>NC_045766.1:110277544-110581739 GCF_008692025.1 Phocoena sinus
TATGTTTTCTGGTAAAATTCACTTAAAAACTTTGTCAATTTTCTATAAATATTTTTAAGTCTCAATCCTTGCCCCCAAAGTTTTATGATTCGGGTTTTTGTTATGGTAGCACCTACTCCCATATACTAATTTCTGTATCACTCAGCATTCAGAAAGAGAAGCAGAACAATTATAGACATGGGATAAAGAATTTATTATAGGAATTAGACCTCACACAAATGTGGGGAATACTGGGGTAGTGAAGACCCCAAAGAGAAAGTTGGGGGATCGAAAGAATCACCAACTGATTGATTTGAGAGTCCAGGCACATGGTATCTCATGAAGCAAGACCATGAAAAGGTAGTTAGTAGAGAAGTCTCTGAGAAGCTCTTGTTTTTTGAGTACACATCCAAGAAACTGATGAGGTTACTGAAGTTGCTATTGGTCAGCAGGGTCAACAGTCAGGAAGAAGAGCTGGAAAGTGTAGGAGAGAGAAGACAACCTGGGATGTGCCAATACCTCTGTGACTATCTGTCCCCACAACTCACCATGACAAACTAGGGAGAACATTGCCTGCTACTTCACTTCCACCTCCCAAATTTCATACAAGTTTCTTTTTTGGCCAGCTCTAACCTGGTACAGGAAAGGTTTCTTAGGAATGGCATTCCCAAACTAAGTAAGTTGACAAAAGAATCATCCCATACAGGAAGGAAGAATAAGCATTTCTTCCAAAAATTATAGTGATTCCAGAAGGAGCTGACTGACATTTCCATGATAAACCAACATGTGAACAATTTTATATCTTGACATTTCTACATTTCAGAAAGATCACTGAGAAGCCCTGTAGAGCAGTGGCTCAGAGCTCAGATTTTAGAGTAAGATAGTCTGAATTTTAATCCCAGACTTGTCACTCACTAGTAATATGGCCTTGGGAAAGTTACTTAACTTCTTTACATTTCTCACCTAAAACATGAGAATAATAACTGTATTCATGTTGTAAAATGACGTGTCTAAAGTAATTAACAAAATACTGGAACATATCAGGTAATTGATTCTTTTTAGTTGGCATTATTATCCTTGATATCATAAAATGTCTTAATTTTCTTAAAGCACATTAAGATTTTAAGTGTTTATCATCAATTACTATGGAAACTACAGGCGTAAAAGAATGGATATTTCCAAATATGAATGGCTTTGCCATTTGTGATGGTTAATTTAGTTTGTCACCTTGACTAACCAAGGGGTGCCCAGATCAAACATTATTTCTGGGTGTGTCGGTGAGGGTGTTTCTAGATGACATTAGCATTTGAACCAGGGAACTCAGTAGATTGCCCTCCCCAGTGTGTGTGGGCATCACCAATCCACTGAGGGTCTGAATAGAACAAAAGGCAGAGGATGGAGGAATTCATCCCTTTTTCCTGCCTTGCTGCCTGAGC
Organism: Phocoena sinus; assembly: GCF_008692025.1. Taxonomy (NCBI): domain Eukaryota; kingdom Metazoa; phylum Chordata; class Mammalia; order Artiodactyla; family Phocoenidae; genus Phocoena; species Phocoena sinus. The sequence goes on from NC_045766.1 coordinate 110,278,960, forward strand.
TGGAACATGTTAACTCATCTTCTCCTGCCCTTAGACTGGGATTTACACCATTGGCTCTCTTGGTTTTCAGGTCTTCTGACTCATACTAAATTACACCACTGGCTTTCTTGGGTCTTCAGCTTGCAATTTGTGGGATTTTTCAGCTTCCATAATTGCTTTCTCTCTCTCTCTCTCTCTCTCTCTCTCTCTCTCTCTCTCTCTCTCTCTCTCTCTCTCTCGCTCTCTCTCCCTCCCTCCCTCCCTCCCTCCTATTGGTTCTGTTTCTCTGGAGATCCCTAATATGCCATTTGAACCCTTACCTTGATTGTTGACTCTTGTTGCACAATTAGATCAGTTCTAGTTTGCACTTGCCTCCCAAACAAATTCCCTCCCCAAAGCCTATAAAACAGTACAGTGCAACCACTGAGCATGTACACATAGGTTTGCATGCAATCCTGCTAACTGTATGAACCTTAACAATTCACTTGATCACACGTAAGATCAACTTCCTCATCTATAAAAGTGGAAAAAATAAAATGTTTGTCTTTCATGATTAATTGAGATGATATTTATATCATATATCTCGTTCATAGGCCCGCAATAAATACTTAATTATGAAATTTCTCACCCTCATGACACTTAGGTAAAGGCCTAAGATCCTATAAGCATCAACATAAATATTTCTGCAAAAATAATTTTCTGATATAATTCATACCCAAATTTGACATTTGCTACCAGGTCTGCTTTGATGATTGTAGTATCCTAAACACTGAATCCTCAGGCTTTGAACCAAGGCATTAGTTGATCCTCCTCTGCCTCCATGCAGACAGGTCTAAAGGGACATCCCATCTCCAGAGCTTCCATGAGGCTCGCTGAGGCCTTTGTTGTGATTGTTTCTCAGTTCAGCTTCTTCTTCCCAGTTCTTCATTTGCTCTCCGATACCTATTTATCTAGAAAACATTCCCCAGTAAACTTCCTCTACAAGTTTCGCATTTCAAAGTCTGTTTCCTAGATAAACCAGCCTGTGTCCGATGTTATAAATGGGGAGTGGCGGTGGAGGAGAGAGTAGGAGTTGGGGAATCTTCCAAGGTCAGATCGGTTAAATAGGTATTTATAAAACTTCTAAGAAAATATTCAAAAGAGAGATAAAGCAGGCAGCATTTACAAAATAGTTTGCTTGGAATAATGTTTAGACTAGACTGCCCTATAGTAGAAATAGGTGTCATTAATAACAGAAATTGAAGTGCAAATAAGTTTTAATACTCTACTTCCTTTTTTTTCTATGTCCATATCTACAAACCCTGCTGTCCTAATTCACTTCTGCATCATCTTGGACCAAGACTGAAACTGGCAGTGGCACTTCAGGGCAGAGATAACCAACCTCAGACATAGGATGACACTGACACTGGCCTCCAAATGGTACTCATCAGTAGTACCCTCATTAGCCACAGAAAATAACATTTGGAATGCTTTCTAATGTGAAGACTGTTTAAAAGCAAAGAGAGACTGATGATGTAGTGAAATGTCTTCTAGCCAAGAACAAAAGCCAACGTGTTAAGCTGTATTTTCCTTTATAGAAAGTGAATACTATTATTCTCTGAAACATCTGCCCAGTTGTTTGATCATTAGAGCATTTTAAACAGCAACCTGTTAATACCATTAAAAGCTTAGTCAGAATAGCTTGAATGTGATTCCATCTGAAATGAAGGGCAGTGCCTCTATGGCTCTCGAACACCAGAAAAGATGAAGTATTAAAATATTTTGATTACTTTGAGAGGTATCCATACTTCTTGCTCATTCTTTTTTTTATTATTTGTAATGTACTGAGAAGTGGTGTGATTCAAATATTAGGGAGTTATTGCTGTGAATCTCATAGGAATATTCTGAGAGAAGCTCAGGCAGAAATACATATTTAAGCAATTTTTTAAACTAGTATGTTTACATTTTAGAAATGACTCATCATATTCATTGTGTAAATACATATTTAGACTTGTAAAACTCTTTAGAAAGCTATGAATTAAAGCCAAATATAAGTATTGGAGTTAATCTTTTCTGCTTGCTTTAAGCGCCATTTTGAATGAGTGGGGTGAAATTGGACATTGTGTGTGTATAATGATGAAAAACGGTGGGCTACAATAAGGAATAATTCTTTTGATTTCCAGAGCATAATGGCCTATGAATTATGTTTAAAATTAACGAAAGAAAAGATAGAGAATGATTTGAATCTCATCAGTAGCTATTTTTCTCTTTCTCTGAGGCAGCAATGAGCCATTTTCTAAGGGATTTGAACTTTTGTGAGCAAGTCCCTCGAAGCTTCGAAAAGGTCTTAATTGGAAGCTGAACCTTTTTAATGATGATTGGTTTTGCTTGAAAGAACAAATAAATAAGCAGTTGGACTTCCTGAGAGATTTTCATTGTATGAAGACAATTTCTTTGCAAATCTAAACAAGTTTTTAACATTTGGAAGGACATGTACATTCCAGCATATCCTTTTGCCATGAAAGATCCCTTCTTCCTTTAACTGTACAAAGAGCCATAAAAAGAGGTTATTTCCCCACAGAAAGCAACTTGGATTTAAAAAGAGAGAAAAGGTGATTTGAAAAAAAAATTCTTTTACTCTAATTGCATCTGCCAACACTAAATAAAGAAAGCCAATTTCTTTCAATATGGTTTTGTCAAATCTAGAACTATTGCTTTACACTATAGATTTACTTGTTTAGTCTTCTATTGGAACACACTTTCATTTCTTGTTCAGAGGAACATACTTTGCAGGAAGACAAACCTCCCACTGCTGATGAAAAATTATGTTATTAGAGATATAATTATATGCAATGCAAAATTCTGCAACATGTTTGAAGGGAGAAAGTTACCATCTCTCAGATGTGCTGATGAAAATATCCAAATTCCAGCTGAAGCATCAGGAAGCACTCAGTTCTTCTCAGTCAAGTTACATCCTCTATCCTCAATCCTACAGTTCACTTCAAGGACAGGCCAGTATAGTCAGTCGGCTCACAAACTATCAGTTGTCTCCTCAATCTAATTCTCTTCCTCCAAACTCAACTCCTTCAAGTCTTCATTATATATGTATATAAGCTTTTCCTAGTCCTGTATTTTTCAAAATGTAGTGCATGATTATATAAAAGTCAATTTTAGTGATATATAATCTCTTATTTGGTATTATTAGTTTTCTATTTTACAGTTACCTTCCATTTATGGTTTTTCTGTTTATAGTAGGAATACAGTTGACTCTTGAACGACACAAGTTTGAACTGTGCAGGTCCACTTATATGCTGACTTTTGCAATAGTAAATACTACAGTACTATACAAACCACAGTTCGTTGAAGCCCTGGATAAGAAAATGCAGATACAGAACAAACTGTATTGATAGAACCGCGGACATGGAGGGCCAACTATAAATTACACTCGGATTTTTGATTGCAGGGAGGATTGGTGCACCTAACTCTGGTATTGTTCAAGGGTCAACTGTACATAGTTTTCTAAAGTAAGTTTAAATAAAGGAATCAACTCAAAACATTAATTAAAATAATACGGCATATTAATGAAGATGCTTATGCAGAATACTATTAAAAAAATATGTGCTACTTGGCTTCTCATTCTTGACATTTGAAATTGTAGACCCTCTTCTTCTGGAATATTTTTTCTGTTCAGACTAAGATTCTAACCAAGGTATATTTTCACTATACTTACTCTCTGGGTGATTTTATTTGTTTGTTTGTATGCTTGTTTATTTATATTTTATGGTACCATCTTTATGTAGATTGACAAATCTACATTGTTCTCACTGTCACTTCTTAAAACTTCTATACAATTTGATCTAGCTATTGAATTGTAATGTACTCATTACTGGCCGTGTTACCTTTAGTTTTTCTCTTCTCTAATACAGACCCCAACACTGCCTATGTTATCTTGTAAAATATAATTGCTTCAGGTTACTCAGTTTTTAAAAACATCTCCAGTGACTCCTGCTGAATAAAAAGTATGTTCTCTCATCTTTAATAACATTTTTGACATCTTCACCACTCTCAGCCTAATCTATCTTTGTGGCCTCATCCCCCCAACTCCCAATACCTTTTGCCCTACCTTCTTCATTTCTTTTCTGCCCCTGGTTCCATGTCTTTATTTTCCTGTGATGTATTACTCTAGGTTGTTGCACATCACACAATCCCTTCTGTATACAGCCAAATTTATATTTGGTTATATTTATTGAATATGATGGCACTTTAAAGAATAAGTTTTGATGTGTTTCATTCTGCTACAAAAAATTCTGGGCTTCCACATTTATAAAAAATTGGAGTTTTCTTTTTTCCGTGGAAACATGGAAGATTATCTTAAAAATATGAAGATGAAAACTAACCTAACTTTAAGAATGTTTTATTTATAATCTCTGACTTTTTTAAATTGGTAGAAAGTTGTCTTATTATTGAACTCACTCTCAATTATCAATGCATGTTATTTAGTTATGAGATAATCTGTAAAAATTTTAGTGAATCACCTGGGAATGCAAACAAATATTAGTATTAGTTTAACCAAAACATAGTTAGAAAGCTAAGCCTGTAATAGAAGAACAAAATCAAAACCACACTCTGTATCATTCTAGATAACTTCCTGAGAACTTACCCTAATCTATACATGTTGTTATTAAAATGAGGCACTAAGACTAATAATTGATATTTATTCTGATCATTGAAGTATGAAGTATATAGTGGAAATATTACTTTCTGTGACCTTCACACTCTTTCTATTAATAAAGTCCAATAATTGTTTCTATTTCTGTTACACACTATGGTGTTTTTTATGGTGCTTTTTATCTATATTATTAGATCTCCACAAAAATCCTGTCCTGTAGGTGGGGTGACATAATTTTGGCCTTTTTTCTATGGACAATGCCTGGACACTGTTTACAAACAATAAAAAATATGCCTCTTAGGCCATGTAAAAAATAATAATATCCTAATAATTGGTAGGAATTCCTCTATTGGGCATTTGTGTTAGGCTCTGGATGCTAATAGAAACTAATGGGCACCTGGAAGAAGGTGAGTGAGAGAGCAGAGTTGCTCATAAAATTATATAGAACTAATTTTTGAGAGGTTATAAGATGATAGGAACTGCATAAAATTTTAAGGCTGCATCAGAGATGAGGCAGCAGTAGTGTGGTATAAATGTTTGATAAAAAGCTCTCCAGAAAAAAAGCCCTAATGTTTAGCATTTGTTCATTTCTATAGTGTAAATACTCCCACCATGAACAATTTCAATCTAACACTTTGGTATCACTGAATGCAGGGTTGGGAAGATATATGCACTTTTACAACAATATATAGTATTTCTATCATGCAGTTATAGGTGTAAATAACCTCAATCACAGATAATAGTAAAACAAGTGATAAGCTGTATTTATGTTCTTTTAATATAGTTTCTTTAACTTCAAGTTTATATAATTTAATTTTTAATAATGGCTAGTTTAACAACCAGTTTGCGAACTTCCTGAAAATCTTAATTAGCGCTTGTGACCTGGTATAAGCCAGCTCCTGCCAAGTACTAGATTAATGGAAGATATGATTCCTTCAAATACTTGAAGAAACACCATGGAGAAGAGTAAGAATTTAGTATTTTATTCCAGAAGGCATCACCAGGACTAGTGTATGCAAAGAGCCTCTCACTGTTGTGGCCTCTCCCGTTGTGGAGCACACGCTCCGGACGCGCAGGCTCAGCGGCCATGGCTCACGGGCCTAGCCGCTCCGTGGTATGTGGGATCTTCCCGGACCGGGGCAAGAACCCGTGTCCCCTGCATCGGCAGGCGGACTCTCAACCACTGCGCCACCAGGGAAGCCCAAGACCACACTTTTTAACAGTGAAATTTGCCAATGTGAAATTCCAGCAATGAATTTTCACTGAAAGTATCCAAAAAGACACTTTTTACTGAAAATGTCTAAGAAGAGGATGAATGACCTTAAATAACTGTTTTGTAGAAGCCATCCAGAACTGCTCTGGTTAGAAAATGATGCATTCCAACTCTAAAGTTTAAACAGTTATTTATCAGATGTTTGTATAGGTTCTTGATTCATGATTTCAAATAAAAAATGACAAAATTCATTCATGAAATTGTTCTTACTGAGCCGCCTGGGTGCAGCGCTGCTTAAAAATGAACTGGACAGGACAGTGTAAATCTCACAGTTTTTACTGTTGGCAGAAGTTTAGAAATATCAGGACTGGCTTAGATCCCATCAGTCTGATGTCCCCCAGAGGTATAAAAGGAAAGCTAGAAGGAGAATAAACATTTTTCCCCATGTAGTCTTCTAATAAGAAGGGAAAGGAGAAACAGAAGAAGCAAGAAAAATAATGTGCCTACTCTCCCCTCAGAGTCTGGCCCTGGCCCCAGCTCTGGACTTAAATGTTAAGGATGTTCAGGGGGAGAAAAACATATGAAATTAACTAGGGGAAGCCATATATACAGATTTATCAATTTGCAGAGACCTCTAAAATAGATGCCAGAAATGGAAAAAATTGACAGAATTCATGGCTCTATCTAGGTTTTGATAGAAAATTAAGAGGTATCCATAAATGAAAATTAACTAAAAATAAAGGTGTCATTTGAGTAATTTGAATATGCATGTACTTTATCTCAAACTTGTCATGATTTCCAGAGTATTTTAGTACCATTTAGAGATTCAGCTTTGAAAGGCTTGAGATGATAATTTAGAGAATCCTCCCCCTCAAAAAAAAGTACAATTAGAGTGAAGAAGAGCTATGGGTGCTAGGCTGGTAACCAACCACAAATAGCATAACATGTAAAGGTTTTGCATGCTTGATGCATTTTGACATTTACCTTTCAATAAGACATTAATAATGTTTTAATATGTCAAATTAAATAACCAATATATATATAAAGAGATGTAGATACAGATATCATCATGAGGCTAGCCTATCATTCTCTTTTAACAACTTTTTAAAAAATACCAAGTTCTAATCTGCTAGTCTCAAAGCAAATGTTCATTGAATCTAGATAAATTAACCACTAAAAAAAAAAAAAAAACAATTGTTACTCAAGCTGTGATAATGATATGGGTAATGAAACCAGTATTTTAGGCCATACATTTTCATGTACAGAAGAGCCCTGCAAGCATTGTCACCAAAATATAGCAGAGGAGAGTGAATGAGTGCCCCTGGGGAGGCACTGGAGGAATAATCCAAAGTGGTCCAAGATCATTTTGAGGAACTTATGTCTTATTTTTTTTTAATCAGTGCAAAAATTTGTGATTTGTACTCTATTATACATCCATATTTATTATAATAAAAATAAAATAAAATTTCAAAATATTTTTCTCTAATATTTTTAAGATTATGGACATGGCATAAAGATGGACCGTGTGCATTCTAACAGCTTCACATAGACCCCAGCATAACACTCTGTACCCCTGGGGTCACACATGCCCCAGTTTGAGAGGCAGAGACCTCCAGGATGACATGCCATCTCTTCTCCGATATACTCATTTGCATAGGCACAGTGTAGTTTCATGTGCATTTGGGCATTTTTACAAACATTTCACTTACTAGAGATGACTAGGCTGAGATAGCAACAGGTCATAAGATTGAAAGAGACCTTAAGCAGGGTACTTTGTCTAGCCTCTGGCCTTCGAATACAACCACATTTAAATTTCCAAAGCCATGAGAACACAGATTGTTCCATAAACTCTGCAAAGAAGGGATTCCATAGTCAAGCTCAGAAACTCATCCCATTTTAGTATCAGGAAGTGCCTTCTTCAATATAAACAAAATGCATTTTAATTCTACATGTCTTGGAAGACCATAAAAAATACATTCAGATAATTTAAAGATAGCCACTTCCATTAAAGGCCATCAGTTATATCCTACATAAAGGCAACAATTTTTTTGTGTGTGTGATTACTTTTTTTTTATTGGAGTATAGTTGCTTTACAATGTTGTGTTAGTTTCTACTGTATAGCAAAGTGGATCAGCCATGTGTATATATATATATCTGTCTTTTTTGGATTTCACCTCAGAGCACTGAGTAGAGTTCCCTGTGTTGTTGTTGTTGTTTTTTTTTTAACGTCTTTATTGGGGTATAATTGCTTTACAATGGTGTGTTAGTTTCTGCTTTATAACAAAGTGAATCAGTTATACATATAATGGCAACAATTTTATTAGAATGTCTCTAGAATATACACGGTATTGACAGTAAAATTAAGACGTCAGTTTAATTTTTGGTTGTATTTGAAGCTTAATATTTAACCTTAAATATTCTTTTCAGTTGCCTAGTTACAATGAAGATTTTTATTTCACAAGAAGTAAGTAATTGTTTAATCAAAAACTAAACATGTGCTGTGCCAATAGGTTAAATAGCCAGAAAGGTAAAGACAGGTTTACTCTTCTCAAGGAAAAAACTAAAGAAAATCTGCTCTGTGTTTGCAGAAAAGGAGTGAGTATAGCTCTGTGCTGGCAAGGCAGTGTCTGTATTTCTTCATCACCTGGTATCTGAGGTGCTCAACAAATATTTGATGAATGAGTGAATGATGCATATTCAGCTCTGAAGAGAAATTTCCTTTTTGAGGTATTAAACCAAGTCAAAAGCTGAGAAATACGATTATAGTCTTGGTGACTATAGTCAAATATGTTCAAAAAGGAGAATGAGAAGGAAAATTCTCATTGTGACCATGTACAGACTCAAAGGAAGTGATAATAGAAAGAATTATAAATCATTTTAAGGTTTTCCATTTAAATATAGGTGACTGGCACAGAATGGACTTTACCTCTCCCTCTCATCTCCCAAAAATCCTATTGGAGAGAAAGAAGAAGCAATTGGAAAATTAAAATAAATTTATAGTATTGACCAGAAAGTTAAAGAACTTCTGAATATACCGAACAATTGGAGATAGATGGGGAAGTTTAACAGACCTGAGTAACCTTTAGTACAATACAGGAAAAACAGAGACTTGCTCTGAAGGGAGTATTTCCATCAGAACTCCAGAATATCTAATCTAAGAAACAGGAACACTGAGGCAACTGGTGGTGTAAATTAGTCACGGGGCTAAGAATAGCCACTCCAGCTTCCTGTTCTCAGATTTGCCACAATATTCGTCCCAGGATAAGCATTAGGGCAGGTTTCTAAAAAGAAGAGGGGAATCTGGTATCACTACTGGAGACACCAGAGCGGGTGCTGTGTTTTAATCTAGGTGAGTTTCAGTTGCTAATAGACAAATACTTGAGCTCCGAAGGCAACCTCCATATAGGTCTTTTTTTTTTTTTGTACTTTATTTTTTTATTGACGTAGAGCTGCTTTACAATATTGTGTTAGTTTCTGGTGTACAGCAAAGTGATTCAGATATATATATATATACACACACATACATATATATATATATTCATTTTCAGATTATTTTCCATTATAGTTTATTAGAAGATATTGAATATAATTCCCTGTGCTATACAGTAGGACCTTATTGTTTATCTTTTTTTTTTAGTACACTCTTTATTGGAATATAATTGCTTCACAATACTGTGTTAGTTTCTGTTGCACAACAAAGCGAATCATCCATATGTATACACACGTTCCCATATCCCCTCCTTCTTGAGCCTCCCTCCCATCCTCTCTATCCCACCCCTAGAGGCTGTCGCAAAGCACAGAGCCAATCTCCCTGTGCTATGCTGCTGCTTCCCACCAGCCAACTATTTTACATTCGGTAGTGTATATATGTTGATGCTACTCTCACTTTGCCCCAGCTTCGCCCTCCCACCCCATGTCCTCAAATCCATTCTCTATGTTTACCTCTTTATTCCTGCCCTGCAACTAGGTTCATCGTTACCATTTTTTTTTTTTTTTTAGATTCCATATATATGCGTTAGCATACGGTATTTGTTTTTCTCTTTCTGACTTACTTCACTCTGTATGATAGACTCTGGGTCCATCCACTTCACTACAAATAAGTCAATTTCATTTCTGAGTAATATTCCATTGTATATATGTGCCATATAGGTCTTTAAACACACCAATCCAGCTCTTAGTCCTCCACCTTACATCAGTGAAGCCCCGGTAATCTGAACCAATGCTCACAATGATGTTCATACGTGCCAATGATCAGGCAGCACTTAATTCAAAATGCAGACAATAATTTTAAGATGAGAATAATTAATATACTTTGCATTATTCCTGAAACCATCACAAACATAAAATAAAAAGAGACAATAAGATAGTTTAGAATTTTAAAAGGAAAATTACCAAAATTCAAATCCCAGTATAAGAGCTAAGTAACCATGAGCATGCAAAAGAGCATAGAGAAGAAATATGAGAGAAATACTTAAGGGAAGATTCCCATAGATACATATATGTAGCACAGATTAAGTGTTTCATTTTATTCTTTGCAATATAAATTGAAATTTAACTGCATCATCACTTACATTAAAGTTGTTTCAATAAAGATTTCTGTTTCCAATTTTTAAAAACTGGGATTTGTGATCATATACTACTTCTCAGTCCTACATACATCTTTAGTTAAATAGACAAATACATGACTTTCTGTTATCATTCAGAAGTAACAGTTGCACATCAGTAGATTTCATCTGATGATTTCCTTTGTGCTTCCCAAATATTCTGAAAGGTTGGTATTACTATACCAGCTTTATGAGAAAATTGAAACTGGAGTGGTATGTATTGATAAATTATAGCCATCACAGAGTAAGTTAGTGGCCTTTAGGATTTCAATTAAGATTTATCCAGTACTTATGCTGTTTCTCCAATACTCTTATATTTTTCAGGTATTACTAATGCCAAAATAGCAGTAAAATTTTCACAGACCTTCAGTTTAAGCTGTACTAATAAAATTCCAGTAAAAATTCCATAAAAGAGGCAAAATATCTATCTGGTTATGTTTTAAATATAAAACTGAGAAGTATAGCTAGTGGTCTCTGAACGTGTGGACCCCAATTTTTTTTAATTTCTTTTGCTTTTTGTTTGTTTATTCTTAAATATCTGATGTACAGTGTACCGTAATTTCCCATTTATTTTAAAATGTTATTTATAATGGATTAATTTTGAGAATCAGATAAGAAAGGTCTTCAGAACAAAAATTAGTAATGTACAGGTCCCAGATTACTGTCTACTGTCAACAACTAAATTTTTAACAGCTTACACTTGAAAAGCACTTTAAAGAGTAGAGTAACATTTCGCAAAATGTGTTCCGGGGAATATCTTTCCAACAAGAGTGCTGGCTGGGAATAAAATAAATTTAGGAAACATAATGACACATTATATCTTTTTGGAAATTCACAAGACATATTAGCGTCTTAAAGCCTGAGAAGTCTTTTCACTGAAGAAACCTGTTTCCTGGTTTAACTTGACATTTCTCAGATGGGTGCAACGATAGCCACTTTTTCTTTTTTCCTGGTAATATCTATTAACATTCACCAGAGATAGTGTTGGACAATACTGTCTTATTTAGTCCCCAAACAAATCCTGTGAAAGGGATGACCTCATCCTTACCTTTTTGAGTCCTGTCAAGATCACCAAGCTAATAAGTAGCAGAGCAAGGATTTGCACTCAGATCTTCAGGCTAAATCCAGAGACATTTTCTCTTTCTACTTGGCTACAGTTCTTTTTTATCCCCACAGGTACATTCATGCTCCATTTATTTTTAACCCATATGTCCCATGCTGAAGGAAATTGCTTGTGCTGCCACTTCATGCAGCACTTTAGGATTCTGTTCCAATTTTAAGAGAGAATTCTTGATAACAGGATTGCTGTGTTAAGTATTTGTTTAACGCTAAAGCAGAAAACCACTCATGAGTAACACAGGCAGTTAAATGGTACCATCTGGAGCAAGAGGCATCTGTAAGTATCCTTATTTAAGAACCAGTTTACAAATAATAACAGACCCCTGGAATTAAGCAGTTAGCTCCTTTGTCGTATATAACAGCATTCAAGGGAAATAGGTTTTAAATCTTCACAAACAGAAATACTAAGATATTTTAATTCTTTCCTTAGAAATAACAAGATGAGGATCTCTTAAACCAATAATATTAAGAGTAACAGATAATCCAGTTCCTGTTCTCCAGTTTCATAAACATGAACAAGAAATAAAGTTTCACATTTAGAAGAGGAAGGGCAAGGAAATTAAACTTACCTAGATTACAGCACAGAAAGAAAGAAGAGATGCATTTTTGAAAAAAAAGAATCAAAAGATTCACTTCATAACAAACAAATATTGTATAACTCAGACAAACTTTCTAGTCATTATTTGTTGCAAATTATGTTTCCACTTTATATTTTCCTTGTCTGCATAGCATTCATCAAAATCAGATTTTGATTATTTTGTACTCTGTATGGTATATTGTGTGTACTCAAGAAATATTCGTAGGATACATAGATATAGATTAAAATAAAGATAGAAATAGATGTAGGCATAGAAATGACAAAGAGTACAATCAAAGTCTATTTCTTTACGGAGAGAAACGCAAAGCAATTCTCAGACCTAGAAAGTCATAGCTCCTTAGGGCAATGTTTTCCTATCTTAAAATGGTAATATTTGTGCTGTACACTATACTTTAAGGTAAACAGACAGATACGGTTCAAGACCAAAAAAAGACCAGCTGGGGGCTGTTGGCGGTGTTGCTGTGGCCCGCTGGAGAACTCGTAAGGCCAGAACCAGGACTGTGGGGATCAAAATCTCTACAAATTGTGCCCCAGAGACTAAAATCTTCTCTTTCCTTTGCATTGTATCCATCAACTGTATAGACCTCATTGAAAGCAGCTTTTTCTGCAGTGTGAATTTATTTGTGTATCTCCCTTAAGTTAGTATTGAACAAGTATATTAATATAAAGGACCCCAGGTTCACTTGTGGAACCCAAGTAACACCTATACCCAGTATCTATTTTCATCCCGACATGCTATTTTTTTCTCTGTAGGCAAAAGCAACTTTTTAAAGACAATTAGATTTGAACATGTGCAATACAATTGTTAAAACTATACTGAAATCACACATACACACACTCTGTAAGAAAAAAAAAAGGGGCTTCCCTGGTGGCGCAGTGGTTGAGAGTCCACCTGCCGATGCAGGGGATACGGTTCGTGCCCCGGTCCGGGAATACCCCACGTGCCGTGGAGCGGCTGAGCCCGTGAGCCATGGCCGCTGAGCCTGCCCGTCCGGAGCCTGTGCTCCGCAACGGGAGAGGCCACAACAGTGAGAGGCCCGCGTACCGCAAAAAAAAACAAAACAAACAACAAAAAAACTGAAGATCCTAAAACCATCAGTAATTTGTTTATGAATTTATATTTTTATCATCACACTTTTCCGTTGTGCAATGTAAATCTCATATCCTGAGCTTAAATATTTTCCTCTCACACTCTTCTCAAAAAAAGACCACATCAGTGTCTCTGAGAGTTAAAGGAGGTGAGATAAAGAGGAGATGGGCTATGAAAATTCCAAAAGGCTATAGAAATGTAAATACTGTAGAGCGAATGAACAAACCACCCAGGAGGAAAGATAGATAGATAGATAGATAGATAGATAGATAGATAGATAGATAGATAGATAGGGATATTGAATATTAGATTGTTCCTGACTTTCATGAATAAATAATCCAAATCTCTTTTTTTCTCTCTTTTTTTTTTTTTTTTCCCCTTTGCAGTACGCTGGCCTCTCACTGCCGTGGCCTACCCCGTTGCGGAGCACAGGCTCCGGATGCGCAGGCCCAGCAGCCATGGCCCATGGACCCAGCCGCTCCACAGCACGTGGGATCCTCCCGGACCGGGGCACGAACCCGTGTCCCCTGCATCGGCAGGCGGACTCTCAACAACTGCACCACCAGGGAAGCCCTCTTTTTTTCTCTTAATAACTAATTTATAATACTTTAAAATATTACAGTAAATAATTATTAGCTAGAATTGCATTTTTTTTTTTTTTTTTTTTTTTTTTTTGCGGTACGTGGGCCTCTCACTGTTGTGGCCTCTCCCGTTGCAGAGCACAGGCTCCGGACGTGCAGGCTCAGCGGCCCTGGCTCACGGGCCTAGCTGCTCCGCGGCACGTGGGATCTTCCCGGACCGGGGCACGAACCTGTGTCCCCTGCATCGGCAGGCGGACTCTCAACCACTGCGCCACCAGGGAAGCCCAGAATTGCATTTTTATTTTAATAATAGCTGTCCGATAACGCTTCTTAGGTATTTTCTCATAGATATTTTCTGTGTCTGTACAATGCGTTTGTATTTGAGAGTATACTGACTCCACCAATGCACCTTTAAACGAACAATGCTTTAGAATGGGTAACATAACCTAAATCCTAAATTTCCTTCTTAAATTCTTAGAGGAAAGAGCATTCTTTTCTTGTCCACACTCAGCTCCCTTTTCCTTTTACTCCTTGATCCCCTGGCCCCTTGCAGACCTCCACTCCCTATGCACAAATAGTATTAATGCCTTTTCAAGTCATTTTTTTTTTAATTAAAATTTTCTATTTACTAAAGATAGTGGTTAATGCCTACGTAAGGAGATATAGAAATATCTTAGCTATGTAAATTCCATCTCCCCTCCTCAGGTTCTGCCCTATCACTGAGATTTTGTGTTGTCCCAAATAAATACAATTATTTAAATACAATTAATAGAATAAAGGAGGAAGGGTTATGCCATCGTAATTCAAAATTTGTGACATAATAGTCCAAAATATCTAAGCAACTCAGCTTTACCCCATTTCCTCTGTTCTGTTTCTGAAAATCTGTCCCATAAAGTCTGTTGCCCACCTTATAGGACCTAAGAGATCTGAAGTGTGAAGTTACTTTTGGAGCTAGAAAAGGGTGGGATTGTGAAAAATTCCCTAAAGCCTAGTTTCATCAAACTTCCTTCATGTTCAGTAGTTGTCCTTCAATAAGTAGGTGCACCTAGGTGACTTTTCCATAATATTTATATATTGTGCTTTGTGCTTTTAACTTTTTCAGAGTGCTTTCACTTTTTTTTTTTTTTTTTTCATTTCATGTTCTGCATCTCTTTGGGCACCTGGAGCGACTGACTATACCATATATTGTGCTTATCACAGCTTACACAAAACTTCCTATTTTGGTAACATTTAAGATGTTCTTTGTATGTTGTGACACATTTTGGCAATTTGGGAAAAGAAAAAGAAAGCATTCACTAATATAGTGTATTTGCAAATAGGTACAATAAGCTAGCTTTGCATAATGCTACTAGGAATCAAAAGGTTTAACTTACAGAATGATTGATGGCATAACGCAGCCTTTAAATATAGAGAAAAAATAAGCACTCTAAAAATGAAAGGCAACTTGGGCACCATTTTTTTTTTTTTTTTGCTTTTTTGCATAAATTCCTTAGACGCTTTCATAAACTCATCTTTCTTCCTCAAGGTAATTGTGTTGAAAAGAAACCTGCAAAAAGCTAAATAATTGATCTGTACAGGCTTAAATGGAAACAACTTATACCTGTTTATCATGGGTAGGGATGTAAATGCATAAATATGATTGAAGCAGTTATACTTGGAAGGATGGTGTTAATGGGGAGACTTCCTGATGTTCATGCTATTTGCTTTTGTAGAACAACATATACGTTAAATTATGCAGCCATTGATTGTGGGGGTTATTTCTTTTTTTTTGCAGCAGATATACTGATATTTATTGAACATATTATCCATTGATAGCCAGATACACAGTCTTTTTTTTTTTATACTTAGAAAAGTAGTATCTTTAATTGAAAACATAAGAACCTAAACAATATTGTGTCAAAAGCATGTATAAAAATAAACATAGTTTTTATAACAGATATTATACTTTTCAATGAAAGAGTCTAGGCCTGGACATCAATAACAATATCACAGGAACATCAGGAGACAAAGATACTCATGAAAGAGATTCAGAAATAATAAATCTGGAGTACAGTTTTTACTGATTATACTTATTTTAGAGCCCTGAAATATTCACCTTTCAGTTTTTAGATTTTAGATTTCTCAGTATGAAGCATAGAGTGATTTTACTTATTATAGTAAATCTGATTTATCATTAAATTGAAAAAAAAACACAGGGAAAATGGTTTACAGTAGAATTGTTTAAATCCTTCTTAATCTTGGACAATAGTCTGAAAAGTAATTTGTTTAAATAGCTCAGATACTCTTCTCCTCAATATTAATTAAAAGTTAATCAGTCCATTCTGTCTACAAGAAAATTTATCTGTATATAATGATTTACAAATGTAATGAAATATATATACAATTATATCTATACATGGATATAGATATATACTCTCACAGCCAAAGACCCTAGCTAGAAATGTGAAAAAATTGTGATTTTTTTCTCAATAAACAAACATTTGGAAATTCAGTTTAATATTTTACAAGATAAATTATCAAGGTTTATGCTTAATTTCTTTTCTTCTTTTTTGAATTTGAGAATTTTATCTATTTTTTTATACAGCAGGTTCTTTTTAGTTATCCATTTTGATACATATTAATGTATACACGTCAATCCCAATCTCCCAATTCATCCCACCCTCAGCACTTTCCCACGTTGGTGTCCATATGTTTGTTCTCTATATCTGTGTCTCTATTTCTGCCCTGCAAAACGGTTCATCTGTACCATTTTTCTAGGTTCCACATACATGCGTTAATATACGATATTTGTTTTTCTATTTCTGACTTACTTCACTCTGTATGACAGTCTCTAGATCCATCCACGTCTCAACAAATGACCCAATTTCGTTCCTTTTTATGGCTGAGTGATATTCCATTGTATATATGTACCACATCTTCTTTATCCATTCGTCTGTCAATGGGCATTTAGGTTGCTTCCATGACCTGGCTATTGTAAACAGTGCTGCAATGAACATTGGGGTGCATGTGTCTTTTTGAATTATGGTTTTCTCTGGGTATATGCCCAGTAGTGGGATTGCTGGGTTATATGGTAATTCTATTTTTAGTTGTTTAAGGAACCTCCATACTGTTCTCCATAGTGGCTGTATCAACTCCCATTCCCACCAACAGTGCAAGAGGGTTCCCTTTCCTCCACACCCTCTCTAGCATTTGTTGTTTGTAGATTTTCTGATGATGCCCATTCTAACTGGTGTGAGATGATACCTCATTGTAGTTTTGATTTGCATTTCCCTAATAATTAGTGATGCCTAACAGCTTTTCATGTGCTTCTTGGCCATCTGTATGTCTACTTTGGAGAAATGTCTATTTAGGTCTTCTGCCCATTTTTGGATTGGGTTGTTTGCTTTTTTAATATTGAGCTGCATGAGCTGTTTATATATTTTGGAGATTAATCCTTTGCCCGTTGATTCATTTGCAAATATTTTCTCCCATTCTGAGGGTTGTCTTTTCATCTTGTTTGTAGTTTCCTCTGCTTTGCAAAAGCTTTGAAGTTTCATTAGGTCCCATTTGTTTATTTTTGTTTTTATTTCCATTACTCTAGGAGGTGGATCAAAAAAGATCTTGCTGTGATTTATGTCAAAGAGTGTTCTTCCTATGTTTCCCTCTAAGAGTTTTATAGTGTCCAGTCTAACATTTAGGTCTCTAGTCCATTTTGAGTTTATTTTTGTGTATGGTGTTAGGGAGTCTTCTAATTTCATTCTTTTACATGTAGCTGTCCAGTTTTGCCAGCACCACTTAGGTGCATGGGTTTATCTCTGGGCTTTCTATCCTGTTCCACTGATCTATATTTCTGTTTTTGTGCCAGTACCATATTGTATTGATTACTTTGTAGTATAGCTTTGTAGTATAGTCTGAAGTCAGAGAGTCTGATTCCTCTAGCTCTGTTTTTTTCCCTCAAGACTGCTTTGGCTTTTCGGGGTCTTTTGTGTTTCCATACAAATTTTAAGATTTCTTTTTCTAGTTCCGTAAAAAATGTCATTGGTAATATGATAGGGATTGCATTGAATCTGTAGATTGCTTTGGGTAGTATATTCATTTTCACAATATTGATTCTTCCATTCCAAGAACATGGTATCTCTCTCCATTTATTTGTATCATCTTTAATTTCTTTCATCAGTGTCTTACAGTTTTCTGCATATAGGTCTTTTGCCTCCTTAGGTAGGTTTATTCCTAGGTATTTTATTCTTTTTGTTGCAGTGGTAAATGGAAGTGTTTCCCTAATTTCTCTTCAGATTTTTCATCATTAGTGTATAGGAATGCAAGAAATTTCTGTGCATTAATTTAGTATCCAGCAACTTTACCAAATTCATCGACTAGCTCTAGTAGTTTTCTGGTGGCATCTATAGGATTCTCTATGTATATTACACAATGTCATCTGCAAACAGTGACAGTTTTACTTCTTCTTTACCAATTTGTATTCCTTTTATTTCTTTGTCTTCTCTGACTGAAATGGCTAGGACTTCCAAAACTATGTTGAATAATGGTGGCGAGACGGGACATCCTTGTCTTGTTCCTGATCTTAGAGGAAATGCTTTCAACATTGTTTTTCAACATTGAGAATGATGTTTGCTGTGGGTTTGTTAATATATGGCCTTTATTATGTTGATGTAGGTTCCCTCTATGCCCACTTTCCTTTTTTTTTTTTTTTTGCATTATGCGGGCCTCTCACTGTTGTGGTCTCTCCTGTTGCGGAGCACAGGCTCCGGACGTGCAGGCTCAGTGGTCATGGCTCACGGGCCCAGCCGCTCCACGGCATGTGGGATCTTCCCGGACCAGGGCACGAACCCATATCCCCTGCATCAGCAGGCAGACTCTCAACCACTGTGCCACCAGGGAAGCCCTATGCCCACTTTATGGAGAGGTTTTATCATAAATGGGTGTTGAATTTTGTCAAAAGCTTTATATTAATCAATTGAGATGATCATATGGTTTTTCTTCTTCAATTTGTTGATATGATGTATCACATTGATTGATTTGGGTATACTGAAGAATCCTTGCATCCCCGGGATAAATCCCACTTGATCATCATGTATGATCCTTTTAATGTGTTGTTGGATTCTGTTTGCTAGTATTTTGTTGAGGATTTTTGCATCTATGTTCATCAGTGATATTGGTCAGTAATTTTCTTTTTTTGTAGTATCTTTGTCTGGTTTTGGTATAAGGGTGATGGTGGCCTCATAGAATGAGTTTGGGAGTGTTCCTTCCTCTGCAATAATTTGGAAGAGTTTGAGAAGGATGGGTGTCAGCTCTTTTCTAAATGTTTGATAGAATTCACCTGTGAAGCCATCTGGTCCTGGACTTGTGTTTGTTGGAGGATTTTTAATCACAGTTTCAATTTCAGTGCTTGTGATTGGTCTGTTCATATTTTCCGTTTCTTCCTGGTTCAGTTTTGGAAGGTTGTACCTTTCTAAGAATTTGTCCATTTCTTCCAGATTGTCCATTTTATTGGCATAGTGTTGCTTGTAGTAGTCTCTTAGGATGCTTTGTATTTCTGTGGTGTCTGTTGTAACTTCTCCTTTTTCATTTCTAATTTTATTGATTTGAGTCCTCTCCCTCTTTTTCTTGATGAGTCTGGCTAATGGTTTATCAATTTAATTAATCTTCTCAAAGAACCAGCTTTTAGTTTTATTGATCTTTGCTATTGTTTTCTTTGTTTCTATTTCATTTATTTCTGCTCTGCTCTTTATGATTTCATTCCTTCTACTAACTTTGGGTTTTGTTTGTTTGTTTTTCTTTCTCTAGTTCCTCTAAGGGTAAGGTTAAATTGTTTATTTGAGATTTTTCTTGTTTCTTGAGGTAGGCTTGTATTGCTAAAAACTTCCCTTTTAGAACTTCTTTTACTGCATCCCATAGGTTTAGGAGCGTCCTGTTTTTGTTATAATTTGTCCCTAGGTATTGTTAGATTTCTTCAGTGGTCTCTTGGTTATTTACTAACATATTGTTTAGCCTCCATGTGTTTGTGTTTTTTATGTTTTTTTCCCTGCAACTGATTTCTAATCTCATAGCGTTGTGGTCAGAAAAGATGCTTAAAGTGATTTCAATTTTCTTAAATTTACTGAGGCTTGATTTGTGACCCAAGTTGTGATCTATCCTGGAGAAGGTTCTGTGTGCACTTGAGAACAAAGTGTAATCTGCTGTTTTTGGATGGAATGTCCTATAAATATCAATTAAAGCTATCTGGTCTATTGTGTCATTTAAAGGTTGTGTTTCCTTATTAATTTTCTGTCTAGATGATCTGTCCATTGGTGTAAGTGGGGTGTTAATGTCCCCCACTACTATTGTGCTACTGTCGATTTCCTCTTTTATAGCTGTTAGCAGTTGCCTTATGTATTTAGGTGCTCCTATGTTGGTGCATATATGTTTATAATTGTTACATCTTCTTCTTGGATTGATCCCTTGATCATTATGTAGTGTCCTTCCTTGTCCCTTGTAACATTCTTTATTTTAAAGTCTATATTATCTGATATGAGAATTGCTACTCCAGCTTCCTTTTGATTTCCATTTGCATGGAATATCTTTTTCCAACCCCTTACTTTCAGTCTGTATGTGTTCCTAGGTCTGAAGTGGTTCTCTTGTAGACAACATATATATGGATCTTGTTTTTGTATTCATTCAGCCAGCCTGTGTCTTTTGGTTGGAGCATTTAATCCATTCATGGTTAAGCTAATTATCGATATGTATGTTCCTTTGACCATTTTCTTAATTGTTATGGGTTTGTTTTTGTAGGTCCTTTTCTTCTCTTGTGTTTCTCAGTTAAAGAAGTTCCTTTAGCATTTGTTGTAGAGCTGGTTTGGTGGTGCTGAATTCTCTTAGCTTTTGCTTGTCTGTAAAGCTTTTGATTTCTCCTTTGAATCTGCATGAGATCCTTGCCAGGTAGAGTAATCTCGGTTATAGGTTCATCCCTTTGATCACTTTAAATATGTCATGCCACTCCCATCTGGCTTCTAGAGTTTCTGCTGAGAAATCAGCTGTTAATCTTATGGGAGTTTCCTTGTATGTTATTAGTCATTTTTCCCTTGCTGCTTTCAGTAATTTTTCTTTGTCTTTCATTTTTGCCAGTTTGATTACTATGTGTCTTGGAGTGTTTCTCCCTGGGTTTATCCTGCCTGGGACTCTCTGTGCTTCCTGTACTTGGGTGGCTCTTTCCTTTCCCATGTTAGGGAAGTTTTCGACTATAATCTCTTCAAATATTTTCTCGGGTCCCTTATCTCTCTCTTCTCCTTCTGGGACCCCTATAATGTGCATGTTGTTGCATTTAATGTTGTCCCAGAGGTCCCTTCGGCTGTGTTAATTTCTTTTCATTCTTTTTTCTTTATTTTGTTCCATAGCAGTGAATTCCACCATTCTGTGCTCCAGGTCACTTATCCGTTCTTCTGCCTCAGTTATTCTGCTACTGATTCCTTCTAGTGTATTTTTCATTTTAATTATTGTATTGTTCATCTCTGTTTGTTTGTTCTTTAATTCTTCTAGGCGTTTTTTCTTTAATTCTTCTAGGTTTTTGTTAAACACTTCTTGCATCTTCTCAATCTTTGCCTCGATCTTTTTCAAGGTCCTGGATCATCTTCACTATCATTATTCTGAATTCTTTTTCTGGAAGGGTGCCTATCTCCACTGCATTTAGTTGGTTTTCTGGGGTTTTATCTTGTTCCTTTATCTGGTACCTAGTCCTCTGCCTTTTCATCTTGTCTATGTTTCTGTGAATGTGGTTTTTGTTCCACAGGCTGCAGGACTGTAGTTATTCTTTCTTCTGCTCTCTGCCCTCCGGTTGATTAGGCTATCTAAGAGGCTTGTGCAAGTTTCCTGATGGGAGGGACTGGTGGTGGGTAGAGCTGGGTGTTGCTCTGGTGGGCAGAACTCAGTAAAACTTTACTCCCCTTGTCTGCTAATGGGTGGGGCTGGGTTCCCTCCCTGTTGGTTGGTTGGCCTGAGGCGACCCAACACTGGAGCCTACCTGGCTCTTTGGTGGGGCTGATGGCGGACTCTGGGAGGGCTCACACCAAGGAGTACTTCCCAAAACTTCTGCTGCCAGTGTCCTTGTCCTAACGATGAACCACAGCCATCCCCCGCCTCTGCAGGAGACCATCAAACACTAGCAGATAGGTCTGGTTCAGTCTCCTATGGGGCCACTGCTCCTTTCCCTGTGTTCCAATGGACACACTACTTTGTGTGTGCCCTCCAAGAGTGGAGTCTCTGTTTCCCCTAGTCCTGTTGAAGTCCTGCAATCAAATCCCACTAGTCTTCAAAGTCTGATTCTTTAGGAATTCCTCCTCCTGTTGCCGGACCCCCAGGTTGGGAAGCCTGACGTGGGGCTCAGAACCTTCACTGCAGTGGGTGGGCTTCTGTGGTATAAGTGTTGTCCAGTTTGTGAGTCACCCACCCAGCAGTTATGGGAATTGATTTTTTTGTGATTGCATCCCTCCTACCATCTCATTGTAGCTTCTCCTTTATCTTTGGATGTGGGGTATCTTTTTTGGTGATTTCCAGTGTCTTCCTGTCGACAGTTGTTCAGCAGTTAGTTGTGATTTCTCTGCTCTCGCAAGAGGGAGTGAGCACATGTTCTTCTACTGCACCATCTTGAACCAGTCTTGGGTTGTTTGATTTTGATTTGATGTTTTTAGTTCCAGAACTAACTGAAATTTTAGTATTGAGTTGTAAAATAGAGTTCTAAAGTTGTAATGTGAAAATAAACTTCATCAGAATAAAAGTAATGTCATAACCAGAATCTGATTCCTCTAGTGAATATATAATTTCCACAGGAGCAGTGAAATGTGCAAATATATACACATACACACACACAAATATCTGCTTTTGAAGTCCTTATGCAATTATGTGAGTGGGGAGGGTGTTATGTCAGATCATTTAGTTTCTAAATTATGTCTGGTTTAAACGAAGATTTAAATGTACCTGAGAAGGCTGAGTCTTTTCAATTAATATGAAGAAGATACATTCATATTAATTAATAAGAACTACTTGTATAACACTTACTAGGTGCCAGGCTCTGTGCTAAGCATTTCATGTGTAAAAGTTCATTTAATTATGTCAAGAAATGAATGAAATGTGTTCTATCATTGTTCCAACCGTAGAGATGAGAAAACAAAGCACAGAGAGATTAAGGGATTCAAACCCTGTAAGGCTCAGAGACCACACACTTAACACTAAACTATAGGTGTACCTTAGAAGCATGTTTTATAGTAAAAGTGTTTTATTTTAAAAGATTGAAAACATTCCTGATTATCTACAGGGTAGATGAAGGCCACAGTGCATAGTAGTGTATGGATTATCTCCATGGTAGATAAAGGACCCAGGAGGACTGAGAGCTTGTCTGTCTTATTCACTCACTGCTGTTTCCTATCACCTAGACCTAGAACACTGCAGTGGACAAAGTAGCCATTTAGTCAATTTTGGTGAATGAGTAAATCCAACCAGATAATCATTGGTGCCTATTGTTGGAGTGAAAGTCCCAACTTTTTAGTTATGACCATATTGGTTCCACCAGTGATAAAAACAGAAATTATCAATTCATTTTATAAATATAAATACGTGAAACAACCAAACAAAAAAGAACTGAAAGGACAAGGGAACATTGCAAAGACTGTGCCCTTGTCTAAATATACCCATCTAAGTTTCCCTTTAAGTCTAAAATTCTAGAATCTAGGGGGAATAAAATAAGATCAGCTTCTCTTTTAGTTCACTCTCTTCTTTCCCTTTTATCCTCCCTTGTCACCAGCCATGCTTTTCTGGACTAAATATAACAACTTGTTTTACTCTTTCTTGTTTTTGTTGTTTCCCCTAGAAGTGGAAAGAAACAGAAATTCCAACTGTGTTCCACTTATTCAGACATGCAACACAAATATCTATTTCATCTTTATTCAAACTTCCTCTATCCCCACTTTAAACTCATAATCAAACCAAACATTTTATTGAGAAAATAAAATGTTTCTATTTTTTTATTGAGAAATTAGATGCAATCTGACAAAATCACCTCATTTTTATAGATTCCCCAGTCTAATTGCCAATGTCCCTGTGTATTTGGCCTCTTTTCTATCTTTGCTCTTACTGAGTTAACAGCCTCTCTTGTTGTCAACCCAATTCATCCCTCTTGTCTATGCAAAGGCAATTGTTCTGCAATTATCCCTTTGATCTCCTGCACCATTAATTTCTCCCTCACTCTAAAACCATTTCCATCAGCATACAAACAGGCCTTAATTGTACCCATTTTAAAAAAGAAAAAAACCTTGCTTGATCAAATATCTGCTCCTCTATCACAAGAAAACTTCTTGGTTGAGTATATCAGGAAGTCTCAACTCCTTTACCTTCCATTCTTGCCTCATGTCACTAAGATGATTAAAACTTTTTAATAGCTCCTATTGCACTTAAAAAAATATATCCAAATTCCTTACTATGAGCTACAATATTTTAAAGGACCTGGCTCCTACTTACCTCTTCCCATTTCATCCTCCCTCAATCACACACATTATGCTCTACACATACACATCTTCCTCTGTTCCTTGAAAAGCCAAGTTCTTCCCAACCTTAGGGCCATTACCTGCTATTGTTTCTGCCTGGAACACTTAACTTCCTAAGTATCAAATAGCTAGTTACTTTTCATTCAGTTTATATCAAATATCATCTCTTTAGGGAGGCTTTCCTGACCTCACTATGTAAAATGCTTGTATTACTTATCTTTAGCTAGGTAACAAATCACCCCAAGATGTTGTGGTTTAAAATATTAATAATATATGGTTGCTATGCCATCATCATTTACCTCACCATTTCTGTCAGGACTTCAGGAAAGCCGGATTGGGTGTTTTAGCTCAGAATCTTGAAGTTTCAGTCAGATGTCAGCTGGGGCTATCCAGAGGCCTGACTGAGGCTGGTAACCCACCTCCATGATGGCTCACTCACATGGCTAGCAAGTTGACGTGGGTAAGTTGGCTCCTCTCCAGATGGATTTCTCCAAGGAGCTGTTTGTGTGTCTTACAATGTGGAGGTTGGTTTTCCCCAGAGCAAACAATCCAAGAGATCAAGGCAGAAACTGCAGTGTCTTTATGACATGGTCTTAGAAGTAACACACCATATTCTCTTGATCTTACTGACCAGCAATGATTAAATATGGGAGAGGTATATACAAGGATGTGAATACTGGGAGGTCACTTTAGAGCTTACTTTGTTTTGTTTTGTTGTCATCTTTTTACTTAAATTTCACCAGCCATTCCTCCATTTTGAATAAGGAGTCTTTGCTATCTACTAAGTTCAATAGAGTAGCAGAATACAGTAGTGTCTTGATCAACACTTGTTCTAATTCCTAGCATGCAGATGCTGAGAGAATTAGAAAAAACAATATTTCCCAGGTTCCCTTGTGACTAAGCTCCAAGATGTGAATTAGGTTTACCTATCCAGTCATACTGGCAAAAGTTCCTAATTTAGAACTTAGTCACATGGAAAAACAGGCAGTATAATATCCATATCACTGGTCTGCCGTCATTACTGATATGGTTTCTGGCAGAGCTGGCTATTCTGGAGCAAGTGCTTGTAAGAGCAGCTTCCTGATTCAGGAAATTTCTGATTATAGAAGAGGCAACAGCTGTCTGGGTACTCCATTTCTATGGTATGGTTGTGGGTGTTGTCATAGCATTCAGCGTTGAGTCTCTTTTTTTTTTCCAGCCCTCCCAGTGATTTAGGAGCTACCATTATCTTTTAATAAATCACTTTCTGCTTTCATTAGCTAGAGTTCTGTCATCTGTAACTAAAAACCCTGATCATTACGAGTTGCATTAGCTGTGTCAGCCAAAATAATGCCTCGGCAGTCTCCAATGGGTGTGTGTGTGTGTGTGTGTGTGTGTGCGTGTATGTGTGTGTGAATGTCTTATATATAATTAGCTATATCATAACAGCTATCTCACATGTGAAGAGCAGTGCCTACAGGAACTTTCAATCTCTCCTTTTTTCTCTGTTGCGGCTTTAGGATTTTTCTCTTGATTTCTATTTCTGCTCCACTCAACTATTACTTCCTGTTACTGTCTCTTATGCCCAGGTTCACCCAACAATAGGAGACTTAACAGTTGCAAGGAAGACACAAATAACAACTGTTTTCGTTCGATAATCCCAGTCTCTCAGTGCTCACGCACTGCTCTTATGAGGAAAGGGGTAACCTCCCAAACTCAGACACTTGTCCCACTTTCCTATCCTTTTTTTTTCTTCACCTCAAGGTACTAGATCTTCTCTGCTATAATAAAATGTCTAAGAAGATATCAGTCAAGATTTTACTGAAATTTAACCTCATCTAACTTTAGTACTCAAAAATTATCATTAATGTTCATATCTTCCATAAATTCAAATAGGGAAAAATTTGGGTCTCTGGGTTTTCATGGAGAGGCATAGGTAGAAAGCAAAGTATAAATAGCAAAGCAGGGAAAAAATTTTACCTAACCTCCATTTCCTACTTCCTTGTACTTATTCACTGTTAAAGGCTCTAGAAAAATCTCAAAATTCCCATGTGCTTGAGTAACACACATGATACTGGGGCTGTGTGAAAAAGTTAAACAATAACATGTGAAATGACTGTTTAACATGCTACATAGGAAATGCCGTGGCCTCCTTGTTTCTGCCCAGTGGGGCAGCTGTTTTCAGTTTAGGCTTTTCCCAACAAAGAGACCTTGAAACACTTACTCCTATAGCCACAACATGCATAAGAAAGCAGACAAAGATTTCTGGGAATGGAAGGAGAAGAGAATTGCAGAATCACACAGTTCCAGCCAGCATTTGGCAGAGCATAACGGAGAAGAGTAAAACGTCCCATAGTATTTAACTGATAAAGACTTAGTACTTAAAGACTGCTTTGAAGACATGTATAATAAAATACCAGTGTAATGGGTGCCTGGAATGACTGGTGAGGCAGGGCTTTAATTTGTTTTACAGAGCAGAGTACCAGCTGCTTCTCTGTTTAGGAAGAGGTAAAAAAATTCATCTTAAAGGCATTCTTCTCTACTCTGTGCAGTTATGAAAATGTAAGGCATAAAGTCATTCCTCACTGAACAAATCTTCTGGTAGATTTAGCAGGGCTGCACCTAACTCTTGGTAATCAGAGCCTCAGAAGTGGGTGCACCAATTTGCATAAGGAACCCTTGGTGAATGGAGGAGGCAAAATCTCAACCACTTTTCCCTGATACTGGAAATTAAGGAAAGCTCTTCAGTGGAGAGAAGTACACCTGACTAAATTCTGCTGACATCCCAGAGACCCTAAGGGGAATTTGCTGGGGTGAGGGTGGGGGGGTGTTGGGCTGGGGGGAGAGAGACTATAGTATTGACCCGGGCTCAGTGGGATTTCTTAAGGAGGGAAGGCTACAGTTGTCCTGCTCTATGACTCTAGAAAGAGTGTCAGAAAGCTGTAACCTTGGGGCTCAAATATGGAGCACCAGCGTAGTTTGCATAAAGATCTGAACCATCTAATGCACCTTCACTAGAAAACCAAGAACATTCAATAGTAACTCTATGTCAGTAAAAAATGCAGTGAACTGACTGGACCCTTCGGGTATTCCCTCTTTCCACCTGGCTTTCAGAAGCAGGGCTGACTTGTGGGTGGTGGCAAAGCCTTGCAAGACCAATATCCTCCTGGTCTAATTTGTATTTGTGTACAGGATTATATTGTTGAAATATGATGGTACGAGATGATGCTAATGACATAGTAAGAAATTGAACCCAGAATCCAGATCTAGGAGAAATGCTAAAGAGAATTTTTACAGTCATATAAAGTAATTATTTCAGAGTTTTAGGGTGTGGTTAGAGTTTAAGGACCTTGGTGTGGTGGACAGACCCTAATATGACCCTCAATAATTTCCACTTCCTGATGTCTGCTTGTGTCCATGCCTTTATGGAACCTCCCCTGTGAATGTGTTAGAACATGTGTATCATAGTCTAACCAACAGAATATGGTAAAAGTGTTAAGATGTCACTGTCATGATTATATCACACTACACAAGATTCCATTTTAGCAGACTGAAGAAAGTCTCCTTGCTGGCTTGATGAAGTAAGCAGCATGTTGAGGAAGTCTATGTGGCAAGGAACTGGGGGTAGGGACTACTTGGGGTGGAGAGCCTCTAGGGACTCCAAGTATCCTCTAGGACCTGCGGGTGGCAAAGCCAGCCTCAGTCATACAGCTATAAGAAAATGAATTCTGCCAACAAGCTAAATGAGCTTCAAAGTGGATGCTTCCCCAAATGAGAATTCAGACCACTGGACACCTTGATTGCAGCCTTATGAAACCCTAAGCAGCGGACCTATTAAACTTTGCCCAGACTCCTGACTCACAGAAACTGTGAAATGAGAAATATATGTTGTTTTAAGCAACTGAGTCTGAAACAATTTGTTACATAGCAATAGAAAAGTATTACACTGTTACAATTGGTAAATCCCCACTGAGGACTTCCCCAGCCTTGCAGGCTCCAACTTGGACCCAGCAAGGAATCCAACTATGTTTCCTATAAGGAAACTGGGATCCTGGAGAAGCCTCACTAGGGGTCTTCCCCCCACCTAATATTTTCTCATGTATTTTGGTGAGAATGTATTTCTTGAGCTTTTTGCATAAAGTATAATTCTATAAGATGTAACAGAGTACTCTTTTTCATCAGTTTTCAAAACTCTAAGGAACTAATTCCTGTCTCTTTCTTTAGTGGCAGAGGACACACAGCTCCTGGAATTATAGGGTGTTATACACTGAATGTTTGTGTCCCCCCAAAATTCATATGTTAAAACCCTACCCTCTAATGTGATGACTTTAGGAGCATGGCCTTTAGAAGGTAATTAGGATTAAGTAAGGTCATGAGGGTACAGCCCTCATGAATGAGATCAGTGCCCTTGTAAGAGTCATGAGAGAACTTGCTTCCTCTACTCAAGGACAGGACACAAGAAGTTGGCAGTCTGCAACCCAGAAGAGGGCTCTCACCGGAGCTCAACTGTTCTGGAACCCTGATCTCATACTTCGAGCCTCCAGAACTGTGAGAGATAACTTTCTCTCACAGTTTGTAAGCCATGCAGCCTATGGTATTTTGGTTATAACATACTGAATGGACTAAGACACAGGGGATAGAAGTGAAGGTCTAAGTAAAGAAAAAGAATGTTGAAATAGCAAGGGAGGAACCATTTACTTAATCCCTACCTCTTACTTCTTGCGGTTATCATCAATTAAAAATCTCTAGTAATCCTCAAAGGAGTGGTGTTCCTAAGGAACCCACGTGATACTGGGTTATGCATAAAGGAGGTGTTCAGTGAGGTATACTAGAAATCATCTTATATTCACAAGGACTCAGTGATTAATGTCAAAAATCAGAGAAGTCCTCAGAGACATATAGATACATACCCTTTATGTGTAATTTACATGTGATCAGCTGTACATAGTTTCATTATACAGTTGACCATTGAACAACACAGGTTTGTACTTGTGTGGGTCCTCTCATATGGGGATATTTTTTCAATAGTAAATAGTATAATACTAGGTGAAGAGTGGTTGTTTGAATTCTCAGATGAGAACTGATGATATGAACACTGGATAGAGAGGTCCAACTAAAAGTTACGGTCAAATTTTTTACCATGGAGACGGTTAGCACCCCTAACCCCCATGTTGTTCAAAGGTCAATTGTAATCATTTTAGTAATTTTTATTGTCTATCACAAGAATTAATCTATCGCCCACTCCAAATATCCCATCAGAGATCTTGACACATCTCAAGCCTTGAGGGTGGTAAAGGCCTCAGGTTTCTACCATTCAACAAAAGCCTCCCATATCATCATTTACTTCCTAATTTTCTGAGAAAACTCCTGAAAAGTCTTTCTCCTTCCCAGTTTGTCTGCCTTTTCCTTGCACAAATTTAGGCTTAAAGAGAAAACAAACCAACAAAGAGTAGAGTGGGAGTAGGAGTTGCCTTTGGGGTCCTAAGCACTTCAGCACATGGCCCTGCCCATATGGTGGTCAAAAACTCCACAAGGTAAGAAGTTCAGAGCTTGGAACACAAAATCTGGCAACATTCTCGAGTTTTAGGGAGAAGTGAGCTATAAGATTTCTCACCTCTTCCAACTTTACTGGGGAGAACATAGCACAGATTAATTTAAAATCAACAGAGTGTCTTGCCATTTCATCCCAAGTTAAATACCGCCCCCCAACAGCTATTTTTATATCTAGATATTTTAAGTAGTGGCCAATATCTCTTACTGGTGTTCAGAATAAACCAAAACAGGTAAGCAGCGATATTTACATAATACTATTTGTTCTGCCTCAATGTGGCACAAGTCATGAATGTTTCAGGGAAAAGAGAGGGAGAGAATTGTCTTATTAGAAACAGTAGGTATAGAAATAGAGACAGGCAGGTAAACTTCTGAAACTAGGGGGTAAAGGGGAAAGAAAATATGTAACCCTACCCCTTCCAAGCTTCTATCCTGCTCCTGTATCACTGTGTAGCCTTTGACCTCTCTCAGGCTGACCCCCAGGCAACAGGTATTACCATTGCCTTTTGGGATATGGGTTAATAACTATTCCCACTGCCCAGTCCTTAAGAGGAGGAGAGTCCTCAGTCTTATTGCTGTTGGGGTGATGATTTTCTGTTTTGCCAAGCTGAATTTCTGAATTTCATTTTTTTTTCCTGAATTCATTTTTGTCCCAAAGGAAACATTGTTTTCCAAGGTGATTCAATTCTACTCAACTGTACAGACTTTGTGGCATTATTGGATCAAATAGGCCTTATGGGCTTACCTTGGGAACCCAGACACCATTTATAACATTTCTATGGGGGAAATGCATTTCAAGCTCTAAACTACCAGATCTACAAAAAGCTCATTAGTAAACAAGTAATGCCCTTTCTTTTCTTTGCCTTGCCTTTGCCTGTGAGAGAAACAACCACACTGGTATGAACTGCATTCTTTTAACTAACTTCTTTTATCAGTTGGAATGCTTTTGTCTGTAAGTAACAGAAGACCCTGCTAAATGCAGCTTAAACAATAAGGACACTTATTATGACATTCAGCAAGAAGTCCAGAGAGAAGCAGATCTAAGAATTGGCTCAGCAGCCTAACAATGCCTTAAGGTACCTAAGCTCTTTCTAACCTTTGGCTTTGCTATGTTCTGCATGTCATCAATCTCCCTCATCCTTAGCCCCTAGGCAGCAGCAACTCTATGCATTAAATCCTCATAATGACATATGAAGGCTGGAAAGGAAAGGGGATTGAGGTGTTTTTCTCCTCATGTATATTTCTTTTATCAGGAAGAAACCTTTCCCAGAAGCCTTACAATGGATTTTCTTTCAGGTCCTATTGGCAAGAACTGAGTTACATACAAACTCCAAATGAATCCCTGGTGAAAGGGTAATGAGATTATGACCTATATCCTTCATCTTTTCTACCCCTGGCTGGGACTGGGGCTCATCTTCCCTGAGCATATTTTTCCCAAACTTGAACAAAATTAGGGATTGATTAAGAAGAAGAAGAGGGGACTGGTTGTTGGTAGGTAACCAATAGCACATGTCACATGGTAATTTTACTCTTTTTTATGTTGTCTTGCTTAAGAGTTTTACTCTAGACCAGTAACATATGGCACTGGGTTACAAAGATGAGACTTCAATGCGATACAAAGCACATTAACAAAATAAGTGCTAAATTGCAATGCTATTGTTGTGCTACAAACTCGATGTTTTGAAATTATGTTCCTGATTAAACAGTATAAATAGTGCATTGACAGTTTGGATGTTAGAGTGATTCACTGAGCTTAAAGACATAAAGGGTGGAAAGCTTCCTAGTGCTAACTATGCACACTTTTCACTGACCTATGTCCGATGAGCCAAAAGATAAGCTATGTGAAATTCACATGTAAACAAGAATATTAGTTAATATGGCACTTACTACACATTGAAATCTTGGCAGCTTTTCAATGATTAGTGGCACTGAAAATCTTTGTCCAGCGTCTATTAGCAGTAGTTTTCTCAAAACAATACCCCTCGGTTAGAATCGTATATAACCAGCAACACAATCACCAGATACCCTTCTCCAGTAATACTCCCAGATATTTTGTTTAGTAAAAATTATTACTCTTTTTGTAAAGATCATACTCCTCAACACAAGACTGTAAAAATAATTCACAACTTTGGACTTCCCTGGTGGTGCAGTGGTTAAGAATCCACCTGCCAATTCAGGGGACACGTGTTCGAGCCCTGGTCCAGGAAGATCCCACATGCCGTGGAGCAACTAAACATATGTGCCACAACTACTGACCCTGCACTCTAGAGCCCATGAGCCACAACTACTGAGCCCATGTGCCACAACTACTGAGGCCCGTGCACCTATAGCCCATGCTCTGCAACTGCAAAAAGACACCACAATGAGAAGCCCACACACCGCAAAGAAGAGTAGCCCCCACTTGCTGCAACTAGAGAAAGCCCGTGAGCAGCAACAAAGACCCAGCGCAGCCATAAATAAATAAATAAATAAATAAAATTTTTTTAAAAATTAAAAGAAAAAATTCCCAACTTAGAAAGCATAGCTTAAGCCACCCTCTTTGTCTCAAAAGGGCATTACAGCTACCACCACAGGCCCCAATGAGAGAAAAGCTGGGTTCTGATACCCACTCAACTCCAGAAAAGTAATCTGACACAAACTGAGTTACAGACAGATTCAATTACCTATGTCTAAAACAAAGGTATGACACTTAAATACACAGAACTAAAAGTCAGTGGTCTTCTAGGAATTTTCCTAAGAATACTATGTGGTCCATAGAAGACAGGATAGTCCTTCCATAACCATATCACTGTTTGGAACTTTGTGACCCGATCTGGGTCTGAGAGAGGATATATCCTCTTCTATCCCCTAACTTTGAAACATGTAATAATGAAAACTGTGTGCCATTATGACTGTCTTTGACTTACCACTCTTCCTATGGGGCATCAAGGGGAGTGAAGGCTGGGATTGCCATAATTCTTTATTGAATTTCAATAATTCTTTCTCTCAAACTTTAGTTGGAGAGTGAAGATGAAAGGACTGTCAAAAAAGGTAGTCTTCTCACTTCATCGGATTTTAGTGTGTGTCTGAAAGTGAAGAAAGCAATTCTTAAAGAGCATATAATGTACCTTTCCATTTTGCACAAAACCAAAGGAAGAGAAGACAAAGAGAAGTACACACTTAAGCGCACACTTAAATGGGCAAGAAATATTTTTTAAACTGCAGTGAAAATTGTCTTAGAAATTTCAGTCAGTAGCACTTAATGCAATCTTAAAATTAGAAATAAAAAAGGGTGAGGTAACTAAAAGCTGTACGTAACCTCAGTTTGAATCCCTAATGGCTGTGTTGTTTGCAGTGAACATTCTAACATTGCAGTGTCCTGTCAAATTTGAATTACAAGCTTAATCAATTTATCAACAATTATTTATTGGGTCTTTAGCACTAGGCTTGGCCCTGTGTTAAGAAATACAGAGGAAAAAAAAAAAAGAAATACAGAGGGACTATAAAACACAAAGCCTGTTTCAAGGAGTTTACACCATAGTTGTGGAGATGACTATTAGCCTTGAAATAATACAGCACAATACAGGTACTATATAAATTAAATGCTAAATTTACTTGCAATCTAAAATGTATACTTGTTCATACATTTCTAATATTTTATTTCCCTTCTGCTTTCCTCTTTTGTACATACACTTCCTCTCCATTACCTTGGTTATTGATCTTTTTAATGTGGGTGAAGCACCAGGCCTAATGTACTGTAGATTTTATCTAAAGCTGGTGTTTGTGACATTCTCTGTCTGTCTTTAAAAATAAAACTAAGCTAGGGACTTCCCTGGTGGCACAGTGGTTAAGAATCCACCCTCCAGTGCAGGAGACAAGGGTTCAAGCCCTGGTCCAGGAACATACCACATGCCGTGGAGCAACTAAGCCCATGCACCACAATTACTGAGCCTGAGCTCTAGAGCCTGCAAGCTACAACTCTTGAGCCCGTTTGCCACAACTACTGAAGCCCACGTGCCTAGAGCCCATGCTCTGCAACAAGAGAAGCCACTGCAATGAGAAGCCCATGCACCGCAACGAAGAGTAGCCCCCGCTCACCGCAACTAGAGGAAGCCCACGCACAGCAATGAAGACCCAACACAGGCAAAAATTAATTAATTAATTTAAAAAAATAAAAAATAAAACTAAGCTAAAGTATTCTTAAACTTTTTATAACATGAATAACTTTCTACTTGCTTAGGAATTGTTTGGAATTACTTCTCAGGAAAGAACAGATGTTGGTAAAGCTGAAGAACTAATTGGGCTTTGCACAGTTCTGTCAATACATGGGAAAGCGTCTGTCTATCCAGATACCTGCCAGAAAATAACAAAAGGTTTTCACTGACATGCAAAGCAAGAGATCATTTAATTTTTCAAAATTCTATTCTCAACACTATGTTCATTAGTTGAGTTTATCTTTCTTGTCCCTAATTATGTTGTTTTAGATGCTGAGAGCTTTACTTTTTAAAAATATGTGTAACCAATTCCAAAATTAAGTAAGTATCTGTGCTTAATTGGAGGATGGATAGAGGTAACTTATTATGATCCTGAAAAAAAAACCCAACAAAGTAATTATGATATTCAAAATAAAAACTCTATATGCTTTAAAAAGTGAAATGTCTAGCTATAATTATTTCTTTTTCCATCTAAGAATTAACCAACTAAATATAGCTTTTATTAAATCAGTTCTACATTATACCAAACTTTAATGTGGAAATCTTATCAAACAAAAATCTTTCATTCCTACGTATCATTTTCAAAACTATATTCTTCCTAAAACTGAGAAATGTGAATTAGAGATGCATAATAAAACATCTACTTGATAGGTCTATTATGCATTGATAGACAAATATGTTAAAAAAATGGTTTTAGTCTCATTGAAAGGAAATGGTCTTAATATCCCTATTCTTTTCCATCTTATTGTGAAATATTTTAATTGTTCAACAATTGCTGTAAAAGGAAATTGCCTTCCTAAAAAAGTAGGCCAAATAAAATAGGCCAACTTGTTTACGAAGCAAAGTATTTTCATCCACTTACTCATAGTTCTTGGCTTTTGACAAGATGTCTCTGAAATGGAAATATTCACTCAATAATTACACAACTTTATAAATACATATTTTTTCATATATATGTATTTGTGCTGAAAATGTTTAGATGAGCTTATTTGAATGGTGTAGGCCATCCATTAAAATTGAGGAATTTATTTAACTGGGTCTATGATTCATAAGCATATCCTCATATGACATTGGAACTTTTTCCTGTCAAACATTTGTACATAGTTTTTTGTTTGTTTGTTTGTTTGTTTGTTTTTCCGCTATGCGGGCCTCTCACTGTTGTGGCCTCTCCCGTTGCGGAGCATAGGCTCCAGACGCGCAGGCTCAGCGGCCATGGCTCACAGGCCCAGCCGCTCCGCGGCATGTGGGATATTCCCAGACCGGGGCACGAACCCGTGTCCCCTGCATCGGCAGGCAGACTCTCAACCACTGCACCACTAGGGAAGCCCTGTACATAGTTTTAAGGTTACAAAACTTTTGTGTATAATTTACATCTTTTGGCCACTGATTCTAAGCAAGTCTCCATTAGAACAAAGGTAATTCATGCCCTGCATCACGGTCCCTAATAACTAAATTATAAAGAGATGACAATGTGCAGCTGACAAATGATCTAAAGAGATAAGCAATTTTTTAATGCTGTGCTTTATTTAAGATAAAAAGGGAAACTTTATAAAATGTAGTTTGAGGAGTAGTACTTTCAAATGATTTTCAGCTCTCCTCCTATATGAAAACTGTGTAGCCTGATTCCCTTTTCAGTTTGAACTTTCTTGTGGGCCTCATGAGACTAAAAGTGGTTTCCAGAGAAGATGATAATTTTAGTAACCAAAATTTTATTACCATCACTGAGACCTATTTATATTGAGACATTTATTTAACATTTAATTTATTATAATAAATCTCATGGTCTTAACACTCCATTTATTTCTTACCATTATTTGGGAAACATAACTATCAAAATATTATAAAGTAATACATGTACTAGTCAATGACAGCTACAATTATGCTGAATAAGAATAATAAACAACCACAAAGTCTCAGTGGCTTATAAAAACAAACAATTTTTTTCTCACTCATCAAACTATGGGTTGGCTGCAGATCTGCATATTTCAGCTGGGCTTACCAGGGCTCGGTTAGTCTGGATTGGACTCCAAAAGATCAGGTTCAACTCTTCTCCACCTGTCATCATCCCTCTAGAACCAGAGACTACTCAGGGCATAGTCCTTTCACGGTGGACAGCAGAAGCTCAAGAACACATGCTTACCTACACTGCTACATTCAAAACCA
The DNA here is from genome assembly GCF_008692025.1 of Phocoena sinus. Taxonomy (NCBI): domain Eukaryota; kingdom Metazoa; phylum Chordata; class Mammalia; order Artiodactyla; family Phocoenidae; genus Phocoena; species Phocoena sinus. The sequence continues at coordinate 110,315,182 of NC_045766.1, forward strand.
CTCTTCCTGTAATATGGTTGCTCATATTCCATTGGCTAAAGCAGGTCACATGACCAAGCCCAACATCTACGTGGTTGGAAAATATACTCCACCTACCCTAGTAGAAGATAAGAAAATGTTACCTGGCAAAGGGTTTGAGTGTATAATTCAATGATAGGGAGAATGAAGATATTCCATAATATTTCCATAATATTTTACAATAGATGTTCATTACTTTAAATTTGGAAAATACATGTGCACACCTTGAGGAAAAAACTCTTGATCAGTAAGGTGAAATGATCCACTTATAATAAGAATTTAAAGTTGAAAATTTAGCTAGAATTTGTCAGTTTATAGTAAGCGTTGAGGTTAAACACACATTTAACATGTAATCGGATTGTTAACATAGGGATGCATTTAGATTATATCTCCCGGAACCAAATGAATATAACATCCAGCATCACTTGAAAAATTAAGTTATTTAATGATGACATTGTCTGAAAAACATACCTTTCCCTCTTGATGATTGGGCATAACAAAATAATTTTTTTCTGGCGTAATTTTAGGGCAAGAAGCACCCAATAATAGAAATCTAGCATTTTTGTTATGTTAGGGAAATATACTTTTAAAATATGATTTTATGATGTTCTATTATAAAATTATGTTATTTAGGCCTGCTTTATTTTATAATGATAGTAAATCTAATGTTAATAAAAACTCATATGCACTGGAATGTGAAGTCCATAATCGTCACCACAGACGGCTACTTCCCTGACACCCCCTTCTAGGGCTCAATGAGAACTTCAACCAACAATCCGTTTGATTCTTGACACTGCTGCCCAGAGTGGTGAGAAATAAAAAGGCTGATACGTGATTTTTTGTTTTGTTTTTGTATTTTCAGTACATGCATTTCTTAGCATTGAAGGTGCTATTTAAAAATCACTATAGTCATATTAAAGTATAGTGGCTAAAAGAGAAAGCAAAGATCTCATGTAATACTTCCTTACTTAAAAATACTTGATAACTCCCAAGTTGCCCACAGAATGAAGATCTTTTTAGCCATTTACCATTCTAACTTTATTCTCCACTATTCCCTTATAATACAGCCAAATTAGGCCATTCCTTGTTTTCAAATTTTACTCTAGGCTAACCTGCCTTTTAAATTTTTTCTGGGATTTTTCTCTCCTATTATTCAAAACCCTGTTGACCTTCCAACATTTACTTATATTAAGAACTTAATTTCAAGGCCCAAATACAACTGTCCTGAGAAACTTTTTCTGGTAACCCTAAGATATTGAGTTCCTATTGCTTTTTGTATCTCTCTGGTAGTACCTAACATATTTTAACCTCTACCTTATTTGGTTTGTCAACAGTTATACATTGGGCTTCCCTGGTGGCGCAGTGGTTGAGAGTGCACCTGCCAATGCAAGGGACACGGGTTCGTGCCCCGATCCGGGAAGATCCTACATGCCGCGGAGCGGCTAGGCCCGTGAGCCATGGCCACTGAGCCTGTGCATCTGGAGCCTGTGTGTCTGGAGCCTGTGCTCCGCAACGGGAGAGGCCACAACAGTGAGAGGCCCGCGTACCGTAAAAAAACAAAACTAAACAAAACAATAAACCAGTCATTTATTGAATACCTGCCATGCATCAGCCCTTCAGAAGTTCAATCTATTTCACATGTTTGTTGTATCTTAGCAAAGTATAATCTCCCTGAGATCAAAGGCTATCTTACTCATCTTTATCTTCTGTGTTGGGCCTACCACATCCTGTTTCACACAGTAGGTGCTCAATAAATATTCAGATGAAAAAATACTTTTTGTAGAAAAAAAGTCTCAGTATTTTTTATTCATTTTGCCCAGGAGATTTCACAAAAGGTTGTAAAATTTTACTTTAGGCTTCAGCAAAAGCACCTGGATCACAGACACTCAATAAACTGTAACAGGGTCATTAGAGGTAATTGGATCTATTTGAGCTAGGAAAAGACTGCCATTTGCCTTGAGGTATTTAAAATCAAAGATAGAATCTCATTTGTCTGGGATGGTTTGAGTGTGGGCCTGGATAACAGTTGTAACCCCTCCAGACTATTGTGGTTCTATCCTATTGATTTTCAAACATTCAAATAGTAAATGATAAAGTGACAATATGAGGATATACATACACTAACCTGTAATTCTTTATATAACTACAGATTTCTACAAACATTATTAACTATTTTTACTTATATAAAACAATAAACTAGGTAAAATTTTGTATTTATAAAGTTTTTTTAAACCTCTTTGATCTTTTTCCTATCTTCCTTAAGTACAGCTTTTATATGCCACTAATTGCTCAAAAACATAGAGTAGCCATTATTTCTTTATAGGTATAGAATTTTAAAGCTAGAAGAGATTAGAAACCACTGAATCTTTTCTGTTAATTTCACACAATGGTAACTGAGGTCTATAAAATTCTCATAACTATCAGAAGTAAAACTGTGGCTAGTCTCCTGCCTCCTGATGTAATGTTCTTTCTACTTTCCCATCCTATACCTTTTTAAACTCTTCTTTTTTTGAGATTTCTACAATGAGACATCTTTATAATTACTTGGAAGTACTTCCAAGTCTACCCTCAACACAAATCTTTACTTGGTGATTATCTTCTATTTTACAAACTTCTGTCATGAAAAGTCTTTTCGTAAATTTCTCTTCTGCCCAAATTCAAAGACTGTCCTCCCATATGAAACAAACTCTGCCGTTCCAACTCACAGTGAACTATTGAGTCTTCAAAAGAAATATTCTGTATCTAAAAGTTAAAAACTTTGCTAGCTAAGGAGCTGGTTGTAAAGACAGCTTTCTGGCAGTTTATAATACAGATGAGGAGATTAAACATGTTCATGTTAACAGGGCATGAGCGTTTTAAAATGGCCACAATGAACTGTTGGAGCACAAATAAGAGAGAGACATAGGTAGTATCTGTTGTAAGCAACTAAAGATGGTAAACATTCTGGAAAGAGGGAAGGACAATTCAAGACTAAAGTTAAGCACTATTCAAAGACAAGAGTTGGAAAGTGCAAAAGGAAAACAGCAAGTATAAAATTTGGCAAGGCTTTAGGGTTTGTCAAGCAGGGTAGTGAGGAATAAGACAGGAGTAAGTCAAGGTGAAGTTTGGTCATATACAGTCTTAATTTCCAAAAAAAAGGTGCTTGAACTTCATTTTCCAAGAAGTATGAAACTGAGAATATTTGAACAAGGAAATTTCTTGATCAGAGCTCTGCTCGGGAAGATTAAACCAGCTGGAATCTATTGAATGAATTAAAGAAGGAAATAACTGGACCAAATAGACCAGTTGGGAATGAAATATGATGGTACAGGCAAAAGTTGAGGAGGGCCAGGGCTAGAGCAGGAAGTGGGAAAAAAATATATGGGGTCAAATGTGCAACAACACAAGAATAGAATCAATAGGATTTGGTAACTGATTGGATATGGGCATGAGAAAGTGGGAGAAGCAGTTAACAGAGATGGCCATAAACAGAGAAAGAGAAAACAGAAGGACATGCAGGTATTGCAGGCGAAAATTATTATAATGTTTTTGAAAAATATTGAGTTCTAATTTAAATTCACATTATGCATATTAAATGTGTACCACAAACCACATGTATATTTAGACACAGTAGATTACATACTGACATATTGTTCATTAAGTGTTTCAACCATTTCCATCTTGTCTCTTCAGTGATACCAGATCCTTCTTGAGGAAGGGGGAGAAAGGAGTAGGCAGGATAAATTGATAAGTAGAAAGCTCTTATTATATTCCACAATCAAACACTATGTGTATGCTGCTATTCCCATTTTACAGATAAGGAAACTAAGGTTCAAAACTATCAGGTAAGTCTCATATATTTCCAGAGATGATGTAATGTGACCCCAGTCTTACTGACTCCCAGAACCCAGGGACTTTCAGGAGTACTAATCGGTAGAGATTCCAGGAAGCAGATTTTGGCTGAATATAAGAAAAAATAAAAAACGCTTTTCAACAATTAATTACAGCTCTGAAGTTCAAGAAGCAAACTGAGACCTACAGGGAAATGTTAATGAGATTATGTAGGTATGCAATCTGCAAGCAAAGGAAATCACACAGATTTTTGTCCCAAATTGTCTCAAGATAATAACTGATATGACAGCAAGGTACACAGAAGCAAAAATTAAATATTATAGCTTTTCCTCTTCTTTGTGCTAAAGTATACACTTTTAAAAAATTAATTTAATTTTTTAATTTATTTACTTTTGGCTGCGTTGGGTCTTCATTGCTGCGTGCGGACTTTCTCTAGTTGCAGCGAGCGGGGGCTACTCTGTTGTGGTGCACGGGCTTCTCATTGTGGTGCTTCTCTTGTTGTGGAGCACGGGCTCTAGGCGCGTGGGCTTCAGCAGTTGTGGCACATGGGCTCAGTAGTTGTGGCTTGCAGGCTCTAGGGCGCAGGCTCAGTAGTTGTGGCACATGGGCTTAGTTGCTCCACAGCATGTGGGATCCTCCCAAACCAGGGCTTAAACCCGTGTCCCCTTCATCAGCAGGCAGATTCTTAACAACTGCACCACCAGGGAAGTCCTAAAGTACAGATTTTTAAAATAGTTTCCTTTTGCTTTTCTTTTTTAACTCGAATGGTAGATGTTTTCACAATTTTCCTTGGATTTAATGTATACATGTTTGAGTGTTGTGGTAGGACTGTAGAGATGTAAAGACAGTGATCAAATTCAAGTATTAACTTCTAATTAAGATTTAAGAAAGTAATTTGTTTCTTTGCTAAAGTATGTAACTTTACATCACAGACTACTAGTGGAATGAATAAGTGGAAATATGTTCCATGTGTACATTTCACAAGAAAGTAAAACTGAACGTTTTTTGACGTTAGGGAGTCAAGCTCCATTGCACTTGCACACATAAATTCGCCCTGAGCAGGTTAGAAAATATAACGTAAACTAATATTTAGACTTTGAAGTTGAAGTGTAAATTCAAGTCTCATCTTTTTTTTTTTTTTTTTTTTTTGCGGTATGCGGGCCTCTCACTGTTGTGGCCTCTCCCATTGCGGAGCACAGGCTCTGGACACGCAGGCTCAGTGGCCATGGCTCGTGGGCCTAGATGTTGAGCGGCATGTGGGAGCTTCCCGGACCCGGGGCACGAACCCGTGTCCCCTGCATCGGCAGGCGGACTCTCAAACACTGCACCACCAGGGAAGCCCAAGTCTCATCTTTTTATGCAACCACACCCACTTGTGAAGAATACCCTCTCACAGATAAACCTACCTGAGTACAAATGGTCAACTGGTCCTGCTAAAATCTGAATAAAGTTTTAAAAGAAACACAGCAAAACCAAATTCTCCTATCTCCTTCTTATTAATGTTGTTGCTTGATTTTTCCCAGACCATATACATTAAGAAAAGGGAGAGTGTTTTAAAATTTTTTGTTTATTTTTTATGTTTAACTTTATTATAATCTATAGAAAAATATGTCTGTGATCTCCACGTGGGGTCCCTTTATTTTAGATTAGGTTAAAGTGTGGTAGTTTGACATGTAGAAACAGCTTAGTCCAAATTAGAAATGGTATACCCAGTGCAAAATGAAAGAAAACTTCTTTTTCAATGGCCAGGCAAATTTCAACAGCCAACTCCCTTCCAAAAACCCCACAGAAAAGTAGGATGAGGTAGCAGGTGCTGAAGGATAAAATAACCTAGAGATCCACACAGAAATAGGCAGAAGTTTTTGGACAACATTTAGTCCAAGATTAGATCTAAAATCCCTAAGATTCTCCCAGATTCCTTTCTGGAGAATACTATGTCTAAAATAAGAGTTAGTAACCTGGCTCTGGGAGTTTATCACAAACTCCAAGAGCTAGACAGACTGGTGAAAGGGAACTCGGGATACCATATCTTTATAAATTCTCTGGAACCTTGTACCAGAGTTCATGGCAAATTGGATCAAAGCCAAAGACCTTAAAGGATTGGCCTGAGTGTTGATAGCTGGCTCTAGGAGGAGGAATGGAGACAAGGACAGATATTTACATTTCAGCTATTTAGAATCCTCATCAGGGAGGATGAATATGTCTACTTGTATGATTTAATGCTATCCAAAAGCATATTCTTATTTTTCAAAGAGAGAAACTGGGACTGATAGGAGGCTAAGAAAATTTCCCAACATTATGTAGAGAGAGTCAAGCTAACATCTGCACTCAGACTCCAAAATTCATTATCTTTCCACTATATCAAGAGGTTGTAATATTCCCTATTCACAAGGTTTTGTTTTTTTAAAAAAACACTGTTCCCAAATTAGGATTCATCTTTCCATTTTCTAATTTAGCTTATTTTTTCAGTGACTATATAGGTCATAAAATAAGCCTCTGGATCTTATACTATTAGTTGAACTTAGCCTTTGCTTAAGTTCCTCTTAGTCTCTCTGCCTAAAGTAGACAAAATATTCTCTAACAATAATACAACTTTTCCCTTAATTGATGCTTTCTCATAAAATCTCAACAATAGTATACATTTTATAAATTCTAATTCTTCTTGACCAAACCTTCAAATAAAAAAAACAAATCAATTTAGCAAAACTATTTACATTTTTAAATTAATGACAATACAAAAACACAGACCAACATAAAAAAAAATGACAAATATAGAAGAGTTCTCAGATACTAGACTGGAAAATTGAAGAATAAAGAGATTAAAATAGCAAGTGACTATTTAAAATATATTTTAAAAATTTCTTTAAACATTGCTAAACAAAGGAAAAAAGATCTGAGGAGATATTTTAAATTTGGTCAGCTTCCTTCTGGCCATTTCCAAACAAACATACCAAAACTAGGAAGGGTACATTTTAGTCTGAGACAATCTGGGCTATTTAGAAAAAGGTCTTTCTGTTCATTTAGACTGTTAACCTCTACACACACACCCTTAGAAATACATACACAAAAGTTAAATATAAATTAACTTCTTAATATAAAAACAGCCAAAATCTTCTGTGCATGTAATTTTATATATTTGTATGTCTCAGAGAATACTGTACCAGGTATAAGCAAACTTAGGTTCTAAACTGAACCTTACCCCTTTCTAACAGGGTGGCTGGATAAGTTAGTAATAACTCTGTGCCTCAGTTTTCTTACCTGTAGAGTAAAGGAGTTGGGATGGATAATTTCTAAAGTCATTTCCAGCTATATGACTATATATGATTCTCAGACAAGTGGGATGAGAAAATCTATGAGGCTGTATTGAATTGCATTTGTCCTTGGTCCTGAACAACTTCAGAATTTTAAGCTGATTCATTACAGCCGGAAAGGAACATTTCCATTTCAATTTTAAGATAATCATAGCCAGGTTTAACCCTTTCAGATTAAATGTTGATTTTCTTAGCCCTCTATATTTGTTAGCCCAGGACTTTCCTGTAATTAGACGTCAATCTTTTGATTAATTCTGTATCTGCTTCAGGAAAGTGCCTACTTTTAGCCCCTAGATTATTTCTAATGTGTGTGCTACCTGCCCTATGTATACTTGCTCTTGTGATTTTGTGCCCTTTTCCTTGTACCTAAGTAGCACTTTACTTTAGCTGATAATTCTCTTTAAGAGCCCAATCCTGCCCTGTAAGATTTTTAACAATTCTGTCCCAAATAATGGATAGGATGATACACTTCTACTTCTGTCTCTGTTTCAAACCAGAAATATTTTATATCAAATATCACAAATCCTCTTGTTATAGCAATATTCTTGTATCTAAACATCTGTAATATTTCTTAAAATAAAGGGGATTAGAATTTTCATCTTAAAATATGTTCCAAAGTTTTAATTATTAGTTACTCAAAAATAGGTACATTCTACTTACATAACTTAAAGATCATATGATACTCCATAACTCAAAATTATAAAATTATAGTAAATTAACTGATGTACACATAGGAGTCATTTTAGCAAACTTTAAATTCAGTAATGACGTAACTAAATGCAAAGGTCCAAATGGCTGACTCAGGTAGTAATTTATTAATGTGTTTTTACCACTTAGACACACATATTGACATATTAATTGTTTTCATCAGTAAAAGGGACATACCAGTGAGAAATACGCCATTTTTTTTTCCTCTTTCTTGGTGTATCATCGAGAGGTTATCTCTAGCCTGAAGGGAAAAAAGGGTAGATGGAAAAGTATATTTTTATTGTATAAAAACTTAAATAGGAAATAATTATCTTAACTAAAAGTCTCTGAGTTTCTGCATTTTTCATTCAAAACAATCTAAATAACCCTACCTTTAATTTATTTCATAATGTATATGGCAGAGTCCCAAGCTGCTGGCACTAGACAAAGACTCAAGTAGAGAATAGATGATAAGAAACTGACTCTGTCGGGGAGTAGTTAAATAAACAATACTATATAATACACATATAAACACTAATTATTGCCAGGACTGAAGAGTATGTGCCATTATATTTCTTCTTTCTAAACACACTTCTGAGGAAGTAGTTTTAGTTCCTTTTTTGAGTTCTTTTAGCCTTCAAGGCTATTCTTTGGGAGTACAAAGGTACAAAGAAAAATAAAGTTAAACTCATTAAGAAAGATTTCTTCAGAGTCTCCCAACTAAAGCCTTTGATGAAGCTCTTAAATATTATCAATAGATTGCTCAATTGTTAATTCTATAAAAATTATCCAGGGCTTCCCTGGTGGCACAGTGGTTGAAGGTCCGCCTGCCGATGCAGGGGATGCGGGTTTGTGCCCCGGTCCGGGAGGATCCCACGTGCCGCGGAGCGGCTGGGCTCGTGAGCCATGGCCACTGAGCCTGCGCGTCCGGAGCCTGTGCTCCGCGGCGGGAGAGCCCACAACAGGGAGAGGCCCGCGTACCGCAAAAAAAAAAACAACAAAAAAACAAAATTTTACTGCTTTTCTACAGTCTAGTGAATAATTCTAATTATTTCTATTTGCTACATGAGAAAATGAAGGCAGATAATAAATTTCCGTAGATAGTTTTTTAAAGTGATATAAATAATCGAAATCACCTTTCACTCCCAGCATTCCCTAAGCAAATTATTGGTTGCAGAGTGTAATTTATGTTTACAATGATTAGCTAATAGTTTACAATATATTATATTCATAATGTAAAGTTGTGAATTTTAGTATGTGTATATAGTTTATTGTACAATGAGTCCTTTTTCATAATTACTGTGTACAGTAAGTATATTAATACCTATATTATGCCTTTCTTAAAATAATACTTTAAAATTCTAGAGTTTCATAAGTGTTTCATGTGAATTTTTAACTTATTAAAAAATATTTACTGAGAATCTGGTATATGTCAGTCACCCTCAATATGCCAGTAATATAGCAATGAACAAGTCCTAATTTCAATGCTTATTGTTGGGAAATAATATCCATACTGTGTTTGAAACAGTTATTGTTTTCTTTAATATGGTATATTGGAATGCACTGCAATGAAACAGTGACTTTTGTAACTTAATTATGGTAAAGCAATTTTTAAAATCCATTACTAATGCTAAACATTCTCATGACCAATTACCTTTATATCATCTTGTCAGTTAGTGGCATTGAAAATCCAGTTTCTTCATTACTAATAATGCTTTGATTTTATTGCTTTCATTTTATACATGGTGGCAATGGAAAATTCTACACAAGTCATTGAATTTTGTGGTTCCACGAGACGGTTCACCATTCTACTCTACTGTAGCTGGATAATAGCCTTTCTGTACATGATATGCTTGTTCTTTTAGTTCATCTTCTTTCTATTCTATTCTCTCTCTCCTCCCCTTGAGGCTGCTATTATTCTTCTCCACCCTCCATCCCATAACAAACTTTCCCAGCAAACTTGACTCCAGGACCCCTTTGTGCCATCCTGAAAAAAAAAACACTGTGTGAAATATGCTTTAATAGCATGTCTTTGCTGCTTATATAAAGGAACACTGTATGTAGAATAACACTTCATTTTTCTGTGATATATTGCCATATTGTAACATCATTGCCAAGGGACTTATTTTTTCAATATATTTAATAGTAAATTTCTCTATGAGCATATCAACTGGAAAAAAAGGCTATTATTCCTGATGAACTGGCAAATTCCCTATTATTAAACACTGAGCATTGTATGATCAACTACATTTTTCCCTGACAGGAAACTTGGAGCCAGGAACCAAGCTTTATGCGACCACAGGTCTATATAATTTTGGTAGCCCTAAGAAAAGAGAATTCAAAATTATGAACACAAAATTAAGTGCAGGGGGCTTCCCTGGTGGCACAGTGGTTGAGAGTCCGCCTGCCGATGCAGGGGACACGGGTTTGTGCCCCAGTCCGGGAAGATCCCACATGCCACGAAGCGGCTGGGCCCCTGAGCCATGGCTGCTGAGCCTGCGCGTCCGGAGCCTGTGCTCCGAAACGGGAAAGGCCACAAAAGTGAGAGGCCCGCGTACCGAAAAAAAAAAAAAATTAAGTGCAGGGCTATGGAAGGGGCTCGTGTAAGTTCAGAGCCTTGAAGCTTAACCTTTATTAGCTACATGGCAAATCCACTTCTGCTTGGAACTAAGATTTATGCCCAGCTGCTACTATTTTCCTCTATCATTGTTTCTTAATGCACTAGGCTACCTTGTTATCCTTACACAATTGGGATCTAATTGGTTGTTTATCTAAAATTTCGGAAAAATATGGAAATTATTAAAAATTACATACATATAAACATATTCTTTAAACTGAAAGCACATAAATGTTAATTTGTTAATGTTTTCATTGATACACAAGGCTTTTTATCTGGGTAAGGTATTAAATGGAGGTTAGTTAACAGAGGTTGTCTTCTGTTTAATTACCCCATCCTCACCTTTATAATTTGAATTTTATATTTTAATTTTGGACTAATGGTTTTATATTTCATGTACCTGTGCTTTTATTAGAAGATGCCTCAAAATTATTTCAAAATAGGTGGATTAAAGTTATACTTACAACTACTTGTACATAAATTTTCTAATTTGTAGATTATCCATGATAATGTTGTCATATATGGCTGATTACCTTGAACTTTCCTGAGTTGCTTTGTTTTGTTATTTTTGGCATATACTATATAAACAAAAGATAATTCATCCAACTCAAAACATATGACAAAGTTTTTGTTGTATGTAATTTAGGACTATGTTGCTTCGACTTTCCAAAATCCTAACTGAGTATACATTGGGTACCATTTCTTATACACACCGATTATTTAAGTATACTCAAAAATAATAAAGGTGGGTAGATGTGTGTGTGTGCGTGTGTGTGTTTTAATGAACAGGCAAAAGTAGAAATGAGTCATTGTTTCAACATAGCTTTTGTGTTGAAGTTAACATATGCTTTTAAATTTGCCTAGGGACAAATTGTAGAAGTATTAGCTATTGCCAATCTGTTTTGTCACACAAGAATGAACAGCAAATGGTCATTGGTATTTTCATCTGACCTTGTGGTGTGGAGTTTTAAGAACCTGCAATAGTGCACAGATGTGTACTATCCTTTAAAATCTGCATCTAATCTTCTGGGCTCAGTTTCAGAATCCAGTGCTATCATTTAAAACAAATATAGTTTGTTCTTTCATCTGTGCAGCATAACAGAAGAATTTTAATCAAAGTCAGACACATATTCTGAAAGAAATCACTGTCTACCCTTCCATGAAAGAACTAAATTTCAGTACCTTACTTCAAATTTTACTTGTTCAATAAATTAATTTCACACATCTTATTTTGAGTCATCCAAGATGGAGTGATTTCATTCCTTAAAAAAAGATGGTTTGTTTCATAGAGTGTGCCTTGTTATGAGCTTTAGTAAATTCTGAAATCCATTAATACAGGAAATTTGTTTTTATACCATTTTGCAGACAAAAATAGCATGTTATTGCATGGATGAAAAAGGACAATTACAAACTTTTAAAATATTTTCTGAGGGAAAGTTCAGTTTAGGTTATTATGAAAATACTGCTTAAATCAATAGGCCTTATAAAACTGTAAGATTAACAAATATAAGTTCTTTTATTTATTTATTTATTTTTTTGCGGTAAACGGGCCTTTCACTGTTGTGGCCTCTCCCGTTGCGCAGCACAGGCTCCGGACGCACAGGCTCAGCAGCCATGGCTCACGGGCCCAGCCACTCCGCGGCATGTGGGATCTTCCCGGACCGGGGCACGAACCCGTGTCCCCTGCATCGGCAGGCGGACTCTCAACCACTCCGCCACCAGGGAAGCCCTATGAGTTCTTTTAGAAATAACAATCTAGGTCTTTATTCTCAGTGTAACATAATCATGCATCATTGTAAGATGCAGTTTCTGAAACCTGGTCATTGTTTACGTTTTGAATGTGTGACAGCACAATGTTGGAGAAGTACCTAAGATGGATACTGAAAATAATGGGGGATTAAAAGTGATACCATAATAGAATGGACTAAAATTACTGGTGCGGTTACACCTGGAAAAACTGAAAAAAAGAGGAAATAAGATTGAAACACATTAAAACAGGGAAGTTTTGATAGGCTGAACTTTGATGTTTCCACTAACTTTAATGTTATAAGACATTTAGAAAAGGAAATTTAAGACACTTTTTTAAGCACTGATTTTCCTAGTGAGTTCTAAACATAGGCAATTTGTCACCCTTAGAAAGTAGTGTACAGTAAAAATACAAAATAATCCATGAAAGATTTAGATATGTGATGAATGATGATATGCAATTGGCTTATTACAGGAAATAAAGAAGCTTGAGACAAGTACTTCTGATCAAAGCAAGGAGAGCAACCAAAGTTTGGTGCCCCTGTGCAATAGAATACTGCATAGATGAGAAATTTGTCTCTAATTATTATGTTTCGTTTTTTCACTTTGAGAATATAATACATTTTTACAATGTAGTCTATCATGAAAAATGATCTAAAGTAATAATATTTCGAATGAACATAAGTAATAACTGATTTATGAGACAATTACTCTAGTTCTTCACTCTAAGCAGATATATATATACATATACATGTTATAATCACATGTATATTTAAAATAAAGTTTAAGATATTGCAAAAATTCATAGTGAGTATTTGCTTCATGATGACTACTTAGGTATTCGGTATTGACTTCAGAAATCACAGCTCCAATTTTAGGATCTAACTTCCCATGAAACAAATTTGACTGCCTGTTGCAACATGTATAAGTATGTCATTAAAGACTGTAAAAGTAACTTGCTAAAAATGCCAGCTTGCCTCTTCCAGTTTGCTCTTTGAATGGCCACAAATTTTTGTTTGTAATTCTTATTGCATGAATCCCTCAGGATAGGCTTGGTTATGCTGTGGTAACAAACAACCCTAAATGTCTCAGTGGCTAACATAACAAATGTTTATTGTTTTGCTCACTCTGTACATCTGGTGCAGATCATTTGAGGGTATTGTTCTTCATTGTCTTTCAGAGACCAGACCGATGGATGTTGCAACCATTATCTGGAATGCTTCCAATCACTGTGACAGCAGGAAAGACAGTTCATGAAAGTCTCACTCTGTCAGTTAAATGTTTTGGCCCAGAAGTGACCCATGTTGCTTCTGTTCATGACTCCTTTGGCCAGAACTAGTCACATGGACTCACCTCAGGAAGCCAAGTAAAGAGGAAATCAGAAAAGAAAATCCTACCAGGCAGCCAAAGATCAGAAACAGTTGGTGAACTGCACTAATGATTTCCACACTGTACATACAGCACCAACCTGTTTTAAAGGCAACTATTATTGATTGAATAACTCATTTGAAACACAACCATGACTAAAAAGTAATATTAAAAGGCCATTTTTGTTGGCCTAGAAGAGTGAAAGAAGCCTTCTTAAGAGCCAGCTTCTGCTGGGATTCCTTGCTATGATTTCAGTGTACTTCAAAAGCCTTCTACTAATTGTAAGCTTGGGTAAAACTGCTATTTTGTTGAGTGATGTCAGTTACAAAAACACTTCAGCAAGAGTGGTGAGCTCTTGGCAAGCTATCTGTCTCACTGGGAAACCAATTTCTGGAGAAGGGAATAACCTTACATGCTGTTATCACTGTCTTAAACTGAGAATGATCTCAGCCTTCAAAGTTGTTTCATCAAGGCCCTGCTGAAAACTTAGCCATTTTAAGGACAGGTGTCCTGCAAAAATGCTTATGTATTACTAATAAACTGAGAAACAAACTTAAGTCTCAAATACAGGAAAAATTTTCCCAGTCCATCAAGGATATGAAAGAAAAGGATTTTAGGGCTGTTTCAAAAATACAGCAGTGTCTGAACCTTTGAACATTATCTGTGTGGTGGGAACAACCAAAAACAAAGTTAGTTTCACACAATGCCTTATATTCAATTTCCCATTTCTCTAGGATGATGAACATTTTGAAAATGAAACAGTGGTTGAGGATCAAATATTAAAGCTTTTAGTAAATGTTGGCTTCGAAATATCCTTATCTTTGACATGCTAATTTTACAAAATAGGTCACAGATCCCAGAAATATTTAATTAGATAATACTTTGCATAAATATTTCAAACTTTGCCATTTTAATGTATTGGGAAAATAGAATGAAAGGAGAATGTTTATAGATAGATTTTTTTTAGTGTTTTGTATTCTATTGTATTGCAATAATAAGATATATGAAGAAAAGATTGCTGTCTTTTGGAATATAACAACCTAATAATTAGTTTTATTATTAAACATAAGTATTAACAGCTAATGTTTCTTAAATATTTACCATGTGCCATGTACAATTATTATGAAAACTTTATATGTATTCACTAATTGTATTCTCACAACAATCCTCTGGTGTAGGTATTATTATTATTATCAGCAATTCATGAATGAAAAACATTAAGACAGTCTGAATCCCAAACTTTTGCATTCACATTTTTTTCACAATATGGGCTTTGGAGACAAAGAAACTTGAGTTCCAAATCTTACTCTACATTTAGTAAAAGTGGCAGCCACTTTCAACAAATTATGAAACCTCTGTAAACACCAATTTCTTCATTTGCAAAATTCACAGTCTTTTGATGGGAAAAAGTATGAGTAAGAATGGAAATTATCAATACTTAGCACACTTAGGTCCAAAAAACATCAGGTAATATCATCATCATCACCATCATCATCATTATCAGATATAAAGGAAAGCATTGTGCATAATCTCAGTAATATAGTGGATACTTAATATATATTAGTTACCTTTCTTGTATTTCTTCAAAAGTCATAATAGGCTGAAAAGACAAAAGACTACTCCACATGTGAAATGGAATCTAACCAGGATGGAATTCCACAGGACTATGAGAATTGTGTCTGTGAATGACCTTGAAATGAAAACCCAGGGACTATTTTTAATCCTATTTCTAAATTTAACTGTGTCATAGTCTTATATTAGTCATCTCATTGTCAGGGAGTTTGATGTTCATTTAACATACACTGAGTACATTTTTCAGTGTATCAGCTTTCAAATCCTGGCTTAGAACGAGTTTCAATGACTATTCACATTTCCCGCAGAGGCATGGTGGAATTTAATAAAAGATCTGTGGATTGAAGGGGGAGTAGGATATCAGGGTATGAAAGATTTGTGACAGCTCTGATATATTTCTTTCCTCTGTTCAAAAGCAAAAACCACAAAGCACTTTAAAATTACTGAGAAAATTACAACTGAATGTTAGTACTCTTTAAATCCAAGCAACACCTCTGACTATTAAAATGAATGTAAAGCTAAAGTGTATTTGAGGTTCAGTGATTTAAGTAAAAGTTCTCTGGGACCAGAGGTATCTCCTATACTGTCTGATTAAGGATACCCATCTGCAAAACTAAATGATGCACCAACATTGCAGGCTCAAATCAGTTTAATTGATTTGTGGGTATCATTATCCTCTCTGTTATGCTTATGTTTTCAATTGTCAAAAGCATACTTTGCCAATTAAGAGCTATGTTACATATACAGCAGTCAGAGGATGGAGAGTCCTATCATTAGTCTATATCATACAGTGCTGGCCAAGAATATTACTTTTCAAAAATGGAAAAAACACAGCTTGAGAAATAGGTGCAATGACACATTAATTCATGCAAATCCAGGAAACTAATGTGGAGGTGGTGCTATACTTAAAAACTAGTTTGGGTTCCAGGATGGCCAAGTAAAAGATCCAAAAGCTGACTGAAGGTAAGCTTAGCCCTATTATGTTAGCCTAGCAAATTGAAAGAGATAAGAAATTTTTCTGAAGTAGGTAAGAATCTTGACTAATAATTGCCATTAAAATGAATTTTTCAGGGATTTCCCTGGTGGCACAGTGGTTAAGAATCCTCCTGCCAACGCAGGGGACATGGGCTCTATCCCTGGTCCAGGAAGATCCCACATGCGGCAGAGCAACTAAGCCTATGTGCCACAACTACTGAGCCTGCACTCTGGAGCCCGTGAGCCACAACTACTGAGCTCACATGCTGCAAATACTGAAGCCCACGCGCCTAGAGCCCGCGCTCTGCGACAAGAGAAGCTACCACGATGAGAAGCCTGCGCACCGCAATGAAGAGTAGCCCCTGCTCACCGCAACTAGAGAAAGCCCGTGCGCAGAAACAAAGACCCAGCACAGCCAAAAATAAATAAATAAATTTATTTTTTTAAAACGATTTTTTCAAAAAAGCTAAATGTGTGTATCACCTTGCTTATTTCTAATAAAAATTAGCCACACATTAAATCATTTTTTGTTTAACATTCCTACTAAGTTTGTGCTAGAATAAAAATATCAAACTACAAAATTTAATGACAATATTTAACATCTTTGTTGATGCCAACAGATTTGAAATTTAAAATTTCCATTTGTCCAAGGAATTTAAAAACTTTTTTGTTATTATTTCATTGATGGAGATGAGAAAAAGAGAATATATATATATACACCAAGTTGTTATGGATAAAAATCACTTTGATTTAAAAAAACAAAAAGATAAATTGGGGCTTCCCTGGTGGTGCAGTGGTTGAGAGTCCGCCTGCCGATGCAGGGGACACAGGTTCGTGCCCCAGTCTGGGAAGATCCCACATGCCGCATAGCGGCTGGGCCCGTGAGCCATGGCCACTGAGACAGCGCGTCCGGAGCCTGTGCTCCGCAACGGGAGAGGCCACAACAGTGAGAGGCCTGCGTACCGCAAAAAAAAAAAAAAAAAAAAGATAAACTAACACCCTTGTATGGGTTGGCTAGTACTAATTACAAAGAAAATTGCTAAACTTTGCTTCACTGGCTAAAATACATCAATTGAGGCAACAAATAAAATTTAAGTCTCCACGTTCAGGAAAGGCTACTTAGGAATAAAGAAGTCAATGAGAATAAATTCTCTCTCCTCTCATTTCTCATTAAAACATTCTGGGAGATGCATCTGTGAGGAGCAGCTCACTCTGACAACCAGAAAAGTTAGGGTTAAAACTATATACAAAAACTGAATATTGCTATCCCAGTCATGAAGTGGTATCCCTGCAGGGTGATCCCTCTTTTCTTCTGGAAAAGAGTTAGAAAAAGGCAAATAAACTGCAGGCAAGCAGCAGATCCAAGGTCCAAGAATCATGATCAGCAAAGCATCACCAGCCAAATCCACCATGAGGCAGAGGAAAACACTTTGAGAGTATCATGCTTTGGAACCAATTATGGAACATTAGAGATAATGGACAGTGTACACCATCACTTTCTTCTTGATGTCCTGCAGCCCTAACATAGAGCCTCTTTTGAAAGCTTATGCTCAATGCTTAATCTGATGTGTTTGGGAAGAAGAACAAGCTGTTTTCTACCTCTCTCAATTCCTCTGACTTACTCTGGAGCTTTCTGAAACATGCAAGAACAAATATTTTAAAAATCTTGCTATTTTTTCAGGAAAAAAAAAAAAATACAAATAACTGAGTCCACTGGGGTAAGCCTTTGTCAGTCACAGCCATACCTTACTAAAAGTGACTTTTGATTGATAGTGACTTGTAAAATAATGTGCTACCTCGTAAGGAACATTTGTGGGAAGGCAATATAGAGATTTCTTTGTGATTAGTTCTTATTTGTGTGTGTGTGTGCTCTAAGGGATTAGTTTTTTCTTTTTAAAAATTTTTAACATAAAGCTCTTCTTTCTTCCTCTGCAATTCTTGAGTACCACTGAGCATATTTTGATTATTTTTGGTGCCATTGTTTGATAGTCTTCTTTCTTTAGGTACAATTCTCTGACATACACTGCTTGACAGAAAAAAGCATCTACAAGAATTTCCTGAGAAGACATTCATATGCAGCATGTGTTAGATTTTTCATTTTCATTTGGCATTTTCCAACTCAACTAATTATGTTATCAGTCAATGTACACATTAAAAAAGAAAGTTCTAAGTAAGAAAAAAGCACAAAAAACCTTGAAGTCCTGCTGCCTAACTTGAGAGATATTCCTGACATCTTTAAATAGAAGAAAATTATATTGGTGCTTTTACATATCTGCATATTGTGTGCTTCTCTGTCTGTCTCTCTCCACCTCCACCCTCTTTCTTTCTATATCTATTTCTCTAAAGACTTCTTTCTCAAGAATACAGGGTCTTTACTGATCCATTCAATGGTAATGGTTGCTACAGAGTTTATTGGCCTTTTCTGGGTTGTTGCTAGCTGTGGAGGTTTTGACACATTATATCTCTCCATCAAATATATCTATTACTTACATTTCTCATTCTCTTTCTTAGGCTATAAGGTATGCAGAAATTCTGCCAAACGTAAAAATGAATGGCCAGTTGTGACATGAATTGAGAATGTGGCAATGAACATATAGTGCCAGTACATATTTACAAGCAAATACAGTGCTCCCCTTCCCGTATCCACCAGGGGGTTGGTTCCAGGACCACTACTTCCTCACCCTTGATAGCAAAATACACGGATTCTCAAGTCCCTTATATAAAATGGTGTACTACAGTTGGCCCCCTATATTGTGGGTTCTGCATCTGCAGACTTAACCAACTGCAGATCAAAAATCGAAAATCGGAGCTTCCCTGGTGGCACAGTGGTTGAGAGTCCACCTGCCGATGCAGGGGACACGGGTTCGTGCCCCGGTCCGGGAAGATCCCACATGCCACGGAGCGGCTGGGCCCGTGAGCCATGGCCGCTGAGCCTGCGCGTCCGGAGCCTGTGCTCCGCAACGGGAGAGGCCACAACAGTGAGAGGCCCGTGTACCGCAAAAAAAAAAAAAAAAAAAAAAAATCGAAAATCGAAAATCAATGGGAGGTTGGTTGAGTCTGTGGATGCGGAACAAGCAAATACAGAAGGCCGATTGTAACTGTATTTCATCATCTATTCCAGTTGACTGTATTTTAATCAGTCAGTCAGCCATTGATTATAAGGCACATCATTATATGCATCACTAAGAAAGAGAACATATTTCCATTTAAATTTGACACATCATCACTTGTAAGATGAACCTCCATTTCATAGATGAAAGACATGGAGAAGGAGGGCACCACAGATTGATGAAATGTAGTGAACGTATGTATGTTGATGTGCCTTTTCCTCTTGTACTTCTAGTGTCAACTACCAAGCATATTACATTGATATTTTACTTACCTGCCTTCTTTCACTCTTCTTTTCTTAAATCAAATTTATGTGCAAGTAATTTTGCTGATATGGCCTTGATTTTAGGATGCAGTTTAAGGCCTGTGCTTGGGTTCTCTCCAATGTATGTCATGGATCTTGGCACTATTTACTCCTGCAGAGTTAATTTCATTTATTCTGCCTTCAGTTGGCCAGTGACACAGATATCAGAGAGAGCTGGCACATGAGTCCAGTACTTGGGAACCACTTTGTTATCCCAGATTAAAAGAATTATTCAAAAATACATATCAATTTTATGGAGTAGTATGCCATTCGTTATGTTAGTTTCTATAATTTTTAATGACTTTGAAATATTTTAAAATTAAATATTTAAAGGTTTAAATAAGAAAAAAATACATATCAATTTTAAAAGCATTTGGGCTAAGATCTACAAAATTGTGAGGGAGGAAAAGTTAGTCTTCAGTGTCACCCTTCTTCCTGATGGCTAATTTTCTTACTTAGTATTCCAAAACATAAAGGTCAGAGGGTGCCCTATTATTCTGGGTAAAGCCCACAGCTCCTACTAAAAGCTGTGTGTTCTTTCTCTTATATTCTTAGGGATAGCATTTTAGCAATAAGCAAATCTGATAATATTATCCTTCCAATTGGACAAAGAGAGGGAAGTGAGATTCTGCCCCCAGAAAAAAAAATGATATGCATTTAACACTGACTTTTGGGAAAGCAATTAATATTTTGTTTTTATCCTATAATTAGGGATTTAAGTGAGTTGGGTAGAGGCAGGGCAGTTTTAGAACAAATAACAAAGGAGAGAAATTATGACAGGTTACCAGGTAAGATATTTTGGGGAAGGTGGACCTTCCATCTATCCACAGTGTATAGTTAGAACTTAAAGTCATTAATGCCAAGGACTAGCCTAGATTTAGGGAGAGCTTTTGCTTCATCTCAAAGAAAACTTTATAATAGTCATACAGTAGATTCTAGAGAAAAAGCCATTCATTTACTCATTCATAATCTTTTTTAGCATCTGTTATCAGCCTGGCCTGGGCTTGGTGTTAGGGAGATAGCAATAAAATAGATTTAGGTTTTGCTCTCATGGAATTTATAGTACGGCAGAGAGTATAGGCATTAAATAAGTAACTGTATGTGTAGTAGGCATTATAAAAGAGATATGCAGGATGTTATGGGATCCAATCTAGTGTTTGACAACCTAGGGTTGGGTCAAGGAGACGACATCTTATTTGAAACCTCAAAGATGGGTGCATAGTAACTTGGTGAAAGTAGGGAATGGAGCAGGACTTCCAGGCTCAGGGAAAAGTCAGTCTTTTTGAGGGCCCAGAGGCCAGAGTGTTAACAGTACCTCACTAAAGCTAGAAGAAACTAACTGTGAAAGAAATATAAGAAGGTATGTAAGAGACAAGACTGAGATGTTAGGTGAGGACCACCCACATTGTGGGAGGCCCTGTAAGCCATTTAAGTAGCTTGGATTTTATTCTAAAAGACATTGAAATATATTAAATTGTCTTAAGCAAGACTTAACTCATTTTATGCTTTTACTTTTTACTTTTTTAATATTCTAGCTGAGAGTAAAGAATAGATTAAAGAAGGGATTGACTGAATGCAAGAGACCACTGAGAAAGCCATTGGAGTACACCAGTGGGGACCACCATGCTGGGAATAGAGAAGGGTGCTTGGCACCCACAGGAAAGCAGGGGAAAAGTGGATAAATCTGAGAGCAATTTGGAGGTTGACTTTTTAAGATTTATATGCTCAATGAAGAAAAAGAAGCCATCAAGGATGACTGCATGAATGCCAGTTGTCCCTCTTGAGCAACTGGGTAGGTAGTGATACCATTTCTGAAAACAACAACAAAAACCAAACCAAACAAAAAAAGGGGGAAAACAACAAAAATGGGAAAAATTCCAGAGGAACTCTGACATTAAGGATCAAGTAATAAAGAGAGAGGTGACAGAGGAGATCAAAAAGGTACAGACAATCAGTACAAGGAAAATCTAAAAAAAAGAAAACTTGTTAAAGAAACCAAAGAAAGCATTTCCAGAGTGAAAATCAATAATGTCAAATGCTACTGAAAAATCAAGCTACATAAAAACTAGAATTGTTCTACTGGAGTTATTGACATGGTACTCACTGGCAGCCGTGGAAAGACTAGTTTTGACAGTGTAGCATAAGTAGAAAGCACCAGGAATAACTGAGAAGGGAGGTAATGGGATTATAGAATATAAACTCATTTAAGAAGTTTGACAGTTAAAGGGAAGATATGAAACATGTTTACATGCATATGGAAAGTAGCCATATGTGACAGTGTGTGATAGTCAAGGGTTTTTTTGAAAGCAATAAAAACTAACCTTAAACTAGTTTAAATAAAAAGAGAGGGGGCTTCCCTGGTGGCGCAGTGGTTGGGGGTCCGCCTGCCGATGCGGGGGACGCGGGTTCGTGCCCCGATCTGGGAGGATCCCGCATGCCGCGGAGCGGCTGGGCCCGTGAGCCATGGCCGCTGGGCCTGCGCGTCCGGAGCCTGTCCTCCGCGGCGGGAGAGGCCACAGCAGTGAGAGGCCCGCGTAACGCATTAAAAAAAAAAAAAAAAAAAAAAAAAAAAAAAAGAGAGGAAATTTCTTACAAGGATACAAAGGAATCTCAAGGAACCCAAGGGCAGGCAGAGAACACAATTTGCCAGAATCCAACTTACTAACTGATTAATTTACCAGGTTTGCTTGTTTGAAGAGCTTTAGTTGATCAGATTTTATTGTGATTGCATAAATATTTGTGGGAATGTTTACTTTTGTGTCTTCCCTACTCTCTATTGCTAGAGTGGAAGACCAAGGTGAAGGTAAAGAAGATTGAGGGCAATAAGATAGCATAATCACAAGAATGTACATAATTTTTTGTGGATATATTCTTCTTATGACTATATATATATATATATATATATTTTTTTTTTTTTTTTTTTGCGGTACGCGGGCCTCTCACCGTTATGGTCTCTCCCGTTGCGGAGCACAGGCTCTGGATGCGCAGGCTCAGCGGCCATGGCTCACGGACTCAGCCACTCCGTGGCATGTGGGATCTTCCCGGACAAGGGCACGAACCCGTGTCCCCTGCATCGGCAGGCAGACTCTCAACCACTGCACCACCAGGGAAGCCCTGCTCTTTAATTTTTAATTAAGTCTGTTTTGAAGCATTCTTTTCCTTTGATATCTGTAAATACTCTTATTTTTCTTCTGCCTTTTTCAACACTTCTGTCTCCTCTGTCTCCTTTTTTGGCTCTTCTGCACTTGCCCTCTAAGGGAGGGTTTGGTTCAAGTCTTCAAACCTGAGCCCAAATCTGCATATATTACTTTAGTCTCCTTTAGGAATAAGACCCTTAAAGGAAATTCTCTCAGCAAAAACCTTTTTACTCCAGTAGAGCTACATACTGTAACTTCCACAGCCTGGGGTTGCATGATGAATACACAGATCCCCACAGCCATGATGCATCTCTGATTGACTCTTTATTGACACTCTCTATGTGAAGCCTCTCACTGTCCACTGAATGGCACCATTGTTCACACACACCAGGACTAAAATATATGCTGCAACCTGTAGGCCCTGAACCTTGAACAGCCTTGCTAGACTGGTCAAGCTATTTGCACAATCTAACTAGAACAATTTCCCTTGACCCATCAGATCCTGGATCATTTTTCTCCACCATTTTCAGTGTTACTTCCTGGTTCCAGCATGCCTTATGCTTTAATTAGATGTTGCAGCCTAATTTCCCTATATAAACTTATCACTGCAGCTTAGTTGGTGTACTTGATGACTCCAAAACACACTTTGTACTGTCCAGGAGAGCAGATAGTGGGCTGCAAAGTCAAACTATCTTATAATTGAGTTTTGAAAGTTCTTTATATATTCTGGATGAAGTCCTTTATCAGATAAATGCTTTGCAAATATTTTCTCTCAGCCTGTGTCTTGTCACTTCATTCTTTTAAGAATGTCTTTCAAAGAGGAACCAAGATGGCAGAGTAGAAGGACATGCTCTCACTCCCTCTTGCGAGAACACCAGAATCACAACTAGCTGCTGGACAATCATCAACAGGAAGACATCGGAACTCACCAAAAAAGATACCCCACATGCAAAGACAAAGGAGAAGCCACAATGATACGGGAGGATGGGGGCAATCACAGTAAAATCAAATCCCATAACTGCTGGGCGGGAGACTCACAGACTGAAGAACACTAATACCACAGAAGCCTACCCAGTGGAGTGAAGGTTCTGAGGCTCACATCAGGCTTCCCAACCTGGGGGTCCAGCAACGGGAGGAGGAACTCCTAGAGAATCAGATTTTGAAGCCTAGTGGGAATTGATTACAAGACTTCAACAGGACTGGGGGAAACAGAGACTACACTCTTGGAAGACACACACAAATTACTGTGTACATCAGGACACAGGGGAAGGAGCAGCGACCCCAGGGAAGACTGAACCACACCTACCTGCTGGTGTTGGAGACTCTCCTGCAGAGGCGGAGAGGGGGGGCTGTGGCTCACGCTGGGGACAAGGACATTGACAGCAGAAGTTCTGGGAAGCACTCCTTGGTTTGAGCCCTCCCAGAGTCTGTCATTACCCCACCAAAGAGCCCAGGTAGGCTCCAGTGTTGGGTTGCCTCAGGCCAAACAACCAACAGGGAGGGAACCCAGCCCCACCCATCAACAGTCAAATGGATTAAAGTTTTACTGAGCTCTGCCCACCAAAGCAACAGTCTACCCACCATGAGTCCCTCCCATCAAGCCTCTTAGATAGCCTCATCCACCAGAGGGCAGAGAGCAGAAGCAAGAACTACAATCCTGCAGCCTGTGGAACAAAAACCACATTCACAGAAAGATAGACAAGATGAAAAGGGGGAGGGCTATGTACAAGATGAAGGAACAAGATAAAATCCCAGAAAAACAACTAAATGAAGTGGAGGTAGGCAACGTTCCAGAAAAAGAATTCAGAATAATGATAGTGAAGATGATCCAGGACCTTGGAAAAAAAATGGAGACAAAGATCGAGAAGATGCAAGAAATGTTTAACAAAGACCTAGAAGAATTAAAGAACAAACAAACAGAGATGAACAATACAATAACTGAAATGAAAGCTACACTAGAAGGAATCAGTAGCAGAATAACTGAGGCAGAAGATCGGATAAGTGACCTGGAAGACAGATTGGTGGGATTCACTGCTGTGGAAAAGAATAAAGAAAAAAGAATGAAAAGTAATGAAGACAGCCTAAGAGACCTCTGGGACAACATTAAATGCAACAACATTCGCATTATAGGGGTCCAAGAAGGAGAAGAGAGAGAGAGAAAGGAACAGAGAAAATATTTGAAGAGATTATAGTCAAAAACTTCCCTAACATGGGAAAGGAAATAGCCACCCAAGTCCAGAAAGCATAGCAAGTCCCATACAGGATAAACACAAGGAGAAACATGCCGAGACACATAGTAATCAAACTGGCAAAAATGAAAGACAAAGAAAAATTATTGAAAGCAGCAAGGGAAAAATGACAAATAACATACAAGGGAACTCCCATAAGGTTAAAAGCAGATTTCTCAGCAGAAACTCTACAAGCCAGAAGGGAGTGGCATGATATACTTAAAGTGATGAAAGGGAAGAACCTACAACCTAGATTATGCTACCAGGCAAGGATCTCATTCAGATTAGATGGAGAAATCAAAAGCTATACAGTCTAGCAAAGGCTAAGAGAATTCAGCACCACCAAACCAGCTCTACAACAAATGCTAAAGGAACTTCTCTAAGTGGGAAACACAAGAGAAGAAAAGAACCTACAAAAACAAACCCAAAACAATTAAGAAAATGGTCTTAGGAACACACATATCCATAATTACCTTAAATGTGAATGCATTAAATGTTCCAACCAAAAGACCCAGAATTGCTGAATGGATACAAAAACAAGGTCCATATATATGCTGTCTACAAGAGGCCCACTTCAGACCTAGGGACACATACAGACTGAAAGTGAGGGGATGGAAAAAGATATCCCATGCAAATGGAAATCAAAAGAAAGCTGGAGTAGCAATACTCATATCAGATAAAATAGACTTTAAAGTAAAGAATGTTACAAGAGACAAGAAAGGACACTACATAATGATCAAGGGATTAATCCAAGAAGAAGATATAACAATTATAAACATATATGCACCAACATAGGAGCACCTAAATACATAAGGCAACTGCTAACTGCTATAAAAGAGGAAATGGACAGTAACACAATAATTGTGGGGGAATGTAACATCTCACACCAATGGACAGATCATCCAAAATAAACATAAATAAGGAAACAGAAGCTTTAAATGACACAATAGACCAGATAGCTTTAATTGATATTTATAGGACATTCCATCCAAAAACAGCATATTACACTTTCTTCTCAAGTGCGCATGGAACATTCTCCAGGATGGATCACATCTTGGGTCACAAATCAAGCCTTAGTAAACTTAAGAGAACTGAAATCATATCAAGGATCTTTTCTGACTACTAAACTATGAGACTAGAAATGAATTATAGGGAGAAAAACGTAAAAAACAGAAACACATGGAGACTAAACAATATGTTACTAAATAACCAGGAGATCACTGAAGAAATCAAAGAGGAAACCAAAAAATACTTAGAGACAAATGACAATGAAAATACGATGATTCAAAACCTATGTGATGCAGCAAAAGCAGTTCTAAGAGGGAAGTTTATAGCTATACATGCCTACCTCAAGAAACAAGAAAAATCTCAAATAAACAATCTAAACTTACACCTAAAGGAATAAGAGAAAGAAGAACAAACAAAACCCAAAGTTAGCAGAAGGAAAGAAATCATAAAGATCAGAGCACAAATAAATGAAATAGAAACAAAGAAAACAATAGCAAAGATCAATAAAACTAAAAGCTGGTTCTTTGAGAAGATAAACAAAATTGATAAAGCATTAGCCAGACTCATCAAGAAAAAGAGGGAGAGGACTCAAATCAGTAAAATTAGAAATGAAAAAGGAGAAGTTACAAAAGACACTGCATAAATACAACGTATCCTAAGAGACTACTATAAGCAACTCTATGTCAATAAAATGGACAACCTGGAAGAAATGGACAAATTCTTAGAAAGGTATAACCTTCCAAGACTAAGCCACGAAAAACAGAAACTATGAACAGACCAATCATAAGTAATGAAATTGAAACTGCGATTAAAAATCTTCCAACAAACAAAAGTCCAGGACCAGATGGCTTCACAGGTGAATTCTATCAAACAATTAGAGAAGAGCTAACACCCAACCTTCCCAAACTCTTCCAAAAATTTGCAGAGGAAGGAACACTCCCAAACTCATTCTATGAGGCCACCATCACTCTTATACCAAAACCAGACAAAGATACTACAAAAAAATAAAATTACAGACCAATATCACTGATGAATATAGATGCAAAAATCCTCAACAAAAATACTAGCAAACAGAGTCCAACAACACATTAAAAGGATCATACACCATGACCAAGTGGGATTTATCCCAGGAATTCAAGGATTCTTCAATATACACAAATCAATCAATGTGATATACCATATTAACAAACTGAAGAATAAAAACCATATGATCATCTCAATAGATGCAGAAAAGGCTTTTGATAAAATTCAACACCGATTTATGATAAAAACTCTCTAGAAAGTGGGCATAGAGGGAACCTACCTCAACATAATAAAGGCCATATATGAGAAACCCATAGCAAACATCATTCTGAATGGTGTAAAACTGAAAGCATTTTCTCTAAGATCAGGAATGAGACAAGGATGCCCAGTCTTACCACTGTTATTCAACATAGTTTTGGAAGTCCTAGCCACAGCAATCAGAGAAGAAAAGGAAATAAAAGGAAACCAAATCAGAAAAGAAGTAAAACTGTCACTGTTTGCAGATGACATGACACTATACATGGAGAATCATAAAGATGCCACCAGAGAACTGCTAGAGATAATCAATGAATTTGGTAAAGTTGCAGGATACAAAATTAATGCACAGAAATCTCTGGCATTCCTATACACTAATGATAAAAAACCTGAAAGAGAAATTATGGAAACACTCCCATTTACCATTGCAAGAAAAAGGATAAAATACCTAGGAAAAAACCTACCTAGGGAAATGAAAGACCTGTATGCAGAAAACTATAAGACACTGATGAAAGAAATTAAGATGATACCAACAGATGGAGAGATATACTATGGTATTGGATTGAAAGAATCAGTATTGTGAAAATGACTATACTACCCAAAGCAATCTACAGGTTCAATGTAATCCCTATCAAATTACCAATAGCATTTTTTACGGAATTAGAACAAATCATCTCGAAATTTGTATGGAGACACAAAAGACACCGAATAGCCAAAGCAGTCTTGAGGGAAAAAAACGGAGCTGGGGCAATCAGATGCCCTAACTTTAGACTATACTACAAAGCTACAGTAATCAAGACAGTATGGTAGTGGCACAAAAACAGAAACATAGATAAATGGAACAAGACAGTAAGCCCAGAGATAAACCCATGTACCTATGATCAACTAATCTTTGACAAAGGAGGCAAAGGTATACTATGGAGAAAAGACAGCCTCTTCAATAAGTGGTGCTGGGAAAATTGGACAGCTACATGTAAAAGAATGAAATTAGAGCACTCCCTAACACCATACACAAAAATAAGCTCAAAATGGATTAGAGACCTAAATGTAAGAGCAGACAGTATAAAACTCTTAGAGGAAAACATAGGAAGAACACTCTTTAACATAAATCACAGCAAGATCTATTTTGATCCACCTCCTAGAGTAATGGAAATAAAAACAATAATAAACAAATGGGACCTAATGAAACTTCAAAGCTTTTGCCCAGCAAAGGAAACCATAAACAAGACGAAAAGACAACCCTCCGAATGGGAAAAATATTTGCAAACAAATCAACGAACAGAGGATTAATCTCCAAAATATGTAAACAGCTCATGCAGCTCAATATTAAAAAAACAAACAACCCAATCAAAAAACGGGCAGAAGACCTAAATAGACATTTCTCCAAGGAAGACATACAGATGGCCAAGAAGCACATGAAAAGCTGCTCAACATCACTATTTATTAGAGAAATGCAAATGAAAACTACAGTGAGGTATCACCTCACACCAGTTACAATGGGCATCATCAGAAAATCTACAAACAACAAATTCTGGAGAGGGTGCGGAGAAAAGGGAACACTCTTGCACTGTTGGTGGGAATGTAAATTGATACAGCCACTATGGAGAACAGTATGGAGGTTCCTTATAAAACGAAAAATAGAATTACCACATGATCCAGCAATCCCACTACTGGGCATATACCCAGAGAAAACCATAATTCAAAAAGACACATGCACCCCAATGTTCATTGCAGCACTGTTTACAATAGCCAGGTCACGGAAGCAACCTAAATGCCCATCGACAGACGAATGGATAAAGAAGATGTGGTACATATATACAATGGAATATTACTCAGTCATAAAAAGGAATGAAATTGAGTCATTTATTGAAATGTGAATGGATCTAGAGATTGTCATACAGAGTGATGTAAGTCAGAAATAGAAAAACAAATATCGTATATTAACACATGTATGTGGAACCTAGAAAAATGGTACAGATGAACCGGTATGCAGGGCAGAAGTTGAGACACAGATGTAGAGAACAAGCGTATGGACACCAAAGGGGGAGAACCACGGTGGGGTAGGGATGGTGGTGTGCTGAATTGGGCAATTGGGATTGGCATGTATACACTGATGTGTATAAAATTGATGACTAATAAGAACCTGCAGTATAAAAAAAACCAACCAAAAAAAAACCTACTAATACTAAACTTTCTTTGGGTTATTTGTATGGAAATATGTTAATATAAATGTTTCAGACATTACATGAAATTTCTAAAAATCTTGTATGTTCTGGTATAATGTTATAAGTCATAATTCTAGTTATTACTTTAAAATGTATATCTCAGAAATAACTAAATTTCCTTGTCAATTGCATTATTATGAACTTTCATCAAATCTTTTTTTTTTTTTTTAAACAAAATTCACATTTTATTTAGGTTGAAATAAACTATACAAAATTGATTTTCTTCACCAAAAATAACAGCAATATTTTCTATATTATTCCTAGATAAACCACAAAACACTTATTTTTGTAGGTTTTCTAGGTTTTGTTTGTAAATCAAGATGAGGCAGTAGATATAGTCATGGAAAAAGACAAAAGAAAACAGACAAATCAGTTGTCAGTATCCATGGTCTCTGATCCTGTCTTGACCATGAAACAGAAGTGTTCAACATATACCTGTCAAAAAGCTTATGAAGATGTAGGCTCAATAAAGGAATGTAAACAGCAACAATCAGATGTGGAACAACAATGGCAGGCTCTTCCATTCAAACTTTAACTATAACTTGTTCCTTCAACTTCATTTGATAAAGGCAAAATCTACACTGAAATCCCTGTTTGGTGAGCTCACACGTTTCTCTTACAGTCTGATCATTTGAACGGTCCCTTACAGATTTTTAACAGCATACTTAAAGTTCCTACTATTCAAAGGTCAGTCATGAGCTTCACTGTAATGTTTTATAAAATGTATTCCTTCCTCCCATACCTCCTCAAAATTTATTTCTTCAAAGAAATGATAACTAAGTACCTGACAACTGGATCCACAGTGACAAATGTTATATCTAAAATGACTTAACTAATACAATTTCAAAGTGCCATTAGCAGAGATCACACAGAGTGTAACATGGTACTTTCAATGCTATCTTCTGGAAGAACAGTTAGGTCTCCAAAGCGTGGGCCTTCAAATGGGCCATTTAAACAGGCAGATTATCAATGACTAATGTACTCAATGGGAGGCCTACAGGTCAAGATATTCAGTGATTAAGTGGCCTACGTACACCTTACAACTTTTCTGTAAGATATTTTCAAATTTCTTACAGATTTTTTCAAATATCAAATATAAGAGAAAGCCTATGTTAAAAGTCTCTTAGGTATTTTCAATGGTTTCTGAATTATCTGTAGGAAGCTCTGACTTACTTGTATAGAGTTTGATATATGTATCCACCATTAAATCCAAATCGTGTTTTATATCAAAATTTATGTTAAGCAAAGCCAAGTTACTTGACCTTTGGTCTGTCAAAGTGTTCCTCAGGTATGCTTTGAGACGCTTTCGCCCATTTTCATAGCGTTCATTCTCAACCTTCATCACAGGAAGAATACACAGGACCTTCAGCAATGCATAAACATTAGGAAAAAACTTGATGTCTGGCAGATGAAGGGCTTCATAAATAGTGGATGGGAGCTCTATATCTTTCCCTCTGTGTTTCCACTTGATTCTCCAACAATGTAGCTCAGCAGAGAGTGTGTCAGGATTAGGTAAATCACTTCTGTACATGTCAGCGTGATGCTCCTCTGATGTATTGAATTTGAGCTGTCCCATGACAGAGGGTACCAGAGATAAGCATTTAAGAGCTTTGAGGTGTTGTTCTGAGAAGATATCTTTCAGTTCCTGAATAATGTGTTCCACTGTTGGAACACTCAGAGTTTCTTTATAGTAACTCTCAGAGGTTAGCTGAGATTCCAGGTTACTGTGCTGAGCTCTGCGAAATTTCCCTGGGAGTTTCATCTGAATATCAAGTTTGCCTGCCAAATTTGTGGCTTCCTCAAACCAAAATTCATGATAAACTTCGATATTTTCCATCACTTCATTTAGTGAATGCAGCACTGCAGTCAAACTACTGGCTGCAAAGAAGACATCAGAAGTTTGCCCCTGAAGATTTTTCCCAAAGGCTCTTGTAAAAGATAGAACATTTTTAAGAACAACAATGGTAACGATGAAATCAAAATCTGTTACTGCACTACAGAGTACAAATGCTCGGCCAGTTATACAGTTATTCCATCTAACATTTGTGTCACTATTTATACCATCTAAACATAAAACAAGTGCTTGTAGGAGGTCCACTAAGATTTCAAAAGCATCATGCCTGCCTGTCCACTGAGAATGGCAAATTTCCTTCAGTTCTTTGCCCCTTTCTTCATTGTTCTGAAATAGGACAGAAATTACATTGTCAAGTTCTAAAAGCAGTTGTGGTGATCGATGGAAAAAAGAACAAACTTCCTCAATTGTTCCTAACGCGACAGATACTCCCATAACAGGCACTGATTTTGCCAACCACATATTTAAGGCACAGGAAGAGCAGAGTGTGTAGATAGCTTGGGGATATTTCTCTAAAAGTCTAGAAGCAACAACTTTCATTTTGGAAGAAAATCCACTGGACACAATGTAAGCCTGGCCACGACAGTACTCCATGTTTAATCCCCACTTCTCAGTTATCGTAGTGTGAAATTTCACAGCCAAAATTTCTGCATCAGCTTCATAAGGCAGGAAGCCCACAAATTCCTCTCTCAGGTTGTGAGCTTCGTCAACAAACCTCACCAACACAGGCAGGTGCTCTTCCCCTGCTATGTCCACCACATCGTCAGTGACGATGGAAAAGAAGTGAGAGTCTCTCACTTCCCTGAGGGTTTCTTCCCGAATGCAGCTCTCACAGATCTCTAGCATCTGTTTCTGCTGTGTTTTTGAACAGAACAATGTGTTAACTGCTGTTGTCTCAAAGCGCTTTCTCAGAACCTCTTCACCAGAATTGATTCGGCACTCCAGCAGTGCTTGAAAGTTATCAGGAGTAAAGAGACCTTCTGGGATTTCATCAGCTTCATGTCCATCCAGAGGTATGTTCTGTTTTCCCATAAGAATCAAAATTTCAAATAAAGATTTTAAGTATTCTTTGTTTTCCTTCTCTTCAAGGGTTAAAGGTAAAATGTCTTCATCCTGCTCTTCACCCCCTTCTTCTGCACTGGGGTTCTGAGCATTGCTGTTGTTTATTTCCTTATGTTTTGGTTCCTGTTCAGAAGTTTCATCAATTTTTTTCTGTTTCAGTGTCCTGATTTCATCTTCACTCAATTCTTTTATTCGTTTTCTGTGTCTACTGTATGGATTATTCAAATGGCTGGTAAGATCAAATATTGTTGGTATTGCATTATCTCGAAGAACTGTCCTATAAGGGCTAGTTCTACAGATCATAGAAGTCTCAAAGTGTTTGGCACACAATCGATAATGTTTATTTAGTTGATCGGGTGTTTTATTTTCTAAGTCTGCTCTCCTACAGTTCTCCACCCACTTCTGGCATCTGGCTGGATCCCGCGGGAACCTGAAAAAGGCCAGGTCCGACTGCGTGCTCTTCCGCGTGCAGTTGGGGGCCGCGCAGAAGTTCGGCATCGTTGTCTGCCCGCCGGCCGGCCCAGCCCTCCCCTCCCCGCCTCCTCAGGGCAGCCCGCCCGCCCGTTGGGGCCGGGGAGGGGAGCCAGGCCGGCCGGCCGGCTCGTTAGGGCCGGCGCGCCGGGCTCATCAAATCTTTAACTGTGGTCATTTTTAAGTCTTTTGTCATTTACAGACAGTTCTGGGTGTACTCTGATGCTTTTGCCAAAATGTTCCTATAAAAGGGTTTCGTCTTCAACGAATTCATGGAAAAGACTCTGATGAGTACAGGTTTTTGGTAACTGACTATACTGTTGAACTGAATAAATAAGCATTTTAAGAACTCTAATGGAAAACTGATGAATTCATAAATGTGCTAACAAAAGATTAAAAAAATTAATTACATGGGACTGAGTGAACTGATGAGGATGATTATAATTTTTGTGACTTTCTGTTTGAATAAAAAAAAAGGAAAAGAAGAAATGACAAGGAAGGCAAAGGACTATATTTCAAATGTTATATAAAATAAATAAATATGCTGAATAGTTATGCTCTTAAAAAAAAGAATGTCTTTCAAGGAAGAGATTTTTAATTGTATTACATTAAATTTATCAATATGTTTTTCTGTGGGCAATGCTTTTACCTTTGAATCAAGTATTTGCCTAACCCAAGTCAGAAGGGTTTCTCCTATGTTTTTTTCTACAATTCATACAGTTTTAGGTTTAACGGTTTTTTGATCCTATTTGACGATTTTTATATTTGGTGAGAGGTATAGATCAAAGTTCATTTCCTTTGCATACAGAAATCCAATTGTTCAGGTATAATTTATTGAAAGATTATTCTTTCCTCACTGAATTGTCTTTGGACCTTTGTCAAAAATCAATTGACCACGTAGGTATGAGTCTATTACTAGACTATCAATTCTGTTCCTATAGTCTATATTTCTCTTTTGGCCCTATTACTACATTGCCTTTATAACTATAGCTTTATAATAAGTATTGTAAATCAGGTAGTATTAGTCCTCCATGTTTTTTCTTCTTTTTAAATCTTGCTTTGATTCTTCCAAGTCCTTTGAATCTCCATATGAATTTTTTAGGGTCAATTTTTCAATTTCTGAAAAAGAAGTCTGCTGAGATTTTAATTGGGATTGCATTGATTCTATATATTAGTATGGGAGAACTGACATCTTAACAATATTGATTCTTCCTATCATTGAACATGGTATGTGTCTACATTTAGGTGTTCTGTAATTTGTTAAAGCAATATTTTGCAGTTTTCAGCATACAGACCTTGTACAACTTTTGCCAAATTTATCCCTAAGTAATTCATATTTTTTGATGCTATTGTAGTTGCAAGTTAAAAAAAATTAATTCTCTCTCATGAGTTGCTAGTGTCCAGAAATACAATTAATTTTTGTGTTTTGATCGATATTCTGTAATTTCACTAAACTCACTTATTAGTTCTAGTAGCTTTTTTGAAGTTTCCACTCAATTATCTACATAGACAATCACATCATTTTTGAATAAGGACAGACTTTCTTCTTCCTTTCCAGTTTAGAAGGATTATTTATGTATTTATATTACCTGATAGAACTGTCCAGAATTTTCGGTACAATATTGAATGAAAGTGGTGAGAGTGGACATCTTTGTGTTGTTGCTGATTTTAAAGGGAAACATTTAGTCTTTCACCACTAAGTATGTTAGTTGAAGGATTTTTATAGATGGTATTTATCAGGTTGAGGAAGGTCCCTCCTCTTTATAGTTGTCTTAGAATTATTATCAGTAATGGATATTGGATTTTGTCAAATTCTTTTTCTGTGTTTATGGAGAATAATCACATTACTTTTCATTTTAGATTTTCAATATGATAAATTATATTAATTTTTAAATGATAAACCAACCTTTCATTCCTTAAATAAACCCTATTTGCTCATGATTACAATCCTTATTATATATTGTTGGAATGAATTTGCTAACTTTCTAAAAATTACCAATTTTATCAATCTTTTCAATAAATTAGGTTTTGGTTTCTTTGGTTTTCTCCATTAATTTTGTTTTCTATTTCATTGACTCCTGTTATGATCTTTTAATTTCTTCTACATACTTTGGCTTAGTTAGCTTTTCTTTTTCTAACTTCTTAAAGTGGAAGCTGAGGTTACTGACTTGAGAATTTCTTCTGCTATAATACAGATTTTAAGTGCTATACATTTTCCCCTAATTACTGCTTTAGTGGCATCCCACTAAATTTCTGTCATATTGTGCTTTTATTTTCATTTAGTCTAAAATATTTTCTAATTCTATTTTGATTTCTTTTTTAATCCATGTCTTATTTAGAAGTGTGTTATTTATTATCAACCATTTTGGGATTTTCCAGATATCTCTTATTGTTTTCTCATTTAATTCCATTGTGGTCAGAGTGCACATTTTTTATAATTTAATCCATTTAAAGCGATTGAGACATTTTATTGTCTCTATAAATAAATTCCTGGTAAATTTTCCATGTGTACTCAGTGTGCATTCTACTGTTGTTTGATGGAGTGCTTTAGTGGTGTTCACTAAGCTAAATGTGTTGATAATGTTCAAATATTCTATATTGTTATTGATTTTCTGTCTATTCTATCATACATTGAGAGAAGAGTATTGAAATTTCCAACTATAATAGTGGATTTGTCTATTTCTTCTTGCAGTTCTATCAGTTTTTGCTTTATGTGTTTTGAAAATCTGTTTATAGATGCACAAAGATTTAGGATTATTATGTCTTCCTGATAAATAGACCCCTTTAACATTATGAAATAATATTCTCTGTCCCTGGTGATATTGTCTCAAAATCCACTTTGTCTGATATTAGTATGGTTGCTCCAGCTTCCTTTTGAATAGTGTTAGCGTAGCATCTCTTTTGTATATTTATATTTAAATTGAATTTATTATAGGCAGCATTGAGTTGGGTCTTTTTGTTTTATCTAATCTGACAATCCCCTTTTAATTGAAATATCTGGACCTATTATATCTAATATGATTATTGGTATGGTTAGGTTTAAGTCTATTATCTCTTATTTGTTTTCTTCTTGTTCCTCCTGTTCTTTGTTCAGCTTCCCTCCTTTTACTGCCCACTATTTTTTTTTTTTTTTTTTTTTTGTGGTATGCGGGTCTCTCACTGTTGTGGCCTCTCCCTTTGCAGAGCACAGGCTCCGGACGCGCAGGCTCAGCGGCCACGGCTCACAGGCCCAGCCGCTCCGCGGCATGTGGGATCTTCCCGGACCGGGGCACGAACCCGTGTCCCCTGCATCGGCAGGCGGACTCTCAACCACTGCGCCACCAGGGAAGCCCCTACTGCCCACTTTTGAATTGAGTATTTTTTTAGCAATTCCATTTCATCTCCTTTGTTGGATTATTAGTTATACCTCTTTTCTTTGTTATTTTACTAATTGTATTAATATTTTTTGTATATATCTTTAACTTATCACTTTATGACATCAAGTGATTTTATACACCATATGTAAGTTGAAGATAGTTTACTTCTGTTTTTACTTCTTAGTCTTTATACTATTTTTAAACTCATTTTACTTGGTATAAAACACACAATACATTGCAACTATTTTGTTTAAACAGTCAGTTATCTTTTGAATAAAATTTAAATTATAGGAAAAAATTCATATTTTTTTACCCATGTAGCTATTTTTCCTGATGCTCTTCATTCCTTTAGATGCATATTTTCATCTGGCATCATTTTTCATCTGCTTGACAAATTTTAAATTTCTTGTAGCGTAGGTCTTCTCAAAATGAATTCTTTCATCTTTTGTATGTATGAACTATCTTTTATTGCTTTCATTTTTGAACATGTTCACTGAATATTAAACTCTAGGTTGTCAATCTTTCTTTCACATCTTTAAAAATGTTGCTCTACTTTTTGAGTTTTTCCAATGAGAAATCTGCTGTCTTCCTTATTTTTGTTTGTCTGTACACAATATGCCTTTTTTCCTGTGGCTGCTTTGAAAATTTTTCCCTTTATGAGACTGGTTTAAAGCAATTTCATTACAAAGTGTGTTGGTATAGTTTTCTTCACATTTTTTGTGATTAAGTCTCATTTAGCTTCTTAGAATGTGGGTGCTTACTTTTCATAAAATTCTGAAAATTTTCATCATTATTTCTTCAAATTTTTTTGTATGCTCCTTCTCTTTTCACTTCTTCAGGAATCTAATTACATATATAAAAGTTTGCTTAAAATTGTTCCACAGCTCACTGGTGTTCTTTGCATTCTCTTTTTTAAAATTATTCTTTCTGTTTTAAATTTTGCGTATTTTCTATTGCTATTTCTTTAATACCTTAAATTTTCATTTTAAACAGTGCAGTTTTTATCTCAAGAAGTTTGAGTGGGTCTTTCTCATATCTTCAATATTTCTACTTAACTTTTTAGACATAAGTATTCCAGGTATAATAACTGCTATTTTGTCCTTGGGTCTGCTAATTCTAACACCTGTGTCAGTTTTAAGTCATTTTTGGTTGATTGATTATTCTCCTCAATACGTGTCATGTCTTCCTGCTTCATTGCACGTCTGCAAATCTTTGATTGAATGCCAGAACTTGTAAACTTTACTTGTTGAGAGGATGTTTTCTTATTCCTATAAATATTCTTAAGCTTCCTTCATACATGCAATTAAGTTACTTGGAAACAGATCCTTAGGGTCTTGCTTTTAGGAGTTGTTAGTTGGCTCCAGAAAAGCACCCAGCAAAGAGCTAATTATCCCCCACTACTGAGACAAGGTTTTCCTGAGTACTCTACACAATGCCACATGAATTATGAGTTTTTCTAGTCTGGCTGAAGGGAACCAGTATTTTTCCTGGCCCTGTGTGAATGTTAAGCACTCTTCTCTTTAATTCTTTTGAATGGTTATTTCACCGTCTCTAGCAGTTTCCTCAAATGAAAAGACTGATCAGTACTCTGTGGAATACTCAGCAGGGACCATGTGAATGACTCTAGGTTATTTCTCTGTGCAGTTCTCTCCTTTATGGTGTTGTCCTATGAACTCTAGCCTTCTTGTTCTCTCTGGACCTCAGCTTCCACTTCCTCAGGCCACATTCTGCCTATGTTCCTCATCCCTGAACTGTGGCTTGGAAATTCTCTTGTGGCAGTAAGCTAGGACATTTATAGGGCTCACCTCGTTTGTTTTCCATCTCTCAGGGATCACTTTCTTTGGTTGCCTGATGCCCAGCACCTTGATTTGATATTTTTATTGTTGTTATTGTTTCATATAGGACAGTAAATCCAGTACTTGTTACTCCATCTGACCTGAGGCTGAAGTCCCAGTTGATCTTAACAATGGAGATGGGTGATAGGAAGATTAAGAAACTCTATGCATAGTTCTTTTGTAGAAAATTCAGCTTATGGTAAAATATTGAATCAAAGTTTCTTTCTACATACACATATATATATTTTTAATTTAAACTACATTCCCCATACTCTGGAGAAGTATCGATTTTAATGAGCAAGAAATTCTATTCCAAATACTGTTCACAAAAAAAGAAAAAGAAAAAACAAACCTAGATACTGCACGAGTATCTGTCATTTAATAAGTAGTGATAACTTCACAGAAATGTGTACCTCAAATCCCATCTCTACAATCCTTTTATATTGGAGCTATTCTTAGATCTTCTGACCTCATCCTACTAAGGAAAAGTTTCAACCTTTCTCTGTCAAACAGTTTTTTTAGCTCAGAAGTACAGTATAACTAGTAGAACAGTGAGTCAGGTAAAATGATAAACGCTCTCATGAAATAATTTAATATGGTTGGTCTAGGAAATGTTACCTTCCCACATAATAGTTAATTTAGGAAGTGTTCATAAATGTGGGCAAGCAGGGATATCTGCAAGATTAATTATCTCAAGAAAGTTCTCAAAAGAAGTTTTGACATTGGTAAGTTTATACCTAGATTGTTAATTTTATGTAAGGACAGAATCTTTGTTAAAAAAAATCCTTTAATACCAATATCAAGTTAATAACCTGTGTTTCATTGCATTGTCTTTGAATACTGTGAGTCATTTCAAGTTTTAAAGGCATTACTACAACTGCTAATAAAAAGAAAAGAAAATCTTGAAAAATAGAAGACATTTCTAGAAAAGATGGAAACATTTGAATGAAAATAGACGGAAGCAAATAGTGGAAGAATTAACAAACTGTAAAGCAATTTCCAAGTATTCAATGGCCTACGCTTCTCAGTGTTGTGTGAAATTTTTGTATTAGCTACTAAAATGAAATAACTAGTTAGAAAGACAAGTAGAATGAGGAGTTGCTATTAAATTATTTTAAAAATATAATAGTATAGGGAAAATGATCTCAAAAGGAGAAAAATTCTTAAAATCTAGGCCATTTATCTGTGATTTTCTATATTTCCTAAAGTTCTGTACTTTAAACTTTGTGGTACATCACATAAACACAGTCACTTTTTTTCACTAAAGATCAAGTTATCAGCAAAGTACAAATGGTAATTAAAAATTTCTAGTTCGGTGACAGGCACACATTGTTCTTTTAATGAATCAGATTATCTCAACTTTGTAAGGATTAATTAGGTACTTGTAGCAGTTCCTTTAAATTTCTCAGAACACTATGCCACCAGATAACTAAGTGGCAGCCTTGTAAACTCAAAGAGTTAAGCTCAGAAAATCTATTACACTTAATTCCAATAAGAGTCAGAAATTTTTGATTAACTATGATATTACTAAAATATTAGCATATATTTTTATTAACATTAAGGTTTGTAAGCACTAAACACCGCTGGGGAAAAAAGGGGGGAAATGAATATTGCAATAATTTTTCTTTTAGAAAAAATTAAAATCATAGAAAAATAGTTTTTGAAACCTGCACGCATTTTCTCTCCAAAATCAACAAATATTAATATTTTATCTTAGTTAACATTATAAACATAAAAACAGTTATTTTCAAATAATTTTAGATTTATAGAAAAGTTGCAAAGACAGCACAAAGAATTCCCATATACCTTTACCCAGCTTCCGGACATTTATCAATCCTAAGAAATTAACTTTGGTATAATACTATTAACTGAACTGGATATTTTATTAATATTTCATCTTGTTTTATTCCAGAATCCATTCTAGGACACCACTTTACTTTTAGTCATCATGTATCCTTCAGTTGGTGACAGTTTCCCAGTCTTTTCTTGTACTTCATGACCTGGACAATTTTTAAGAGTACTTGGTCAGGTACTTTGTAGAGCATCTTTCAATCTGGTTTTGACTGATATTTTCTCATAATTAGGAATTCTCAGTGGATTTTGGGAAAGACTCTCAGAGGTGAAGTATGCTTCTTATCAAATCATATCAAGGGGTACCTCATATCAACATGTCTTGTCACTTGTGGTGTTAATTTTGATTGCTTAGTTAAGATGGAGTCTGACAGGTTTCTCCACTATAAATTTCTTATTCTTCTGCTTTCCATATTCTATAATTTGGAAGCAAGTAACTAAATCCAGCTCACATTTCAGTGGAGGAGAATTAAGCCCCACTGCCTAGAGTAAGGAGGCTCTACATAAATTATTTGGAACTTTTCTGAAGGAAGATTTTTCCCTTCTCCCCGTTTACATATTTGTTCAATCAATTATATACATTTGGGTATACTCATTGATATTTACTTTGCTCTTTTGGGTTATAAATACTACTACTACTAAGAGTCCAATACTACTCTTATTTATTTTATTGCTCAAATGATTCCTGCTTTGACCATTTGAGGACTCTTTCTGAGGACGACTTGAGGCTCCTGTGGTCCTTCTGACAAGCCCCCATATTCTTTTTTTAAAAATCATTGTTTTACTTTCTGGCACTATAAAATGCTCCAGGCTTATCTTGAATTTCCCCTAGCCACTCCTTGAATCAGTCATTTCTTCAAGGAGCCCTGGTTCTTTTTATTGGGGAATAGTGTTTAGAAACTAAGATCTGGGTGCTGGGTATGCTTGTTGTTACTGGGGTGTCACTTCTTCCCTATCCTCTCAGCAGACAGAGCTAAGAAATATATGTATTAAACAAACAAATGTATACACATTCTTTGGCATTGATATTTCTGTGTGTACGTGTGTGTGTGTGTGTGTACCTGAGTTCATATTCCTATTTCTGACTCTAGCACCACAGGGTCTATGCTATCTTTTCCCCATTGCTTATTTATAACCTCAGTCTCTGACAGCCAGAAACCTGGCTTCCATTGTCTACAATTTATTTACTTACTTTTTCAATTGTGGGACATGCAGAGTAGCCTAGCAGAATTGCAGAATTCCTAGCCCATACCCTTGTGAAAAATAAATTTACCAATTAGATTACAGTGTTTATGTATAGTTCTTTATTTTCCCTTACAGTAGTCAAAACAGTGTTTTCCAAAGTTAATTTATGTCACCTTCTTTTTTCTCTATAATTTAGTTTTAAAGAGAACTTCCTTGGAAAAAAAACCCCACAATTATACACTATATGGAATTTAGAAATGTAATATTGCAAAGGCTCATTTTGAAGACGACTGTCATTAACTTTTACACAAGCAGTATCCTAAAGCATTATAATCTATCATAATGATAACTCACCCACCCCAATATTATCAGAGCTTTTTGTCCTTTGGGTGGGGCAATTAGGAGAGTCCTTCTATTGGGCCGAAGGAAGAGTTGGGAAGGCTACCTGCTGTAACATTTATTAGATATAGTCATAATAGCTCAATTCTGCCTCCTCCTCCTAAATTAATTGAGTTGCCTTGGGCCAGTACCCTTCCAGTGATGGTCTTGATATTATCATACTGTAATGTCATATCTTCCCAATGATATGCTTTACTATAATCTATACTATAGAAAATGAAACTGAAGTTTTGAGAGTGACTTGCCCAAGGTCATATGGCTCATAAATGATGG
The DNA here is from genome assembly GCF_008692025.1 of Phocoena sinus. Classification (NCBI taxonomy): domain Eukaryota; kingdom Metazoa; phylum Chordata; class Mammalia; order Artiodactyla; family Phocoenidae; genus Phocoena; species Phocoena sinus. Next base: position 110,356,879 of record NC_045766.1, read on the forward strand.
AGTTTGAGTCTAGAATTCAAATATGTTCAAAGTCCAAAATACGAGAAATTATTATTCTCAGGTTAAAACTTTATGTCCTACAGCAGAATATGGTATGACTAGGTTTATGGTTAAAGCACCCAGATTATTTTGCTTTAGTAAATAGGCATTTTATAGTCTTTTGAGCCATCCTTTGCCTGTTTCTTTATTGTCAGTGGGCTCAACCTATGCAACTCCAAAGACCTTTCTACCTAAAGAATATGTAACAGGGTAGTATCCTAGCCAACTTCCCCACCCTGTACAATTTGTCCTTCAATAACTTGGCATGGTCATCTTACAATGCAATTTGAATAGATCAGCATCTCTGACAAGGCCCTATGTGAATAATTTAGCTTTGACCTTGAACATGTAAAACATAAATTCTAATTATTTTTAAAATGTTCCAAGTCAGTATAATCCCTTTTTTAAAAAAATGAGAATTTGGGAGTATCTAGCTTGTACTCATCAGGGTACTTGCAGATAACAAATTTTCTGTGAAGAGTTCTGGTTCTGTCTAGCACAAAGCTTATCAAACTACAAGTGATGAAGGAAAAGTTATTTCCCCCACAATCAGTCATGGATCACTAGTTTCATAAAATAAAATTAAAATCATTTTTTTAGAGAAATAAAAATTATAAAATGTCAAATACAAGCCCATATTTTTTATATTATATTTTTCAGATATAAAATTATTCAAATTGACACTGAAGTTTTTAAGCACTTTCTCTCAATTCCTATATCTTTCTTTATGGATTGGTAACAAGCATTTGTTTACTAACATTGATCCAAGGAACACATTGGTTCCTGGTTAGAGAGTTTCTTTAGAAAACCTCAGTTCAGTGTTAGTGTCCACCAGAACCTTTGTACTAATCTAGATTATTGCAAAGTTTTGTATATGGAACACATCACTCTCCTTTGCTATTGTTTTGCCTTTGAAGAAATAGAAATGCTAGCATTTATTGAATGATTATTATATGCTATGTTCTAAATACCTTATATGTAATGAGCCATTTAATCTTCTCAATATGAAAGCAGACACTATTATCATTCCCATTTTACAGAAATGGAAATTAAGGCACAAAGAGATTAACTTGCCATGGTCACACAGCAAGTGACTGGCAGGTAGAGATCTAAACCCAGGCAGCCTATTTCCAAGGTCTATGTTCATTACAATGACATATTGCTATCCATAGGAAAAAACTATCTAGGAAAGCCCTTTGTAGTTAATCTAAAATTGGATTCCAAGTATATTATTCAAAATGTTACTCAATACCCATCATTTATAGATTTCTAACTAGTAAAAACAATTCAAACTTTATGGAATTATAAATACCTAACATCTTTCCTTCTTTGCTTTTGCTACTTCTAGGAACATAAGAACTAAGGTCTGAGCTCAAATGTCATGGATTTTTTCTGTTCTGATTTGTTGTTTTTTTGCTTTTGTCAAGTATTGTTTCATTTAACACAAGTATTTTTATTAACTACCTCAAATCCTATTTTTGAATAGGTGGTATATATATAAGCCAATTATTGTTCTAAAGCAATCCCTCAGCCATGTGATTTGCGGCTTCCCATCTGCAATCATTGAGAACTCATTTTAAAAAAACTGAATAGATCTATCAGTATCCTAAGGCTGTCAAGACCAATTACCAGAAACTAGGTGAGTTAAAACAACAGAAATTTATTCTCTCACAGTTCTGGAGCCCAGAAGTCTGAAATCAATGTGTTGGCAAGGTCATATTTCCTCTGAACTCTCTGGGAAGAATCTGTTCCTTGTCTTTTCCACCTTCTGGTGCCTGTTGGTATTCCCTGACTTGTGGCTGTATCACTCAAATCTCTGCCTTCACAGTCACATTGCCTTCTCTTCTCTGTGACTATCTCCTCTGCAGTTCTCTTCTAAGGACACTCTCATTGGATTTAGGACCCATCCAGATTATCCAGGATGATCTCCTCAAGATCCTTAATCTAATTGTATCTGCAAAGACCTTCCCCAAATAAGGTAACATTCACAGGTTCTAAGGATTAGGACATGGGCATATCTTTTGGGCGACCACCATTCAAGCTACTATATATAATAGGTGATGGGGGTAGGAGGTAACTTCCTATAAGCATATTACAAGAGGCTTTAACCCATGGGCTTTGTGACAAATTTTATATGATAAAAAAGCCCCTGCCCCCGTCCCGTTACCCCATTTTCTGGCTCTCTGCTTGGTTCTGGACTGGCAAGGTTTGCCAGAGACCTGAGTTTCATTTAGGTAAAGTTGACAGATACATTGTTTTAAATTTGTTTAATTTTTAAGTCTTTTAAAAAAACTTGCATTTATCCTTCATAGTCACCTTCCTGAAAGGCAGTATAAAATAGTTCTCCTAGACTGTAGAAAGCAGTGTGCTATTATTATTAACTATTATTCTGAAGAATCGCTGCAATCTTTTCAGAATGACTCCATTACGATAAGCTCAGCTACCTGATTCTTTCTTACAAGATCTTGCACCTGAAAGTTTGCAAAACTTTCAAATAAGAAACAATTGAGAAGTACTGAAATTTTCAGATATAAAATAATCACTAGAGATAACATAAAGGCATAAAGGATGCCTGTACTTTGAGTGAAGTAAAAATGACTGTTTTTCTTGGGTAGGTCTGAGGTAAAAGGAAATTGCTTAAATTCTAATGGAGAGGACCAGATGCTCAGAGGATTTGCCACAAAAATTAGAGCCTTTCACCTTTATGTTACTGGTTCTCATACAACTTAGGACAAAAGTAATTGAAAATGATTATCACCTAAAAACGATTAAATACTATCTCTGGAAAAGTTGTTCACCTCACTCTGGTTTCCAGGTGGTAACAATCACCATCACATTGAACACTCACCACTTGGCCATCTAAGTAGAGAGGTGAGAGGGTTAATGAGTCTGAAGACAGAATGAACTTCTCTTCCTCCAGGGTCCCCTGAGAGGCTTGGCAGGTGGTAGAGGGGACGTTTGGCTGGCCATTGCCTCTGCTGAATTTAATCCAGAAATAAGTGGATGTCAGTTTAGAGACTGGGATACCGATACTTGCCAGCCATTAGATCCACCTTTTCAATGGAGAGTCTTAGTTACAGTCTTATGCAAGATAAACTGTTAAACTACCTTTATGAGTTGTAATTATACACCATAAAATTCACCTTTTTAAATGTATAATTCAATGATATTTTTATAAATTTATAGAATTGTGTAACCATTGCCTTATCAAGTTTTAGAATATTTCAATGGAGAAATTTCAAGGAATATATATCTAATTAAATTCCATTACTTCAAAGAAGATAATACTTATAGTACTGAGGGGCAGAGGGAGAAAGAGCAAGAGGAAGGAAGACAAATGATAGGGCTTTAAAATTTCATTAAATTTTAAAATATGGTATCAATACAACTGTATACTATTTGAGCTGTCATTGTTTAAATTTTCATGTATGAATTGTGTAATATTGTGAATATCTTAATGGATTATATCAAAGTTCTTTACGTGATCATAATGCTTTACTATAATGCCTTACAAATAGTAGGCATTCAAATATTTAATTTGTAAAATAAATAAAACTACCCATCCTCATGTTTCCTCCATGTTTAAGTATTCCATATCCAGAATCAATGAATAAGTTAAATATTAATATGGAGAAATTGGAATGTGTGTTATGGATATAGGGATGGAAAAGCCATACTTTCCTCCTAAAGTAAGTATATTATCCATTAATAATAATAGTAATAATTATAGCTAACATATAGTGCTTACTATATGATAGACACTATCCTAAGAACTCATTAAATAATTAACTATTCTTATTTAATCCTCACTATACTTTGCAATTAAGAAAATGAAGGTATAGGGGATGGACCTAGAGAGAAGGGAAGTTAGAGAGAGTAAGACAAAAGTCATATGATATCACTCATATGTGGAATCTAATTTAAAAGAATGATACAAATGAACTTATTTACACAACAGAAGAAACAGACTTAACAGATATCGAAAGCAAACTTATGGTTATCAAAGGGGAAATGTGGAGGGGTGAGGGATAAATCCGGAGCTTGGGATGACCACACACACTACTATATATAAGATAGATAACCAACAAGGACCTACTGTATATCAAGAGGGAACTCTACTCAATATTCTGTTATAATCTATACGAAAAAAGAATCTAAAAAAGAATGAATATGTGTATGTGTATAACTGGATCACTTTGCTGTACACCTGAAACTAATACAACATTGTAAATCAACTATACTCCAATAAAATTTAGAAAAAAAGAGAAAATGAAGGCATAGAGAGGCAAAGTAATTTGCCAAGTTTTACGTGGGTTTGCTCTGATGAGAACTCAGGCAGTCTGGATAAGTCCAGTCACTACTCTTATCTAACCACAAACAACTTTCAACCACTTTTTGTCAACCACTTTTCTTATCCTTGCTAAATCAGTATCTAGCACTAACAAAGATCTTTTAATTCCCTTATTGTTTTAACCACCCTTACTAACTGAGTTCCATGGCTAAGTATTATGTGACATGGTCACCAGCACAAGTTTCTCAGCCCTACTAATCTTCTACTATTCTCACCCTGTAAATCTCCAACTCTAGCTTCATTCAAACTTATTTTTTTGAGCTCACACACCCAGCTTAGCAAGCAATGAACCAAAACTAATGGTTGGGCCATGTGGCACTATTTCAGGTGTCCGATATCCAGCCTCTGTTGTGCGCTCATCATTATTCAGGAATCCTCTTGTCCTTGACTTGTTTTCTTTCTCATCTCACAGTGGCTAAACATCTTTATTAGCTCAAATTCTGTCACAAATTTCTACACTTTTCTTTCTCAATAGATGAGAAAAAATGATCTGCAGTTCCAAATCTTCAGAGATTAAATAGGAAAACTGAAAACTGCCCATTGGGTTTAACAGCTAGGTGATTTTGTGTTTTGGAAAGAGGAGTTTCAATATAGTAGAAACATAAGTGAGCCCACAGTGTGTCAAACAGTAAATGAGATAGTCTCTCAAGCACTTGGCAATGAAGAAAGAGTGTTATGGTCAAGGGAGAGGAAGAGAATTGAGGGCAGGGCTGCCACTCACCTTTGTGATTTAGGAAGAAGTACCTCCTGTTGGTGGGCACACTCCTAAGGTTTCATAGCTTGAGGAGGGAGAGGCACCTTCATGCAAAGGAAATGCCTCTTCTTCCTCCGGGCAAATGCCTTCATTTGCCCTCTTGGTTGGGCATACCTTATGCAGTGTATGGCCTGTAAAATTGTGATTGCCTTGCATGAGGAAGGGTTTTTGTTTCTACAGTTATGGAGTTTTGTTTGTTTTTTGGTATTCCCCAGAAGCAGTCTGGATGTAGGTATGGGGAAGGCAAAGTCAACAACTCTAGGTTGAGGTTTTGCCATGTAAGTATGGTAAGGATACAAGATAGTTAATAACACTGGCAAGTTTCATGGGTAGTGGAATCTAGGATGGGTAGCAAAGGAAAATGTGGCAGACATGATTATCCATCCTGCTTTTCCGTATCAGTTGAATCAACATTTTATCGAGATGTTGGGCAGCAATGCTGCAAGGGAAGGTGGACCCAATTCAAGCAGTGAATCACAATTAATTTAAACCAAGCATGGTAGTCATAGTCCTCTATGTCAGTGGTGTAGGGGTGGGTATGTGACCTAGCTCTAGCCAAAGAGCTATGAAGGAGTTTTCCCTTAGGCAAAGATGCACGGTATAAACATTTTCCTTTCCTTTAAATGTGGCCTTATGAAGAAGTGCTGCTTAGAGCTGTGGCAGCCATTTTATAACAATGAGGAGACAAAATTGAGGTCAAAGCCTACATAAGGAGGAAATGAAAGAACCAAGGAACCTGGGTTATCAATGACATTATTAAAGATAAAAGGGTTATTATCACTGTTCTTTCTGGAATTTCTCCTTTGTCTTCTCAGAAACCACATTCTCCTTTATCATCACTGCTGGTTTTTATTTAAAGTTACTTACTTTCTACTTCTCTCTCTAGAGTTTGGTCACAGATCTCTGTTTTTCTTTTTTTCTCCTAGTACTTTTCAACAGGGGATATCTGTTAGTTTTAAAGAGTATATTTCATATTATTTATACTTTAAAAGTTCTTTTTGGTATTTTAAAAACACCTTTACTGTGCTATAATCCACATGCCATGCACCTACAATAGTTTTGAGTCTAGCCACAGAGCTCTGCAACCATGACCACAATCAATTCTAGAAAATTATCATCACCCCTAAAAGAAACCCTCTCCCCATTAGCAGTCATTCTCTATTTCCTTCAGCCCTGGGAAACCAATACTCTACTTTCTGTCTCTACAGATTTACCTATTCTGTGAGCTTTATGACACCTGGGACTTGTATTATTCATCACTAATCCCCAGTACCTAGGAAACTGGTTGGCTCACGGGATTTCAATGAATACTTTTTCAATAGTGAACAAGGCAGAATGGGTCCCTGCTCTCTTGGAGTTTACATTCTAAAGTGGGAGATCAATAAATAAAAAAGATACACAAATTTTGTTAACTGTTGCATAGGAGAGAAGATATTGAGATATTTAGATAGTGGAATTAGAGGCTTCTCAGAGATGAGTTGACATTTATGGTGAGCCCTCAATGAATGCTGGGAAGGAAACAGCTATGGGAAGTGAACTCTCAATAGAGAGAAGGGCAAGTAAAGTCTCAGAGGCTACAAAGTGCTTAGTGAGTTTCAGGAAAGTCAGTGTGACTACAGAATAGTAAAGCCAGAGAATGATAAGCAGTGGAAAGGTAGACAGGGACCAGATTATGGAAGTCTTGTTAGGGAAGAGTAGGGAGTTTATTTTTAACTCCAGGTGAACCAAGCATGCCATTTAGGTTGTATGATTTATTCCTTGCATAGGGCCTTACGGTTCAAACTGTGCTTCCAACCTGCAGAGGCAGCATCACCCCTGAACTTGTTAAAATTACAGAATATGAGGCACCACTCAGAACTGAAAGTCTGTTCTTTTAACAAGATCCCTAGGTGATTCATATGCACATTAAAGCTTGAGAAACACTAGAGAATGGATTGGAGGTGAAAAAGAGAAAGGGGAAACCCTTAGATATGTTAGTCCAAATGAGAGAGGAAGGCTGCCTGCATTAAGAGTGACAGCAGAAAGGATGAGAAGATTGACTTAGGGTATGTCTTGGAGATACTTGGTTTAGGACTCTTAACCAGCTAAACACAGATTTAATAGGCAGGATTTATGAGAAAAGTTTAGGATTGGAGATACAGGTCTGTGGGTCTATTGGGTATCCTGCTTCTGAGTTTCAACTGTTGTTTTATAATTTACAAATGTTTGCATGTTGTCATCTTTATGGGAAATAAGACATGCCTTTCTGAAGGTTTTCCAAGTCCTCCACTCTTTCACTTTGAGGTCCTCTGTTCCTAGATATCTTTCATGAAGTCCTTATTAACTCCTTCACAAAAAACGTTTTGAACATTTTAAAATTCAAGGTCCATGACTGATCAACACGTCCTTCTCCATAGCCCCTTGGACTGTCCACACCTCGAACTTAACTGGGACAGATATACTCCAAGCCTCTCCAGTTTCTAAGTACAAAGTAGCTTGGAAACTCCTGCGTTGCTGGGTCCAATTGTCTCGGTGCACAATTCTGTACTCTTAAAAAAGGATCTGTGAGCTAGAAACCCGTCAGTTAATGGGAATGAAAGAATATAAGTAAGCTCCAAGTGTGGTAGACTACTTAGCGACCCCCATTCTTAGGCCTTATCACTTCATTAGTAAGTGGCACAGCTGAATTCTAATGCTCTTCCCTGTACCGTTTGTCTCATTAAGAATAGTTTAATTGTTGAAAAGTTTGTTTACAGCAATTATTTTAAAAGGCAAAAGGGACTTTTTCTTTCTTTCTGAGGTTATGGGGAATGGTAAAAGTTTTCATAATTCCAATTCTCAGTCGTTGGTAAGCCAGAGAATAACACCAGAACACCAGAGTATTTCTGGGACGATTACACAATTCTCTCAGAACTTAGAGAAGTCAAGTCCCTTCCAAGAAAACCATATATCCATTTGAAGGGCATGCCGCCAGTGAGACTTGTTCAAAGAAAGAAAAGCTGGGGGGGTTGGGGAGTGGCACGGCGGTTCTCCGCAGCCAAGAATGGGTCAGGGTAAGAGAGGTCAAGGCTGAGCGAGGTCCGCTCAGGACCGCCTCCTAGGGTGCCCTGGGCACCGGGGCAGAGACGCGGGCGGAGGAAGGGGCAGGTCTCCGCGGCCTCCCTATGCGAGCCGCGTGAGTAGGCGGAGAGGCCTGGTGCCTCCTCCCCTCTCGGGACGTGCGTCCGGGGATCACTCCGGGTCCTGCTCCTCCCTGCCGGCGGGGGGGAGAAGGGGGACAGGCGGCCGTCCTCTCCGGATATAAAGGGACTGGCCCTCCCGCGGCTTGCCTCGGCTCGCCTGGGCGTCCTCCCGGCTAGAGCTCCCGCTCCCCCTCCACTCGACCCTCTCGGGCCTCAGCTACTCGGGCTGCGGCGGAAGATGGCGACTCCGGCGGGTCACCCGGCTCGGGAGGCTCGGTCCGAATACTCTGAGGAGGCGCTGGCCGCTGCCTTAGCGGACGTGCCCGAACTAGCCCGACTTCTAGAGATAGACCCGTACCTGAAGCCCTTCGCTCCGGACTTCCAGCGCAGGTACAGCCCCACCTTGGTGCTGTCCCCCGACTACCCCCGCCCCCCACCCCACTGCCCACCCCACCCTCTCCTCCACAGAACCCAGCAGCCCGCCTTCCAGCCGCGAGCTTGCGGCTGGGAACGCCTGTTGGCTCTCGGACGTGCGGGCCCCGCCCCTCGCCGGCTCCACCCGCTCCGTCCCCGCCCCGCACCTTGGTGGTAGCAACTTCCGGGCTTGGGCGAAGAGTTGAGTCCGGTAATTGGGTTGAATGGCTTCCGGAGTTGTGGGTTGACAACTCTTGCCGCCGGACTAGCGGCCCAAGCGCTGAATAAACTTTCCTCATCCCTTTCCCCTCCCTTCGAATCGGCAGTTTTGCACCACTGGGTGTGTGCTTTGGCTGTCAGCACCCGTTTCGTCAGGTGCTGGTGCGGAGTTAGGCAACTGCACTTCAGGTTTTCTGCCCCTTACACGGACCAGAGTGGTCCTGTGAATTAGCGTGTGCATAACACCTCACCTGTGTAATTGCGTTTTTAAAGCCTTCTCGCTTATTTTATAGCAAATACTGTGATTTTATATAGGATTCTTTCAGGCAGCTTTTCTTTCTTTGTTAATATTCTCCGTCTCAGAGAAGATTAAGCTTATCTTGGTCTTTGTTTTTTACCCCTTGGGTCATCATTGACGAGTACTAGCCCGTGTTTGGCATTGCCATCCTGAAGCTGGAGAAAGGCGAGGAAAGCCAGACTTCTAGAGGCCCACTTAGTATGCTTTACTTTTAGCTTGTCTCCTATCATGCTGAAGTTGCTAGGATAATAATTGCAGTAGTCAGCTGAACTTAAAAGGTATAATTTTTAAGACTAAAATAGTTGTTATGCTAGTTATAGTAGTTATATTTGTGAGATAAGCACATTGTGATTTAATGGTTTCTGCCCTTTTAGCAGAGCCACTTGAAAATTACCATGGCAACAGAATACCTAGTCACAGTTTCAAGTAATAGAAAACTTCTAGTAGTTACTTGGCAAGAAGCAGCATTGGGGGTAATGAAACACGGTTGATTTGGAGTTTGGGAAAATAAAAGTCTTAGGTTCATGACCTGGCATTGCCACTTATTACCTGTACTCAATTCAGCAACTGTTTATTAAGGGTCCTTTAGGAACAAAAAGTAAGGGACACAAAGTTGAAAACAACACTTCATTCCAGAGCTTGTATATCCTAATGCATGGGTCCTCAAAGGAGTCACCTTGAGCTGTTGCTAAATTAATCAGATGTTGGGCCTTTATGTAAGTCATTCGGGGAGCAGCCTTGTGAAATTGCCTTCAGTGTTTACAGTATGTGCTTTCAAAGAAATTTAGTGTATAATCTTCATTGTTCAGGATTGGATTTGATTTAGAAATAGTAAAAAATTTTAGAGCAAAAGATGGTGATCCAACTTTTTTGATGGCACTAATTTACTTGGATGCTTTGTAAAATGACACGTAAGACATTTCTAAAAGCAGAGTTGTGGAAGTGTTTTGTCTCCGTTTCTCCCCTCTCTGTTTTAAAAAAATGATTACAAGTAGACAAACCTCCCTTGTTAAGTGTTTCTTTCATGTAATTCACTTCAGCTCCATTGGGATTGAAGCAGTTTTGATCCTCTTTCATGGTTTGTCAGAACTAATGAGAGGGACAAAGGCCAGAATAAAGAAGTGGGAGCACTCCAGTGTTCTTGATGAAAAGGCTGGTCCAGTGGGTCCTTGTGCCTCACTCTGACCTGGATTCTACTTCTGGCCTTGGTTCTGAGTAATTGCCATTTTCCAGCACACATGTTCCCTTTAGGCATATCAAATAGTAATTTGGCGTTTGGCAGCAGTAACTTTTACTGTTAGCATTTGAAGAATAAAAGAATTTCTCCTTCCTTAAGTGTGGTCCTGATTACTTTTCCTATTTTCTGTTCATTTCTAATAACCCACTTAGGCAGTGTGTCTTTGGCCTAACACAAATATACAACCAGTCAAACGTAGATGCAAAGTATGCTTACTAAGGCGTGAAGAAAATTTAGGGTACAAATAACAACAGTATAATGGTGATAGGGGAGGCGGTTTCTCACTGATGGACTGTCTTATTCTTTCTCAAACCCTGTGTCTTCATTAGAAATTCCATTATGTACCTTTGTTCTTGTTTACCTTTTCTGTAACTGTAGGAATGTTGAATCAAGCGTGAGGGTTAGTGAATTACTCCATGCCATAAAATAAAAATTAGACATTAGCATGGGTGACAGGCCCTGTGATGTCTCATTGATTACCTCCTAGGATAGGATTTTCCTCTTGGCTTTCCTGCTTTTTTCACCTGTTATTTGTGCTGCAATTAGTTGCTGTATCATAATTCCAACATCGTAGTGTTTTAAAAAAAACATTATTTGTCCCCATGCTACATGTTAGCATGAGTCAGGCTCTCCTCATGGCAATCATTCAAGGATCTAGGCTGATGAAGTCATCATTTTGAAACATGCTTCTACAGTGGCAGGGGCAAGGAACAGAGAACATTTTGAACTAGGCACTATTTCTTACAGCTTTTGCCTAGCAATCAGCCACTTATGCTGATACACATATTGGCCAGTGTAAGTCAAATGTGACTTATCAACCACGTGGGTGGAAGAGAAAACTGACATTTGTGAACAGGAGGATGAACAACACAGTTACAGTAACACTTGTCTATACCCTCTGTTTATATAGTAACTTTTACATATGTTATAGTATTTCATTTAACCCTAATAACAAAACTACAAGGTAGGAAGGGTGGGTATTTTTGTTTTTCCTGTTTTACAGATGAAGAATCCGAGATTTGGTTGTGATGAGTTGTTCACATGGCTTGCTGCAGCTGGGATTAATCTTTCTTTAATAAAACTGTTTCAGCAAATTCACAAAAAATGACTTCTTGGTAATTGAGTGAATACCTCTTTCTTTCTCTTTACTTCTAGCATTGGACATTTTGGACCACTTATTAGATCCTTGAAGCCATGATGTGTACTCTTGCTTTTCTTCCATTATCTCTGGTGGTTTCTCCTCAGCCTCTTTCAGACCATTAATATAAGAGATTCTCAGGGCTCTTCCCTAGGTTCCTTTATGTATTTCTGTTTTATACACATACTGTCCCTAAGTATTCTCATCCATCGCATGAATTCCATCTATGTACTGAGGCTGCCCACATCTATCTTCACCCTAAATCTCCCCTGGTCTTAGTCTCCTGGTCTTATTTATAAATATCTGCATTTTGATGTACTGTAAGTATAAAACTCAATGTGTATAAAACTGAACTTAGGGTTTTTCATCCCAAGCCTGATTGTCCTTTTATACCTTATCTCAGTGTGTGTTATCCTCCTCTACCAACTACTCAAGCCTAAAACTTAAGACTTATCCTTAATTACTCCTCTCCCCTTCTTTTTATCTCTAAGTCTAGTCAGTAGTAGCTCCTAACTACTTTTCAAGTATATGCCACACTGCATTCCTACTGCTCTTCTGCTATTCAAGTTGCTAGCATCTCTAGCCTGGTTTATAAAAACAGCCTCACAGTTCTCCCTTTTCAAATCTTCTCAACAATTCCATGGCTTTTAAGGTACAGTGTAGTCTCTTTCTTGTGACCTACAAAACTCTGTATTATCTGGTTCCTGTCTACCTTTTTAGCCTCATCTTTGGATTGTCCTTCTCACTCTGTACCACCTAATCAGAAGGGGGCTAAGTGTAAAGAGGTAGCCAGGATGTCTGGGGGCTATTCTATAAGGGGCACTAAAATATCACTAGAATAAATTGGAAACATGATACCTATTCTACACATGTAGTCCTTTCTTAAATATTGAAGATTTTCATTTTTTATTTTGTGTAGGCTTGTGAGAAGTAAGGAGTCTAGAAGGATCACTGAGTAAAAGGCAGGAGAGGTCAAGAACTAGAAACATTTTCTGATCTTTACCAGAAGAATGATGCTTTTGGCTTAGTAGAAATGAATTAAAAAGGGAACCCATTTCTATATTTAATTTTTATTAATAGAAAATAATTTTTCTCTACCCCATAAAATAGATCTTTACCAAATGTTTAAAGAAGATCAATTTGAAGTATGCCAGAATATTTTCCAGTCTTGGATGCCACCTGTTTTGGTCTAGCCATGGGTCCAGCTATGGCTTTTGTACATGTTATTTCTTCTGCTTGATGCATACTTTGCTTCTGTCTTGTTAGTGCTTGTACGTACTTCAGGACACAGCCTAGAGATATATTAAATGCCTTCCCTGGGTTCTTCCCATCCTCACACCTTCTTCGCACCTCTTACCCACCACCTTGAAAACCTGTATTGTAAGGGTGATCATCAATAATCATGTAGTTGTCTTTCTGCTCTTTTGTATCTCCCACTAGGTTACTTGCTCCTAGGGGTAGGCACATTGTCTGTGTTGTTTGCTCACTGTTATATTCTCAGTCTGTAAAACTGTACCTGGCCTACAGGAAATGGTACAGTGTTTGAATGAATAGATGACTGAATGAATGTCTTTTGACTTTTGTTTTTCTCTTTTCTACACCAGTAAGTCTCAGGTAAGCTCTCCTTAAGCTAAAAATGTTAGGAATACTAGGATGGACAGAAGGAGAAGAAGCAGTAGTTGTCAGGAGTTATGTGTGGCAGTCTCGGGTAGGGGAGTGTATGTTCAAGGAAAAAGCTAAAAATAACCAGAGAAAATAAAGAAATTTGTTATTAATTAGATATTTCCATATTCCACAGAGACTAAGGGTTTAATCACTGAAGGAATATTCAGTTTGAAGAGAGCCTCAGGTCAAATTGCATGCTCAAGAATAGGAAGACAGGTTTTTGTGAGCTCAAGTGTGTTAAGTATCACAATTACAGTGAATATCTCTATTTTGTTAGAAATGAAAATAGCTTTTACACTGGTATCTAATTAGAATTAGAATGTTTAGATTTCATGTAATAGCAACCACACCAAAAACTGATTCTCGTGGTGCAGAAATTTTATATTGTAGTTGAATGGTGCACTTTTCTCTCAGTGCCTGGCCAAGTTGTAGGCTCTGAAGAAAGTCAAATGTCAATGATTCTAGAAGGCAAAGAAGAATCCAAAAATTATAAGTCATACCTGGCCTGCTCTTCTGTACTAGTAGCAGATTCCTTTGCGCCTTGCAGCTGAGGTCTGTACTAACTCCAGAGTCACTCCTGAATTCTTTACAGTGATGGGCAAGAGGCTGTGACCTCTTCTCATTTTCAAACTGCCTTAAAATGACTCCATGGAGCATTTGGTTTAGTTTAGGCTCTGGTGCCTGCTGCACCATCTCCTGAGAAATGACTGTGTGTGGTAACTTCTTAGAGGATTCAGTTCAGCTCCCACCAGGCTGGCCCTAGTTAGTCAGTGAGATGATAACACAGACCCTGTGAAATGTGCTATCGTTTTAGATTGATAAGCATATCATGCTGCTGCTATTTAAAAGCATGTGTAAAACTTCAATTATACATTTATAGATATTAAAGGAAAATATGAAAGGGTTTTCAGTGGAGAGAATTGCTGCTCTCAGCTACCTTTCATTCTAAAGTAACTTTACTGTTTTACAGAAGAGTAGATTCTCTTCATGTAGTGATGTCCACTCATCAGTAGATACTCACTACTGTTTAGAATCCAGGTCTTTTTTTTTTTTTTTTTTTTGTGCTCAAGATCCAAGAGCAGCCCCTGTTCTGTTTTGTGTTTAGGGTAGCAAGAACCTAGTACATCAACAGAAGGCAAAATTCCACATTAAACACACGTTGTTATACAATCTACATTCATTAATTTATTATACAATTGACATTAAGTTATGGTGACTTACCTGATCGATTTTTGATGTTTAAAAGATAATAGCTGAGATCCTAAGTTTAGCTTCTTCATATGTGAAATGGAAAAAAAAAAACAAAAACATATGGCTGAGTGTCCATGTTGCAAAGCACAAGAGCAAGATGAAGCTTGAATTTTAGCTGTCGTAAATGCTAAACAGCTTCGAATTTGAGGGCAACTTAGTCAACCTCTGTGAACTTCAGTTTCTTTTTTTGAAAAATATGGATTGGACCCACCTTATAGGGGTTTCTTGAGGATGAGGAATATATGTAAAGATATCGCTTCTTTAATCCTGTATCCTGAAATAAACCATCAGATAAATAACCTGACTGGAAATTCCCCACAACTCTTCATTTTGCTGCTTAACAGCATCTTTACTTTAAGGGGTTCCTTCTCTTTCCTAGTAGTGCATTTGTGTGAATGAGGTGAGGAGGTGGTAATTTTAATCATAATCTAGTGGAGAAAGAAAAGAATATGTTTCAATTTTGATCTTTAATTTGGATAGGAAATGATAAGGCAGTTGCCAGTTTACTACAAGCTGAAGGCAAGATGAATTCTGGGACGTAATGAGCACAAAGCTCCCTTTATTGAGAGAGGTAAATGCTACCCTGCAGAAACCCCAAATCACTCTTCTCTTGATCTTCCGTTTCTGTCTTTTCTCTTCTTTCATCTGACTGCTAAGTGTTCATGTTCTTGGACATCAAACAGCTGCAGGGATTTTCTTCCTCCTGAACTCTGGCTGCTTGGAGGAATGGTCATACCGAGTTTACTAATAGCAGGAATGACTTTGAAAATAAGAAGAAAAAATACATAATAGCAGCTTAGAAGTTTACAAATGAAAGAATTATCTAGTGGAGTCTGAACTTATGGTCTATTAATAAGAAAAAAAATTTAAATCCCATGTCTTGCCTTGTCTTTTTTATCCTCTCTTTTTTTATTTGATGATTTCAGTTCTTTTCAGTATGTCTGAATTTGCAATGAGACACATAAAACAAAGGAACGGAATACTCATGTGTATTTTAGTAGATCCATTGAAGGATAAATTACAATTAAACAGTTTCTGGGTATGTGCTCTAGGTCTGTAATCTAAAATGTGATAATCAGGGCTTCCCTGGTGGCGCAGTGGTTGAGAGTCTGCCTGCCGATGCAGGGGACGCAGGTTCATGCCCTTGTCCGGGAGGATCCCGAATGCCGCGGAGCGGCTGGGCCCGTGAGCCGTGGCCGCTGGGCCTGCGCGTCCGGAGCCTGTGCTCCGCAGCGGGAGAGGCCGCAACAGTGAGAGGCCTGCGTACAGCAAAAACAAAACAAAACAAAACAAAACAAAATCAGTTACGCGTTTAGGTGTACGTAACAGAAACCGAACATACCCTCAAAGAACGGAAAATCCCGCAAACTGTGAGTTATGGAAATAGAGGTTTGTATTTCTCACAAAGAAAGTGGGGGTAAGTGGTTTGGGCCTTAGCATTGACTCATCATTTATCTTTTGGTTCTACTATCCTTAACATATGGTCTTGATTCTAACGTTTAGAAAATGGCTGGGCATATCTAGGGCCCATATCTGTCTTCCTAGTAGGAGTACAAGCTAACTCACTATGTCCATTTTAGCCAAGCATAAATTAGCTTACTTGTAAACTCCATCTCATTCTTTAAGTTTACAAATTTTTCATCAGAGCTGTCCCATGGCATGGCCATCCTTAGCTGAAAGTGAGCCTGCATAATCAAGGCTTTCAGTTGTACGCGTATCTTCCTGAGAAATGCCTTTTTGTCTCATCTGTCACAGCTTGCCTGGGCTCTTTCCTTTGCTCCAATGAGGCGACAATGTCTGGCTAAAGATAAAAAGTCCCAGTGATACCATGTTGTAGTTCCCCAATATCATAGCTGTGTACAAATCTTTCTGAGCAGAATCCAGGCATTTCCACTTCTGAGAGAAGTCTTCAGCCACATCCCTCAGTATCACCAAACTCTGGGGCATGGCTTTCACTTTGCTCTACCTTGTATTTCTGGATTTTTGTATTTCTCTGGATTCTTTTCTTGGGACAAATACAGACACTTTTGCTTGCTCTAGTCCAAAATGAGCCTGTCTGGTTTCGCTTCAGCCCCCTGGCCCAACGATTTGGGGAGCACCTCTGTCTTCTTTTTTTAATTTCATAGATATTTTACTCTTAAAAATAGGAAGTTTTGAAAGGAAATGAGTTTTTCAGTTACTACTAATCTTTTTCATGTTCTCTTGGGCTCATTCAAAAATGATCTGCTGGGCTTCCCTGGTGGCGCAGTGGTTGAGAGTCCGCCTGCCGATGCAGGGGACACGGGTTCGTGCCCCGATCCGGGAAGATCCCACATGCCACGGAGCGGATAGGCCCGTGAGCCATGGCCGCTGAGCCTGCACGTCCGGAGCCTGTGCTCCGCAACGGGAGAGGCCGCAACAGTGAGAGGCCCGCGTACTGCAAAAGAAAAAAAAAAATCTGCTTTATTTTTAAGTTATTTGGAGAATATTTTATTTGTGGGGTTAGAAAGAAGAAAAGAACTAAAATAAAGATGACAGTTGATGCTCAGTCTTTAGAACATGAATTGTCTTTTGTTACCTAACTACATGCAAGTTTATGGGCTTTCACATTATACTTTTTTATTCTTTTAAAAAATTAAGATGTGTAAGCTTTGTTCTTCAGAACATACCTGCTACAGACTTACCATATAAATATAAGATTTTATCATCACAGAGAAGCCCAGTATTTCATCTTTGACAGTAGACCAAAGAGCAATTTGTGGAAGAATGGGATTCCTCTTTTTTCCTCTTTTGACTGTAAAGACAGCATAATGATTCCTCTTTGATGTCAGAATAGATCAATAATGTGTGTGGGGTTATATTAGTTTCTTTTTTTCCTAAGAGGTTATAGGTCTATTATTCATGATCATTTTAGGCTACTGTTTGGAGGACATGAGTAACTAATGTGTGAGTTACCATTGCTTTTTCACTGTTTTACAATCTTTTCTCAAGAGGATTAGTTATTATTCCAGGATTCTAGAGATTCACAAAAAAATTCATATTCATCATTTCCAAGCATTTCCCCCCCTCCAGTTCTCATTTTTCAGCATTAACAATCTCTCATATTTTTGTTTGCTTATTTGTGCATTTTTTTGTTTACATGTGGGAGTCTTCCATCCCCTTGACCATTTCAGTTGGCAGTGCTCTTTTGGTTGTGCAAGTTGTGCTTGCTAGTGAAGCACAGCAGCGTAGTGAAGTGAATGGATCTCTTTTTGTTCAGTTCCCTAAAATGCCTTTTACTGAAAACTATCTGCTATCCATGCAGTATTAGGGAAACCTCTACTCACAAATTCAACACATAAGCAGGAAATACAGAGAAACAAGAGTGTTATCAAAACTGAAGTTTGGTTGTAGCAGATTTAAGGTACCTTTAGAGGACATTAAAAAATATAGTGAATTTAGAGAATTGCAAATTGTGTTAGACTAGATTTAAAAAATTATTTTGAAATAATTATAAACTACAGGAAGTTGCAAAAATAGTACAGAGAACGCCCCTGTACTATTAGCCAAGCTTGCCCCAGTGGTAATATCTTGCTTAACTGTAGGGCAGTTTCAAAACCAGGAAATTGACATTGATACACTCTGCAGACCTTATTCAATTTTCAACAGTCTTTCCTTGCACTTCTTTGCAGTTTTATCACAAGTATATATTAATGTAACTGCCACTACAGTGAAGATACAGAACCATTCCATCACCACAAAGGAATTCCTTTATACTTATACTATTCCCACTCCCTCTATCCCTAAACTCTGGGAATTACTGATCTGTTTTACATTTCTATAATATTTTTTCATTTTTTGAATGTTATATAAATTAAATCAGCGAATATGTAATCTTTGAAGATTGGCTTTTAAAAAAAATTTATTGGGGTATAGTTGATTTACAATGTTGTGTTAGTTTCAGGTGTACAGCAAAGTGAATCTGTTATACATATACATATATCCACTCTGTTTTAGATTCTTCCCCATATAGGCTATTGCAGAGTACTGAATTCCATGTGCTATACAGTAGGTCCTTACTAGTTACCTATTTTATACATAGTAGTGTGTTTGTGTGAATCCCAATCTCCCAATTTATCCCTCTCCCCCTTACCACACACAACCTGCCCCCCCCACCAACCCGGTAACCATAAGTTTATTTTCTACATCTGTCACTCTATTGCTGTTTTGTAGATAAGTTCATGTATACCCTTTTTTAAGATTCCACATACAAGTGCTATCATATGATATCTGTCTTTCTCTTTCTGACTTCACTTAGTATGATAATCTCTAGGTCCATCCATGTTGTTGCAAATGGCATTATTTCGTTCTTTTTTATGACTGAGTAATATTCCACTGTATATATGTACCACATGTTCTTTATCCATTCCTTTGTTGATGGACATTTAGGTTGCTTCCATGTCCTGGCTATTGTAAATAGTGCTGCAGTGAACATTGGGGTGCATGTATCTTTTCAAATTATGGTTTTCTCTGGTTATATGCCCAGGAGTGGGATTGCTGGATCATATAGTAGCTCTATTTTTAGTTTTTTAAGGAATCTGCATACTGTTCTCCATAATGGCTGTACCAGTTTACATTCCTGCCAACAGTATAGGAGGGTTCCCTTTTCTCTACACCCTCTCCAGCATGGATTGGCTTTTTTTTTTTTTTCACTCAGTATATGCCTTTGAGATCTATTCAAATTGCATATATCAATAGTTCATTCCTTTTTGTTACTGAATACTATTCCATTGAATGGATGTGCCACAGTTTATCCATTCACCTGTTGAAGGACATTTGGATTGTTTCCAGTTTTTGGCTATTAAAAATATTGCAGTGAAGCTATGTTTATTATATATAGGTGTTATTTCTTTGGGAGAAGTTCCTAGAAGTGTAATTTTGGGGTCCTATGACAAATGTGTGTTTAGTTTTGTATGAAATTGCTAAACTGTTTTTCATGGTATCTGTACCATTTTGCATTCCCAAATGTATGAGGGATCTATCTTATCTGCATCCTTCCCAGCATTTGGTAATACATTTCTTAAAGTGTTAGCTGTTATAATAAGTGTGTAGTGATAAGCCAATGTGGTTTTAATTTGCATTTTTCTTATAGCTAATTATGTTGAAAGTCTTTTACAGTGTTATTTGACATCTTTATATCCTCTTTGGTGAAATGTTCAGTTCATGTCTTTTGTCCATTTTCTAACTGGATTGATTTTTCTTTTTTTTACCTTTGAGTTTTGAGATTTCTTTACATATTCTAGATACAAGTCCTTTGTCAGATATATTTTGAAATTAATTAATTAATTTTATTTTATTTTGTCTTTTTTAGCTGTGTTGGGTCTTCTTTGCTGCGTGTAGGCTTTTCTCTGGTTGCCGCGAGCAGGGGCTACTCTTCGTTGCGGTGTGCAGTCTTCTCATTGCGGTGGCTTCTCTTGTTGTGGAGCACAGGCTCTAGGCATGCGGGTTTCAGTAATCGTGGCACACGGGCTCAGTAGCTGTGGCTCACGGGCTCTAGAGCTCAGGCTCAGTAGTTGTTGTACATGGGCTTAGTTGCTCTGGACCATGTGGGATCTTCCTGGAGCAGGGCTTGAACCTGTGTCCCCTTCATTGGCAGGTGGATTCTTAACCACTGCACCACCAGGGAAGCCCCACTCTGTCAGATATTTGTTTTGCAAATATTTTATCCTAGTCTGTAGCTTGCCTTTTCATCTTCTTAACAGGGTCTTTCATAGAACAAATGTTTTAAATTTTGATGAAATTTAGTGATTTTTTTTGTGGTATGGTTTATACTTTTGTTGTCATGTATAAGAGCTCTTTGTCTAGCTCTAGGATCTGAAGATTTCCTCTAATGTTTTCTCCTCGAAGTTTTATTGTTTTACATTTTACATATACGTCTATGATCCATTTTGAGTTAATTTTTGCTTAAGGTTTAAGTTGAAGGTTTTTTTTTTTATTGTCTAAGGATATTTGATTGTTTTTAAAGATCATAAACTATGACAGACTTATATTGGGGAGCCACCTCATCAAAATAAAAAATAAGCCTTTAGTCAAGTCTCACTGAAATATATGAACAATGACAATTTTTATGTATACTGTAGATTATTGAAAGCAGTGGGAACTAATTAACCTGTCAGTTTTCTTATTTCTAAGATCTTATTTTAACTTTTGGTTATTATCATAAAGCAGCCTCTCAAACTTCAGGAAGCTGGAGAAAAATATTTGTGAAAGATACAATAACTTATTTTCAAGTAGTTACTTGAGAGTTTTTCTGGTTTGTAATTTATATATTTTTATCATGTTATAGCATTATTTTATTGATTTGTATTCTAAACATATATAGATATTAATCTATACAGATTGAATTTGTAACTTTAATTTGACTTTCCAAGGTTTTTCTTATTTCATGTCTTCTACTTAGAACCTACTCATTTGTTAGTATCATATATTCTTCAGTTCTACATTATTAAAAATATTGCTTTGAAAAATAATATTTTATTCATTCAGTGTGTCTGTTTACTTGACTTAAATGACAGGTAAATCTCCAAAAACTTTTCATGTTATACTCTCATTTGTAGAAATGAGTTTTTTAAATCTTAACAAAGGTAATGCTAATATTTCCCAAGATTAGTTGCTTTTTATCTAACTGAAATTAGCTTTTGGTTTTATTTCAGTCTTAATATTTACTTTGATGTTTGTCAGGATTCATTGTGCTATTAATAATTAGAAATCCGAGCATATCAATTTCCAAACAAGTGGTTAGATGTTATGAGATGAAAGTTGTTAGTACATGTATTTGGCAAAATTTGGAAAATTTACCCACTTTAAACAGAAAAGTAAAGTGGAACTTTTGAGGACTTGTTCATTCTTCAGTGATTACTAGCTATGATGGGTCTGAGGTCCTAAACATCCAAAAGAGACTTCTGACAACTCTACTGATAATAAATCATCATCATCATCACAATAACAATTTTTATTCCAATTTATGTAAACATCATTTTACGTGCATTGGGTCTGAGATTCTGCATTTTTAAGAAGCTCCCAGGTGATGCTGATGCTGCTGTTTCCCAGATGATGTTTTGAGGAGCAAGGCATGGCATCATCCCAACTTCAGTTCAAAACTGAGTTAGTGCATTAATTTTGTACTCTCTGGCATTCCTATATGGTAACAATGAGAAATCAGAAAGAGAAATTAAGGAAACACTCCCATTTACCATTGGAACATAGAGAATAAAATACCTAGGGGGCTTCCCTGGTGGCACAGTGGTTGAGAATCTGCCTGCCGATGCAGGGGACACGGGTTCATGCCCCGGTCCAGGAAGATCCCACATGCCGTGGAGCGGCTGGGCCCATGAGCCATGGCCGCTGAGCCTGCGCTCCGCAACGGGAGAGGCCACAGCAGTGAGAGGCCCGCATACCGCAAAAAAAAAAAAACAAAAAAAACACCTAAGGATAAACCTACCTAAGGAGGTAAAAGACGTGTACTCAGAAAACTATAAACACTGATGAAAGAAATCAAAGGTGACATAAACAGATGGAGAAATATACCATGTTTTTGGAATGGAAGAATAAATATTGTGAAAATGACTATACTACCCAAATCAATCTACAGATTCAGTGCAATCCCTATCAAACTACCAGTGGCATTCTTCACAGATTTAGAACAAAAAATTTTACAATTCGTATGGAAACACAAAAGACCCCAAACAGCCAAAGCAATCTTGAAAAAGAAAAATGGAGCTGGAGGAATCAGACTCCCTGACTTCAAACTATATACTACAAAGCTACAGCAATCAAGACAGTATGGTACTGGCACAAAAGCAGTAATATAGATCAGTGGTACAGTATAGAAAGCCCAGAGATAAACCCACACACATATGGTCACGTAATTTACGACAAAGGAGGCAAGAACATACAATAGAGAAAAGACAGCCTGTTCAATGAGTGGTGCTGGGAAAACTGAACAGCTACATGTAAAAGAATGAAATTAGAACACTCCCTAATACCATACACAAAAATAAACTCAAAATGGATTAAAGACCTAAATGTAAGGCCAGACACTATAAAACTTGTAGAGGAAAACATAGGCAGAACACTCTATGACATAAATCACAGCAAGATCCTTTTTGACCCACCTCCTAGAGAAATGGAAATAAAAACAAAAATAAACAAATGGGACCTAATGCAACTTATAGTCTTTTGCACAGCAAAGGAAACCATAAGCAAGACAACGCTCAGAATGGGAGAAAATATTTGCAAATGAAGCAACTGACAAAGGATTAATCTCCAAAATTTACAAGCAGCTCAGGCAGCTCAATATCAAAAAAACAAACAACCCAATCCAAAAATGGGCAGAAGACCTAAATAGACATTTCTCCAAAGAAGATGTACAAATTGCCAACAAACACATGAAAGGATGCTCAACATCACTAATCATTAGAGAAATGCAAATCAAAACCACAATGAGGTATCACCTCACACCAATCAGAATGGCCATCATCAAAAAGTCTACAAACAGTAAATGCTGGAGAGGGTGTGGAGAAATGGGAACCCTCTTGCCCTGTTGGTGGGAATGTAAATTGATATAGACACTATGGAGAACAGTATGTTGTTTCCTTAAAAAACTAAAAATATAACTACCATACGACCCAGTAATCTACTGCTGGGCATATACCCTGGGAAAACCATAATTCAAAAAGAGTCATGTACTACAGTGTTCATTGCAGCTCTATTTACAATAGCCAGGACCTGAAAGCAACCTGTGTCCATCGACAGATGAATGGATAAAGAAGATGTGGCACATATTTACAATGGAATATTACTCAGCCATAAAGAGAAATGAAATTGAGTTATTTGTAGTGAGGTGGGTGGACCTAGAGTCTGTCATACAGAGTGAAGTAAGTCAGAAAGAGCAAAACAAATACCATATGCTAACACATATATATGGAATCTTAAAAAAAAAAAAAAAGGTTCTGAAGAACCTAGGGGCAGAATAGGAATAAAGATGCAGATGTAGAGAATGGGCTTGAGGACATAGGGAGTGGGAAGGGTAAGCTGGGATGAAGTGAGAGACTGGCATGGACATATATACACTACCAAATGTGAAATAGATAGCTAATGAGAAGCAGCTGCATAGCACAGGGAGATCAGCTCGGTGTTTTTTGACCACCTAGAGGGGTGGGATATGAAGGGTTGGAGGGAGGAGATATGGGGATGTATGTATATGTATAGCTGATTCACTTTGTTATACAGCAGAAACTAACACACCATTGTAAAGCAATTATACTCCAATAAAGATGTTAAAAAACAGTAAGAAAAATAAGAAAAAACAAACAATTCAATTAAAAAATGGGCAGAAGACCTAAATAGACATCTCTCCAAAGAAGACTTACACATGGGCAAGAGGCACATGAAAGGATGCTCAGCATCACTAATTATTAGAGAAATGCAAATCAAAACTACAATGAGGGGCTTCCCTGGTGGCGCAGTGGTTGAGAGTCCGCCTGCCGATGCAGGGGACACGGGTTCGTGCCCCAGTCCGGGAAGATCCCACATGCCGTGGAGTGGCTGGGCCCATGAGCCATGGCCGCTGAGCCTGTGTGTCCGGAGCCTGTGCTCTGCAACGGGAGAGGCCACAACAGTGAGAGGCCCGCGTACCGAGAAAAAAAAAACTACAATGAGGAGGTATCACCTCACACCAGTTAGAGTGGGCATTTTCTAAAAATCTTGAAACAATAAGTGCTGGAAAGGGTGTGGTGAAAAGGGAACCCTCCTGCACTGTTGATGGGAATGTAAATTGTTACCGCCACTATGGAGAACAGTATGGAGGTTCCTTAAAAACTAAAAATATAACTACTATATGACCCAGCAATCCCACTACTGGGCATATACCCTGAGAAAACCATAATTCAAAAAGAGACATGTACCCCAATGTTCATTGCAGCACTATTTACAATAGCCAGAACATGGAACCAACCTAAATATCCATTGACAGATGAATAGATAAAGCAGATGTGGCACATATATACAATGGAATATTACTCAGCCATGAAAAGAAATGAAATTGAATTATTTGTAGTGAGGTGAATGGACCTAGAATCTGTCATACAGAGTAAAGTAAGTCAGAAAGAGAAAAGCAAATATGCTAACACATATATATGGAATCTAAAAAAATAAAAATAAAAAATGGTACTGATGAACCTAGTGCCAGGGCAGGAATGAAGACATAGACATAGAGAATGGACTTGAGGACATGGGGGATGTGGAGGGGGAAGCTGGGGCAAAGTGAGAGTAGCATCGACATATATACACCACCGATTGTAAAATAGGTAGTAGGAAGTAGCAGCATAGCATAGGGATATCACCTTGGTGCTTTGAGATGACCTAGTGTGGTGGGATAGGGAGGGTGGCAGGGAGGCTCAAGAGGGAGGGGATACGTGGATATATGTATGCATATGGCTGATTCACTTTGTTGTACAACAGAAACTAACACAGTATTGTGAAGGAATTATATTCCAATAAAGATCTATAAACAAAGAAACTGAGTTAGTAATGGGCCAAATTAGTTATAAGTAAATATTCTAATTTTTTAAGAATAATAATCCATATACACCAGTATAGTTAACCATATCATTTAAGTTTTTAATGGTCACATGATTTTCTAACTTATTTTAGCTAAAAGTGGTTTTATTTTAATATCAAAGTTACTTTTCTTACATCTTCACTGTTTCACTGTTGCATATGGGTCTTTAGGATAATATATAGAAGGTGATCACATAGAAAAAATTATTCTCCACATATGTTGTTCCAGGGTATACATGGGCATCTGAGTTACAGGCTGTCAGCATAATTTGCTATTTAACAAACCAATTTTTGACATCCTCTTTGTCTCAGGCATTTTTCTATGTGATAGCAGAACAAATATAAGATAGGCTTCCTACTCGATGGGAGCTCTAATTGGGGAGATTACAAGTAAACACAATTATAGTAGATATTTGTGCATAAAATTCATTGTAAGACAGATAAAAGCATGTCTATTCTGCTAAGGAAGGGGAGTATATAGCACAAAGGAGTTCATTTGAATTGCCTTAAATTCTTAAACTTATTTCTTTATAAAGGGAAGACTGAGTCTTGAAGAATGTGGACAAATTCTATGAGACTCTTTTGGAAAGAGTCAAAGGATATGATAGCTGAGATATTAATCTTTATTAAAACTACAGTTGGCCTTCCAATTCTCGGGTTCCACTTCTGAGGATTCAACCAGCCATGGCTCGAAAATATTCGGGAATAAAAAATTCCAGAAAGTTCCAGAAAGCAAAACTTGAACTTGCCTTGCACTAGCAACTATTTACGTAGCATTTACATTGTATTTACAAGTATTTACATAACATTTACATTGTATTAGGTATTATAAATAATCTAGAGGTGATTTAAAGTATATGGGAGGATGTGGGGTGGTGGTGGGATGAATTAGGAGATTGGGATTTACATATATACACTAATATGTATAAAACAGATAACTAATTAGAACCTGCTATATAAAAAAATAAATAAAATAAAATTCAAAGAAAAAAATAAAGTATATAGGAGGATGTGTGTAGGTTGTATGCAAATATTACATGCTATGCCATTTTATATAAAGGACTTGAGCATCCATGGGCTTAAATATCTGCATCAGTCCTGGAACCAATCCCCCGTGGATACTGAGGGATGACTGCATAACAAGTTATAATTTGATTTGACACGTTTTTTGTTGCTTTTAAGTGGAAGTTTATTTGCAAAAATGGTTCATTTACAAAATGTTCTTGTGTAAGAATTGCCACATTTTGTAAGAACTGAACCCTCTAAAATAGTTTATAAATCATATTTGATAACATATCGGTATGTTTCTTTATAGCAGATAAGCTCCTTTTGGAAGGGATTGTGGACTATTTTTTGAGGCAATGAGGCAGTTCCTGCGTAAGCTAAGGATACCTATTCCTGAATGAGTCAGGGGGACATTCTGATGAGTATCACCCAGTCAGGAAGATTGCAGAAATGCAAATGAACACTGAATGGCTCCACCTGACCCCCCACTAAATGTCTCACCTAGATCATCATTATCCACTAGAAATATAATATGAGCCATATATGTAATTAAAAATTTTCTATTTGCCACATTAAAAAAGGTAAAAAGAAACAGATAAAATTATTTTTTGTAATATATACTATTTAATCCAGTGTATGCAAAATATTGCTGTTTCAGCATTAAAAAATTACTGAGATATTTTACATTTGTTTTTCATACTAAGTCTTTGGAATCTGATGTGTATTTTGCATTTACAGCACATCTCATTTGGGACTAGCCATATTTCAAGTGCTCAGTAACCACGTGGCTAGTGGCTACCGTATTAGAGAGTGCAGCCTTAGATTGTATATTTCAAAGAGGAGCTTTTATGGTAAGAGGTGGCATGACCCATAAAGACATTGAAGGGGAAGATTAAGGAGGGAGAAAGGTACAGTCAGCCCTGTGTTCATGATTACAGAAGCAAGTAGACCTGGACAGATTCTGATTTTGCCTGAGAGAGGGAGTCAGAAATTATTGACTGGTGACTTTTTTTATGCTTGAAAAAAGATAAATGGATGATGTCTTAAATGTAGATATGGAGATATGCCACATACTTAATTAACCTGGGGGTGTCTAGGTAGCCACGTTCCCCAGATTATTTGGCATGGCTTGTCCACCTTGCCCTATTTGTTTAGGTGATTCTTATTTGTGTCATATTTTCATATGCTAAATGCATTACTTCTGTCCCATGACAAGCAGCACAAACAAACATAAAACAAAACAAGAGCCTGTGTCAGCCAAAGTAAATCTAGTCTTTCTTGATACAGTAACTGAAATCAGGTGGCTGGTCTATGCTCTGATAGTCCTAGACCTTTTGGGATATGCCAACCTCACTGACTCAGCCCAAGTTACAGCTGTTCCTAATTTCCTTGTCCCAAGAATCTTGCTTATGTGTAGTGACTCATTATGACTTGCATTATTCCTGAGTTGCTCTCTGCTTATAAAGGAGGAGGGTTGGAAGGATTGTTCTTCAAACTAATGACAGTATTGTGAGTGGGTGTGTGTGTGCACGAACACATATATGTTTTGTGTTTTATGCCCTTTTCTTCACGACTTGCTTTAATTTCCTCTAAATGATAGTTTCTTCAGCATTTATACTTTTCATTCATTTTGCACCTACTCACTTTGAATACTTAACAGTTACCCTTATAATAATAGCAAAAACATTACTGTTTATTAAAGTATTTGCCCTCGTGAGTGGTCAGTCAGATTCTTCTTGTGGAATACTCTTTTCCTTCTCACTCCAGTCTTGTGTTTTCCACACTGTAGCTGCTCAGAACATGCTGACTCACCCAGCATCCCTGGGATGCTGGATTTTGAATTTAAGAAGAGAAGAATATATTTATGGAACACATTATTGTCTTTCAGTGTTTTCCATAGAGCTTAGAGTAGAGGTTTGCACTCAAAGGGTGCTTTGGAAATAGATATTGACTGGGAGTCTAGTCCAGCTTGTTCTGTGATATTAGAAATATAGAAATATTTATTACCATAGTTGTTGGAGGGTCTCTAGAAATGTTTGAAAGTAATTCTTCTATCATGTAGTGGCCTGTGGTGGGCAAAACCTTTCTCACATACAGCTTAACCTTTCTTGTGTCTAATACTACTTGTGAAGAAGATTGTAATTTGTGCATTGTGCTTTTATCAGGTTGCTGTTCCCAATGCAGCTAGCATAATTTTACATTTCCTAGCAGTCCTCGGGCAATTCTGTTTAACATGCTTTCTATTTCAAAACACTCTCCTATTTAAAAAACTTCTTTTGCCTCAGGCCCAGCATGCTTTTCCAGCCAGGCCACTAGTAATTTCTATCCTTGCTGGCTTCATTCACCTTCACTGTTAACATTCTATATGAATGTGCTAGGAATGTCTTTTTTTGTGTGTTTACTGCATAGCAATGCTGAGATGCCAGTGCCTTCTATTTGTTGATTTTACTGTGGTTCACAAAAGTATTTCATTTTTATACTAAGGAGATGACATACCTTGTTTTTTTTCAAATCTGTTTTAGTTTTCTAGATTGTAAGCCAGACTTCGCTTTCTTAATGAATAGAATTCTAACTTTCCACCTGAGCTTTTAAAGTCATCCACAGAATTTTCTTGAACAACAGTATTCACGCTAGAATAAGAGATTGTTTTACTTTTACAGATAAATAAAAGATATTCAGTTTCATTTAATAGGCAGCAAATTCCTTTTTAAGGTAGTATCTTAACAGTGAATGAAACAAATTACCTGGATTGCCTTCCCAAATGATCATGAATTAGGCTTGATTTTTGCTTGAGGTAAGACAGCATTCTAACCTGAGGCTCTTGAAGCTGCTTTTGGTTCTGAATTCTGTAAAAAGGAAATACTCTTGAGGGATTTAGGTTTTTAACGGGGAAAATCTGGTAAACAGAGGTATACAAGAGAAAGCCATTGTTCTCTTATCATTAGCCAATAATGGCTTACACTGAGGTAGAGTTTGAAACATTTATAATAATATGAAGGCTTTCAAGAGATTCTAGAATTATATATATAGAGAGATTTAGGGTTAAAATAAAATTAGAACTCTGGCCATGCTATAAATATGTATTATACATTTGTATATATCATATATATGTGTGCGTTTGTGTGTGTATAAAAATGGCTTTTATATCATGTCTTGTCAGAGTTGAAATAAAAGTTTTCCCATTCATTGTGCTGATATCTGTTTACAAACATGGCAGAAAATGGGAATTTTCCTCTCTTTGAGGTAGTCAGCATAGTGTTAAAAATGAGAAAGGAAGAATACTTCTTTTTTGGGTTATGGTTTGCATTTTAGATTTCATTGCTGTTCCTCTCAACTTCCATCTGTGTTGACATTTGGGAATATTGTCGTTGCTCTTTCTCAAGTGTAGTGGAAAAGCTTAAAACAGAATATACACTTTTAAATACAACTGAGGCTCTATCACATCGTGATTCACTCTAGGTCTGAATACTTTTTCTTTGGCTTAAAAAAAAAATCAAACATTTTATTGAACGAAATATTTCTCAAACTTGTAATGCTACTGATTATTATACATTATTAGCAATCATTTTTGTACTAATGCAAAGTTCAGGCTGAAAACACAATGATAATATTAAACTTTTAGGCACTTAAATTTTATGTCATCAAGGCAATCTTTTCATATAGATATATCGTTAATTTCTATTTATTAATGCCATTGTGGTTTTATTTTATTTTACTCTGCTGTTTGATTAAGGTTCAGTTTTATCCTAGGAAATAGTAGCAATGTGAATAAGCCACAAAAAGCCAGCTTGGGTTGCTGTATGACTTTTGTTGATTTTATGCTCTATTTTTTTTAACTAACTGAATCCTAGTCACTTGGCATTTTCTGTGTGTGTTTGTGTGTGTGTGTCTGTGTGTGAGATATCTTAGCTGAATAATGGGTGGCCTGGACCTCTATCCAGTGACTAGTCAGGTTTGTCTGGTTGATTTCTGCTTTGGTCAGTTTGTACTGCTATAACAGAGTACCATAGATTGGGTGGTTTAAACCGCAGAAATTTATTTCTCACAGTTCTGAAGGCTGGAAAGGTCAAGATCAAGGCACTAACAGATTCAGTGGTGAGAACACTCTTCCTGGTTTGGAGATGTCTGTCATCTCCTTGTATTCGCACCTGGCAGAGAGAGGAGAGGGAGAGAGGAAGCAAGCTCTCTCCAGTCTCTTCTTATAAGGAAAGTAATCCTATTTGTGAGGGCTCCACTCTCCTGACCTAATCACATCCCAAAGGCTCCACCTCCTGATGCCATCACACTGGGGTTAGGATTTCAACATATGAATTTGGGCGGCACACAAACATTCAGTCTTTAATGGTTCTCTAACTTTTTCTAGCTCTGTTTGTGATGGATTCTTCTAGAAAAAAATGGTTTTTAGATTTTAAAGAAATTGTGTGTTTGTGTGTGTGTGTTTTCCAACACTCTTAGGCAATACAGTAGAAGCTCATTGTGATTTCCTAATGAAGCCATCAGACTTATGTTCATTTAATAGTAAAATCACTTTCAATAATGAGGACTACATGATTGAAATTAGGCAGTAGTGGATTTTGGGGGTCATTAAATTTAAGTACTGTGAAAGGTAAAAAAGAAATAGTTTCTGCTGTATAACAAAGTAAATTAGCTTTATGTAAAGCAATTATACTCCAATAGAGATGTTAAAAAAGAAAAAAAAAAGAAATAGTACAAGTTTACCCAAAGACTGGAGCCATTAAATGTTCCAGGTTTCCTGGGAATTAAGGTCGAGGCCTGGTTATAGACAGATATAAGTCATTCATTGGGTAGCATGGGAAAAAATAGACTATTTACTCAAGTTGAAATAATTATAATGAATTTTTTTTTTTTTTTTTTTTTTTTTTTGCGGTACGCGGGCCTCTCACTGTTGCGGCCTCTCACTGTTGCGGCCTCTCCCGTTGCGGAGCACAGGCTCCGGACGCGCAGGCTCAGTGGCCATGGCTCATGGGCCCAGCCGCTCTGAGGCATGTGGAATCTTCCTGGACCGGGGCACGGACCCGTGTCCCCTGCATCGGCAGGCGGACTCTCAACCACTGCGCCACCAGGGAAGCCCAATGATTTTTTTTTTTTTTGGAGATAAATAAGAACGTTGTATGTGAGGTTCATGTAAGAGCTGAGAAACAAAAAAAAGTTTTTAAGAGAATTTACTGCATTTTAGATTTTCTTACAAGAACTGACAATAAATACAGTACTTACTCCAGACTGAACTGTTACAAGTGGTTGTCATACCAACAATTAAGCATTCATTTTAATAATGTTTTTGATAAGACTCTAAGCCATTTCTTTTCATCTTCCATCTTGCCTGGTCATCAGAAATCTGCAGGCATACTTAACTTATAAAGAATGAAAGGATGCAAATAACTTATACTAGATTTCTTTATGTTGTCTTGCCATGTTTCTGCATAGTACAATGTAGTAGGATTGGTGTATGTTAGTCTATTAGAGAAGGAAGTGTTTGTTTCCTGAGTGAATGAATTCATGAAGAGTAGAGCTCCTACAACATAATTTCTATATTATCTTAATAAAAGCTAACTGGTAATTTCAGAGACAAATACACACTTATTAATTATTAGCCATGTTTTTGTGGTAACTGAGCCTTTTGTCCTGTTTTCTTTCCCCCATTTGCTTTCCCTGGTTCCATTTCTGTTCTGTGCCCCTTAATTGATTTTCTGGCTGGTCAGCCAATTAGAAGTCAAGTGATATTGAGGATAGGTGATAATAACTTAGTATTATATATTACATATATTTACTCATATATTACATACATTTAAATGGTGGTGTTTGCAGGCTGATCCAAGATCAGCCATTTGAGAATTCATGAGGGTTTCATCTGTGAGTGGGAGAATTTTTTTTTTTAAACTGGTGTCCACTCATGTGTGACGTTGGTTCTTAAGCAAAAACAAAACAGAAAAAAAACCTCCACAAAAACATAAAGTCATGAACTACCTGGTCACTTGTTGGAGACCACCTAACTTTTAAGTACAGTCGATCCTGGAAGAATACAGGTTTGTACTGGTCGACTTGCCCATGGTATTTTTCACTAATAAGTACTACATTACTATGCAATCCGAGGTTTGTTGAATACATGAAGGAACCCTATATACAGAGAAACCGCATATAGGGAGAGCCAACTGTAAGTCACATTCTGACTTTCCCAGGTGCAGAGGGTGGGCAGCCCTAACCTCCCTGAGTTGTTCAGTGGTGAACTGTAAATACACTAGGCAGAAGGTAACTGTAATTGAGGGAAATTGCTGCAGTCCCTAGCCAAAGGCCACAAGATAAAGTCTGGTATTGAAAATGATAAGTGATACCTAAAGTCATTATCAGATTTTGCTTTCTTTCTGTAACAATACAAATAGCCAAGAATCCTGCCTCTGGATCATCTGTGGATCTTGTTAAAATGCAGATACAGTGGGTCGGAGGCTGGGCTTGTTCAATGTGCATTTTGAACAAGTTCCCAGGTGATGGTGCTAGACCAAAATTTGAATAGCAAGGCCAAAGAATGTGTGAAGTTGTTGACTATGTTGACTGTCTACTTACCTCCACCCAAGAACATCAGTTTTTTTCCTTCCTTTCTTTCCCTCCCTGCCTCCTTTCCTCCCTTCCTTCTTTCTTTCCTTCCTCCTTTCTTTCTTTTCTTCCTCCTTTCTTTCTTTTCTTCCTTCCTTTTATTTTTTCTTTCACATTAGTTGCCCAAACATATTTACCGATGTTTTCAAGAAACTCAGTCTTTTATTATAAGAATCAGAATTTCTTGTTTTTCTCTGTAGTGCTTGGAATGCATAAAATGCATCACTGCTAGTCAAATTCTTGCACGTTTTTCAGCTAAGTTTAATTTTGTGCCTTTATCTCTACTTTACAGTTAAGGAGCTTGTGCTGTTGCTACTTTGAGTGGCTTAACTAAGATGGTAGAATTTCTCTTTGTAAGGGCATTAACTCAGTCTAGTAATCTTCACATTGTGCTAAAATAGCCCATGTTAAAATTAACAGATATTCTAGTGATCATGTGGTCGTTTCAGTAGAAGTTGTATTGCTTGCTTCAAAGCACCTTCCTTATATCTCTCAGAGGTTTTTTGTCTGTGGAACAGAATTAACATGTCAGGAATTCACCACAACCGAATCATGATTTAGACTTTCAATTAGAAAATAATTCATTTTGCCACCTGAATTTTCATCCAGCATCTAATACTTATGTGCCCACAAATCCAGAGAAGGAAATGATTTTACTGTAATCTACTGGAGAAAATTAATGCAAGAGAATATATGTTAGTAAGCTGCTCTCTAGAAGTGATCATTACAAAGGGAGTTTTGTACATTTTACAAAGGGGAGAAAGTGCGCATAATAATTAAGAACATGGATTTTGAGGTGAGATTAGGTTTAAATTTTGGCTCTGCATTGGAACTTTTAAAATTTCACTTAGCCACAGTTTTTTCATATGTGAAAATGAGGCAAAAAAT
Source organism: Phocoena sinus (assembly GCF_008692025.1). Taxonomy (NCBI): domain Eukaryota; kingdom Metazoa; phylum Chordata; class Mammalia; order Artiodactyla; family Phocoenidae; genus Phocoena; species Phocoena sinus. Next base: position 110,390,486 of record NC_045766.1, read on the forward strand.
ACTTATGTGCCAGAGTTGTTCCAAGGATAAACGTTAGTGGGAATATGTATTTAAAGGTGTTCAACATGTTGTCTGTCAGATACTAAACACTGAAATAAGTAGTAGCCATTGTTAATATTATTTAATATCACATTTTCTTGGAGGTAAGATGAAATTCAGTTGTGAATTAGACAAAAAAATGGAAAAGTGTAGGGTTAAATAAAAGTACTATAATATGTAGTAATTAATTTGTAATCTTATTTATTATGGTCTATAGAAAGGAAATTTAGAAACTTAAGCAAAAGCCATACCTAATTTATGTAATGTTTCGATATAAGTTTATGGTTAAAAATAAAATTGGCAGAAATATTTTTCTAAAGAAGTAGAATATATACACAGCATTGTAAATCAACTATACTTCAATAAAATTTTTTTAAAAATAATAAAATCTAAAAAAAGAAGTAGAGTATATAAATTAGTCCTCAAATGATGACAAACCAAGGTTATGTTGGCTTAACCTGTTTGTGGAGCCTCATGGAAAAGACCCAAGTTGATAATGAAAACACTCTCAATAAAAATCAAGTCAGCTGCAGAATCAGTGCAACCACATTATTGTGTTGCCTAAGTTGATGGGCAGAGTAAACTTTATTTTTCTGTTACAGAAAGTTAGATTCTTAGATCCAAACTCTCCTGAAGTAGGCCTTAGCTCACTCAGTATTTACCAGGTAGTATATTTGATTTTAGGAGGTGTGCCCCTATCTTTTGTTCTTGAGCAGTTATTGCCTCCTTGGAGGTAATAAGAGTAATCCAGTGATAAATGTTAGTAAACAGAACTTACTTGATAACCAAGATATAAATAAATTCCTAGATCTGGAAGTTATATACACAGAAGCTTTGATTTCACATGAAATATTTTCCTTAAAATGTATAAACTGGCTGATTGATAGGTTGACAATATATGTATATTTGCAGTAATTAAAAGCTGAGGCTTGGGTCAGTTGGTCTGTGTTCAAATTTAAGCTCCCTGACTTATTAGTTATGTGACATGGATAAGTTATTTAACTTCCCTAGAATCAATTTTTAAAATCATTAATATAGGGATTATAATACTAGCTTTATTGAGATTTTGAAATGAGATAATCCATATAACGACTGCTTGGCAAGAAGCATGCTCAGTAAAATATTATTGATGGTAATAAGGAGACATGGATGGTAAAGCAATCTTGGGAATTGCATTCCAGGGTATACAATTTTTATGATGCTAAAGGATGATGAGGGCAACAAGGATCAAATACATAATCATAGTTAGAGTTTTTCTCTAGGATTCTCTCCTCAAGTGGTTGCTTCTACTACCATAGCTTTAAATCAGTGCTGTCCAACTTATGGTACACGGTGGGTCTGTTTTTTTTTCTTTTTCAATTGATTATCTACCAGAGTCTGATACTTTTATAAAATTCATCAAGAGTTATTAGAATAATTAAATTATAAAAAGACATTAAAAATAAAAGCCTAGTTTTTAAGTTATATTCAAAAGGTATACAACTACTGTATACAATTGCTATAAAAGTTTCTAAGTGCTTAACCTCAGTTTGGTACTTTTCTTGTCGTGGACTAGTGATAAACAGTAGGTGGCTCAGCACTGGTCCATGGATCACATTTTTGAGTAGTGCTGCTTTGAATATCATGTATATATTCATTTATTTCAAAATTTGTATCTATACCCAGATACTTTCTCTGACCTTTAAATTCACACTTGGAGATGACTGTCTCTTTCTTTTAGGTAAATGGCACTACATACCTATTCAGTAGAAATCTGCTATTATCATTGAATCCTTTCTTTTTTTTTTTTTTTAAGGCTTCAAGTGAGCTTTATTAGGGAGCGCTCCCGGGTGAGGTTCACTGGTCCGAGAAAAAGGGGGCCAGAGAAGTCGCCTTGAATCCTTTCTTTACTACCTCCCCTATCCCCTAAAATATGTCCTATGGAATCTTGCAGTTGTTTTACATATCTGGTGCTAACACTCTAGTCCAAGCCACTATCAATGTCTGATCCGATTTGGAACGGCCTTCCTGCTTCTACTCTCTACCTGCCTCCGCCTCTCCCTTCCCCTGCCTTCTATTTTCCATATATCTGCAAGAATGATTTTTCTGAGAAAGTAAGGCCTTTTTATAACCTTCGATGTCTTCACGTTTTCATTACAGTTTCCTTGGCTGAATGGTATGTAACAATTACATTTTCATAGTGTTAGGAGGCAATTTCAGCACTCAGGGTAAGTGATTACAGTAGCTTAGAATGGGATGGTAGTTGTATAAATGGAAAAGAAAAATACTGATTCAAGAGATTGCCAAGTATGAAAATGAATACAAATAAACCAGAGGTATGGAGATCATTTATAAGTTTTTCAGGGAAAGGGATACTGTTCTCTTCAGGATCTACCTTTATTTCTTTCAATTTCTTCAGGACCATAACTGAGCCTAGCCTTTCACATCCTAGCCTTTTACAGGGATGATTGGCATGTCAGGTAAGCAAGCTAATTTGTATCAGCAGCAATCTGGAAGTAATGTACTGGGTTGAATTCTAAGAAAAGTAGACTAAGGGGGATGGAACATACTGATATGAATATACTTAATTCAGACAGAGCCAGATTTATCGAAATGAGTGTTCTTAATAATCTGGATTTAATGTGTTAGTTGAACTTCTGGAAATGTCTTCAATAGTTTGCTTGATTATTTGACTAGAACCTGAACTCAACAATGGCTAACATTTAATGCGGTTGAGATGCCTGAACACTCTCAGGCTGTGGAGGAAGGAAGAGCCATAGGAAGTTGGGAATAGTAGAGTAGGTTTATCATGGATAGTCTTGTCATCCACCTTGTCACTCTGCCCTGAGATTCTAGAGGGGTCACCTTTGATTAAGAATTAAGAAATGGGGCTTCCCTGGTGGCGCAGTGGTTGAGAGTCTGCCTGCCAATGCAGGGGACACGGGTTCGTGCCCCGGTGCGGGAGGATCCCACGTGCCACGGAGCGGCTGGGCCCGTGAGTCATGGCTGCTGGGCCTGCGTGTCCGGATGCTGTGCTCTGCAGTGGGAGAGGCCGCGGCAGTGAGAGGCCCGCGTACCGCCAAAAAAAAAAAAAAGTAGTTATAGTTGCCATAATGATGCTGAAAACTTGGCCTCTGTGCACTGGTGCTGAATTGAATCTTGGAGACAGAGTTTTGGGTGAAGTAGAAAAGAATAGCTTTATTGCTTTGCTAGACAAAGGGAGACACAGCAGGCTCATGCCCTGAAAAACTGTGTGTGGCAACCTGGGAGGATCTGGTGAGGAGTTTTATAGCAGTGGTTCAAGGGCAGAGTTGCTGATAAGGATCAGGGTGTGTGCAGGGCCTCAGGTGGTCTCCTGATGAACTTCTTGAGGTTATCAAGCTATGACCTTCTCTGGAATGAATACTAACATCTTCCATTTGTTGGGGGTTTTAGTTCTGTAAAAGAGCTCAAAGATATTTTTATGTGTATCCGTTGAGATGGAACCAGGACCCTGCCCCAAGGCTGCACTATTGTTTCTTGGATGCCCCTCCCTTGTCTCTGCAACCCCTCCCTTCCCTGATTAGCTACTGTTTGGACCTGCCTTTTGGAAACTCAGGGAAGGTCATGGAGGCTGAAGGCTATTCCCTACAAACAAGAAACAGGGGACACAGAAAGGCTTTCATGCCCAGGAGTCCCACAGGGTCCTTCTCTGTTCCAGTAATAGGCTTCAAGTGTGGAAGAGCAGTCAGTGTTTTGAAATGCAGGGTTCTGTGGTATGGCTGATTGATCATCATGTCCTTAGGACTGTGATACATTGGCTGATTACTGAATTTTTACTTAATCTGTATAATTGGGGAAATTCTAGATATGCTGAATAGAAATTTGACTTGTGTTACTGAAACAGGGAGAACAGCTTCTCCTGATTAAAGGCTGATTTCCCTTAAGAAGGGACATAAAATGCTACCACAAATATATACTTTAAGTCTTTCAAGCCTTTCCCAAAGGCATCTGCTATTTGCCAGGAAAAAGCCCAGACTTCTGAGAATTAATAAAAACAGATTCTGGATTTATCTTGGGGACATAAATGCCACAGTGGCACATCAGTCAGAGTTTAGGCTTATGGAGGTCACTTAATCTTCATCAGTGTGGCTCCAATGTCTTGTCAGACTAATCCTGTGGATACTTAACTTTCCTGAGTGCATAGTTGCAACAGGCACGGGAATTGGCACAGTTTTCACACTGACTTCTAATGGAATGAGGACTATTTAGGAAGGACTAAGTTGAAGCCTCTGGAACTGCCCCTCCTAACAAAAGAGAAAACCCTAAGCAGTACTACATTCCTGGAAACATTGCAGTGAGTAGGGCCACCTTCAAAGATTTGAAGGATACAAAAATGGAGATTTCTGTAACATTCCCTTTTGGTTTGCTGATTTGACAGATGGGTCTTGGAGAATAAATATAGACTAAGGGACCCCTAATCAGAGTGACTCCAATTGCTTGCTTTGCTTTTTTTTTTTTTTTTTTTTTCCGGTATGCGGGCCTCCCACTGTTGTGGCCTCTCCCGTTGCGGAGCACAGGCTCCGGACGCGCAGGCTCAGCGGCCATGGCTCAGGGGCCCAGCCACTATGCGGCACGTGGGATCTTCCCGGACCGGGGCACGAACCTGTGTCCCCTGCATCGGCAGGCGGACTCTCAACCACTGCGCCACCAGGGAAGCCCCAATTGCTTTCCTTTCTAAAATGTAGTATCAATATAGTCTTTGGTACCTGGTATGCAGCAATTGATCTGGCATTTTTTTTTTTCTTTACCAATTAGGACAATCAGACGGCAGATGGCCTTCAAGCCACAGAGAAGGGCTAACACCTTCATATATTTACAGCAGGGGCAATGACAGTTTCTTGATCTCTGTAATAATATGGTTCATAGGTACCTTGTGATTGTTAATTTTATGTATCCACTTGACTGGGCCGCAGGATGCCCTTATATTTGGCTAAACATTGCTCTAGGTGTGTCTGTGAGGGTATTTCTGGATGAGATTAATGTTGGAATTGGTAGATTGAGTAAAGCAGATTGCCATCCCTAATGTGGGGGGGTCTAATCTAATCCACTGAAGGCCTGAATAGAACAAAAAGACATAGAGTAACAAAAAGACATAGAGTAAGGGAGAATTCCCTCTCTTTTCCTGACTGTCTTAGAGCTGGGATATTGATTTTCTCCTGCCTTCAGACTTTGACTGAAACTTACACTACCAGCCCTCTTGGTTCTCAGGCCTTCAGGTTCAAACTGGAACTAAATCATTGCCTTTCCTGTGTCTCCAGCTTGCTGAGTGTAGATCTTGGGCCTTCTCTGTCTCCATAACCACATAACCATGTAAGTCAATTCCTTTAATAAGTCTCTTTAATAAATATCTATATATCTCCTATTGGTTCTGTATCTCTGGAGAATCTAGACTAATACAGAACTTAATCATCTGAATATCTAGAGAACATCATCATGGGCCAGTATACTGTACTAAAGCCATCATGCTTTTTGTATCTGATGAGCAAGGAATAACAAGTAGTCTAGATGCCTTAGTGAGATTCATACATACCAGAAAGTAGATGGTGAACTCTGTGCTTTAATCTGGTAATTCTGCAAAACTTATCTAAATACAGTGTTCAAATATTGGTTTAACACGTCTTTGAGTCTATAGGGTTTTTTTTTATTCTCCAAATGAATGGTATTTAAATAAAGAAAAACAAAGAACTTCATATTAATTTGAAAAGAGGAAATTCACTTTGAACAAATTACACAGTGGCAGATCTCTGAAATACAAATTACTGTAGCTTTTTGACTGAACTTTGTTTTTGAATAGTGGTTATTTTTTGTTGTTTTGTCTACTAGAAAAAAACTATGGAATTTAGTGTATTTATTTTATACGTATACTCACCCATATGAAAAAATTACTGTGGTGTTTAAAAATAAAACTCTATTGTTTAATGACTTGTATGTAAAAATGAGAATAAAAGTTAGTTTGGAAAACTTTGGAAATAAATCAGGATATTTCTATCCTCAAATATTTTATACTTGATTATACCTAATGCTATTAATGAGTAAAATCTTATTTATATTTAGTAAAGTAACAGATGACTACAGAAAATAAATACTTTTATAGGTAAGAGAGGCAAATTTGTCCAACTCTTACCCTTTGTTCAAGTAAGGAAATAGAATCCATTTCAGCAATTTATTTAGAGTCTACTATCCATCAATTACCATTACAGGGATTTGGAATCTAAGAGTGAACAAAACAGACTAAAATCCATAAGTTTGAGGAGCTTACTTTCTCACAGCAGGAGACAAGTGATACATAATAAACCTAACACATATTGGATGATAAATGCTATGGCAAAAAGAAAACAGGGAGAAATATAAGGGACACTGGAATGAAGGGGAAGTTTTGAACAGGTGTTTTTTTCAAGGTCAGAACTATTGAGAGAATCTGGCATTTGGGCAAAGACCTGAAGGGGAATTAGTTGTGCAGATATCTGTGGAAGAGCTTTCCAGACAGAGGAAATGGCCATTGCAGAAGCCCTTAGGCAGGGATTTGTCTGGAGTATTCAGGAAAGTGGAAAAAGAACAGTTTGTTTGGAATAGTGAGTTAGGGACAGAGCAGAAAGAAATGGCATAAGAAAGAAAACTGCTTAAGTCTCAGAATATACAAGTGCTTGCTTGTGGATTACTGTAAAGACTGGTTGGCTTTTAGTGTGAGTGAGACGGAGAGCCACTGGAGAGTTTTAAGCAGAGAAATTACATGATCTTACTTATGATTTAAAATGATTACTGTATTATTCAGAGCTCTGTAGAGAAACAGATCAACATACACAAACACACACATGAAGATTTATTTTGAGGAGATTGCTTATGTGATTATATAGGTTGAGAAGTCCCCCGATCTGCTGTCTGCAAGCTGGAGGCCCAGGAATGCTGGTGTTTTAGTTCCAGTCCAAGTACAAAGTTCTGAGAACCAGGAGAACAGATGGGATAAGTTCTAGTCCAACTCCAAAGGCCTGAGAACCAGGAGTGCGGATGTTATGTCTTAGTCCTAAGGCAGAAGACCGATGCCCTAGCTCTGCAGTCAGGCAGAGAGAGCAAATTCTCCTTTCCTCCGCGTTTTTGTTCTATTCACGCTCTCAAAGGATCATTCGATGCCTACTCACATTGTGGAGGGCAATCTGTTTTACTAAGTCTACTGGTTCAAATGTTAATCTCATCTGGAAACATTCTCACAGACACTCAGAAATAATGTTAGGCAGATATTTGGGTACCCCATAGTTCATTCAAGTTGACTTATAAAATTAATCATTACAATTACTCTGAGTGGCTGTATTGTAAAAGATTGTAGGAAGCAAAGTTGTAAGCACGAAGACGAGTTTTGGCTCTTGGATCATCCGGGTGAGAGATGATGGTGGTTTGACCTGTATTGTGGCAATGGAGGTGGTAAAAAGTGATTGCATTTTGGATTTATTATAAAAATTGAGTCAAAAGCACCTCCTAATGGATTGGATATGAGATAAAGACAGGAATTAAGGATGTTTATGAGGTTTTTTGGCATCAACAATAGAGAAGAATTTAAGTGACCTGGGCTGTGGCTGTTATCTAGTTACAGGAACAGTACTAGAACTTGGGTGTCACTGTTTGTAGCTTGCAGATTTAAATGTGTTTAAATCTCATAGATGGTAGGAACAATGACCACATTTATTTGGAATATTTTTTAATATAGTTGAATCTGCGATTTTAGTTATTATTTTGGATAGAAATGGGCTTGCTGTGTACATTTGCCTAATATAAAAGGTGCTGTGTTGTAGTCTAATGTCCTGTTTGTGAGTGATAATTATGTTGATTAATAGCAGGCTTTCTATTTCATTTTACTTATTGACTTGGATCCCTGCAATTCTCATAGTGTTTATGTTTAGTCATTGATTTAAAAGCAATGTTTTAATGCTGACTGTATGTCAGACATTGTGTTAGGTGCTGGGCTATAGTAATAAACAAATAAATCATACAGTTGTCTTCATGGTGCTATGAGCAGAATACCTAAAAAGTTTTTTGTATGTTATTGTTTTGTTTTTGTTCTTCCTATTATTTCCTGTAGAGTGATTAGAAATAAAAAATTAGTTTATTTGGGGATAAAGGTAAAAAAATTAGTTTATTTGGGGATCAAGGTAAGTTTTTAGACTTATATCTGTCAGGGCTGCCGCAGGAAACAGATGGCAATCAAAACAGTATAATCTAAGGATGATTTATTTATAAAGATACGGTAGTAGGGAAACCACAGTGGATAATACAGTGACCAGGGACTTAGCTTCTGAGTTACCATATGTAGCCCTAAAGGAATAATGGAAGGGGCAGTTAATATAATCACAAAGGAGAATATCATGTAGAGTCATCTGTTTTGAGAAGCTCAGTGGTCTTTGGTCCAGGGACAGGGTCAACTCAATTACAAGGAGGAAGCCTGGAGAACAAGTATCCTGATTTACTCACCTTTCTCTTTGTGATGTCTTCCTGGATCTCTTCAATGGCCATACCCACTGGACACCAGAAGTCTGCTGATATAGTTCATACAGGTCATATTTTTGGTACAGAGAACAGTGTGCAGAATGATGGAGAATGGGCCCGCCGGGACAAATGTAAGAAGTCTGGCATAGTCTGTCCTTTTTGCCTCTTGGCCTACACTCTTATTTTTTTTTAAGGTAAAAAGTTTGTGATTCCAACACAGGTAATGCACAAAGTCCTGTTAGATATTTTATCATCAGGTGATGTCAAACTGGTCGTATCCTCACTGAAATATAAAGCATCGACTATCACTGATATTCTTCAAATAAGATAGCACAGAGGAAAGAAGAAAGAAAAGATATGATTAAGTGATACAAAGCATAGCTGCTCCAGGTCCCATTGTAATCAGAGTTGCCTCCTTCTACTAACCCTCACCCTCCACCTTGGCTAGATGGGGTTATTTGCAAGAAGAACCTTTATGTGAACCTTTATGAGGTTCATTTTTGTAGGATCTGAGTCCTTGGTGGTTTTGTTTTTATTGGGTTGTCCCTTACTGGGACTATGAGACTTCCCAGTATATTCCTTGACCTCCATTGTGAACCTGTATCTCAATTTCCTCCTCTTCTTCCCATGGTTCGGTAGCACGAAGACCACAGAATGGCTAGAGAGTAGTCTTAGCTTTCAATTAGTTGAAAATATAACCATATTTCTTAGTGGAAGAATTTCCTCCTTGAGAACTGGTAGCTCTAAACACAGAGCCTAAAATCCCAGTGTGAAGCAAAATTCTTCCTGTACCTTGTCAGATATGATACTGAGAGGGGCTATACCTCACCTCCTCTATTTGATTCCTGGACCTGTATTCTGCCTATGGGAAATAACACTATATCTTGGCTGCTAATTTAAAGCATATACTGTATCTCACAGCACAGTACCTCAAGCTCTCAGTCCATTGCCTACTAAATGTCATCATAACTGAGCCTTCAGCAGGCCACCGTACCATTTTATAAAGGGTGGAAAAGGATGTTTGGGGTGATGAAACATCTGGTAATACTACAAGTGAATTGCCTAAGTGTAAGCTCATTATCTGTATAATATGTGCTCTGATCAGAGGCACTATTGTGTCATCCAATATGGCAATTGATAAAGTATAAGTTCATGAATGGTGATACTAGTGGAAACATCAAAGACAAATCTATACACAGAATGTGCTGCACCTCCTTGTCCAGTGAAATCAACTCTGCTACCAAGTAGTTAGTTGATCAGTCCAGAGAATGGTAACATTCTAGGGGCTTATGGGGCCAGCTTGCTCTTGGCTGGCTGCATACTCAGCATAGGTGGTAGCCAGATTAGCTTTGATGAAGAGAAGACCATGTTGTTGAATCCACGTATAGCATACATTCCTGCCACTCTAGCAACTTTGTACATGAGCAAGGGCTGTATTCACTAGGGAAAATGGCTGACTGACATCCGCTGAATGGGTCAACTTGTTCACTTGATGTTTAAGAGCCTACCCCTTCATGCATGTTCTATGATGGGTATTTACATGGGACAGGATATCAACATACTCTTGTACCTATTCCTAGAGGTCAATCAACATGCCTCTCTGTCACCGATTTTAAATTTCTGTGTTTCCAAGTTTATACGTTGCTGGCCAGACCATGTAATAGTTGCTAGCCTGTAAGTCAATGGCGAACTATACTTCTTGTTACTTCTTGTTCCACTCCAAGTGGACAACCAGATGTACAACCCAGTTCGCTCACTTAGAAGGTTACCACTGAGTGGAGTTGTAGTATACTTCTAACTATGCAAGCATACTGTTCAGATGTATCCATTATGCAGGCTTACGCATTTTCCTCTGTTTCTTAGCCATCAGGAGCTCCCATTGAGGCCAAACATGTGGAATTAGAGAGAGGCAGTAACATAGTAGCAGCAAGTGCCTTGGTAGTCTGAGTTACTTGTTTGTGTAGTTTAGTTTACTTTTGCTTTCCGGACCTGCTTGAGTTTGGTCTTGTGTATTACCACTTCTGTTTTGTAATGGAATTCCTTTCTGCATGTCCGTTTTAAAGGTTTGGTGGAACAGATAACATCCAATTCACCATGGGCAGTTCAAATCTCATAGTCACTTGATGTTAATGGGCAGGTGGTTAATTTCTACTGGTACCTAGCAGTAAGCTGGAACTGCTTTTCAATGGGAGAGCAGTTGTCTGCTGAGAAGGGCATGGGTTCCCTTTAATGCAGCCCACATACATCAGCTTCTTGAAGTTAGGGTGGAAAATATTGGATGGTGAATTTGGAGGGGAAAAATGGAAGATACTCTACATATTTTGAACACTTTAAAGAATTTCCTCACATTTTTAATGATAAACATTTAATCACTTCTTTTGTTATTATATATCTTTTTGTTTAAGAGGGAATCAGTAAAGATTCGATTTAGAATTAATTTCATAGTAGTGGTTTTTCATATTGTGCCATTTTCTTTGGAACATTTATTTCTTCCCTCCCTCCCCCTCTCCCTTCCTTCCTTCCTCTCTTCCTCCTGTCCTTCCTTCCTTTTTTATTTTTTCTTTAGATGGCCAAGTAGTAATTAGGATGTATTTCTATTGTAGATTCTATTGCAGTATATGGCTAAACTAAAGGTGTTAGATTGAGACTAGACTGGTAATTCACTGATAGCCAGATTTACTATTTCCAGTTTCTTTTCTTTTAATACCTGCCTGTTTCTTCTCTTTAGAGGAAAAATTGGGTGAGGTGATTTTATATTATTTCCATGAACTATCTATGATGAGATAGTTCTATGGCCAAGGTAGTTATAAAGCATATGAATGTAATTGGGATAAATTGATTTCTATGGCATTGTTATAGTTCCTCCTCTCCCCCACCTATAGAGTTTCTACTTCATAAATTACTAAATTTTGTATTTTTTTTCTAAAGTTTAAATTACTTTGAATACATTTAACTATCTTTAGGGTGACCGATGTCTTTGTTTCTATATTTTATATGAGGCAGATTCTTGCTCAGTGAGACATTTTAAATTCAGAAAGTTTTGATATCATTCCTTTTTCCCCTTAGTATTATTATATCTTTTGGCTCATTTGCAATGTTTTATAATAGTTGTGATTTAACAGCTAATCTATACACAAATAAACAGATACTGCCAGGAAACTAATTTTTATTGGTAACGCTGCGTTAACTGGAAGATTAATTGATAATTCTATATAATTAGTTAATATGAGTCTATTTATCCTATGAGCATCTTTAAAAATAATCTTATGCCTGGACAATTCTGGCTATGTGTCAGTTTTAGTGAAAAAAGGCTACATTTAAGAATCTGTTACTTCGGAGGCTATCAGGACAGGCTGGAATTTATGAGAAAACAAATGTCACTTCAATTTATTCAGCATGAATTTATCTTCCGAAAGATATTTAAAAATATACTGCCTCCTTTTTTTCCTATTTTTGGTAGGAGTCTCATTTTATATTGACATTCATATTCCCTTTTGTACTTTAGCTTAAAAATTGTTAAAGTGTCTCATCAAATGAAGAACTAAATTGGAGATATTTGGCTTTGTGTTATGCAATGATTATGCAATGGCAGGTGACTCAAAAATTACTCATCTCTAAACATTTAAGTATAGAAAATTAACATGTCTGGACTGATAACTCATCATAAAAAGTAGTTTATTTTTCTGGGGATGCCTTGGTCAAATTCCCATCTATTGGCTTAAAGATTCTCTAACACTCACCATATAATGATTTTTTCCCCTGTTTCTCATAATAGAGTTCTAATTTGTGACTTTTGTTTGTTCTCAAATAATGATAAGATCTGTGGGTTTCCTTTTGGGAGATGTTACACATATTGCATCAAGGGAAAAGATGTGTGACATTTGAAGAATTCTGATTTGAAGAGCATTTTGCCCAGGGATTCAGCATGGTTTGTGTTTTCATATTTTTATTGAAGAATACCAAGTATCCTGCCCATTGAAGTGCCTCAATTTAATAATCTGGTTGATTTGGATATCACCATGGGCATCCATTTCTGCCTTAGGGAAGAGAACAAAGGGGACCAGAAATTCCCCACCGATACCCCTTCATCTCCCTTGCCACTTCTCACTGAAGTCACCAAGGCATAGCCAACTATCCTAGCTGTGCAACATCACTTTGGTGCCGAAAACTAAGTGAGCATCATCAGCTCTGGGGAATACCACTGCGACATTTGGAATAATCCCTCTAGTTGATACAAGCTTGAAACATAACTCATGTAAAGCCCCAAGGTTGCTTAGCAACATCTATATATAACTCTTTGAGCCATCTCTGCCTCTTCACGTCCTGAGATGAACATCTCATTGTTCTTAAAAAGAAACTGAAGGCTGCTTCCTGTAGAGAAGGGCATTTCTCATATGTATTCTCAATCCTGATGTGTCTCAGGAGAATCCTGAGGTCACTTTTAGTACAAAAAATACTCTGAAGGGAGATGTGTTGCTAGATGTGTTGCTAGATATCATATATCCTGATAGGAGAAATATGATCTTATGAAAAATAAATATATTTGGATTTTCCCAAAACTGGAACATCAGGTAAATTTGAATTCTTGATATGGTCCATCTTATTCCTTTAAAGAGGCAAAAAATAAATCTTCTTGATTATGAGTTCAAGTAACTTTAATTAAAAAGCAGTGTACCCACCAGGAGACATTTAAAACAGTTTGATGTGCATAATAGTGATGTGAAAAAAATTTTATATGGCTATTTCTGGGCCTTATTGCCAGTAAATTAGGTCCAGTAACAGGTATTTCAGCCAGTATCTTAAAAATCTTGATTGTAATCCAGTTGAGTTGGATGCAGGAGGAATAACACTTATAGAAATACTTTTCGGAAATTAAAGTTAAAATGCATTCATAGGCTTTAGAGAATTTATGTGACTCAAGTACCTAAAGTTAGTATTAGTATTGGTTTTAGAGTATTTGGATATGAAGGGATTTTTCACTTTTTTCAAATTTTAGATTTGTATTTTTTATCCTCAAAAAAATAAATTTTTGCTTCCAATGAATGAGCTGCTTTTCTTTCAGTGGAAGATACCTCATTTTCACATATACATATGAAGTCATTAAATCACTGTTTGCTAACCTGAGGTGTTGGGACTACAAAGGGGTTTTGGAACTATGTAGAGGAGCTGTGGAAACTGGACATAGAATTTTATTTTGGAATACTTATTTTGTAATTGGTTGAGGATTTTTAGCTTTTTTTTCCCCCTTGAACAAGAGAAAATATTTTTTTCTGTCCTGAAAAATCTTTGATTCTTTTTATTTACTAAAAAAATCTTGGAGAGTGGGAGATTTTGGTTAAAAATTAGAATTTTAAGTTACATCTTGATACCACAGAACTATAGGAAATAATTAGTGAACCATATCATAATTTACTTATTATCATACTTGGAAGCATCTCATTTTTAAAATTTAGAATGTTAATAAGAAAATGCTGCCAAATACTACTTTTTTGATATGAATTTGGAAAAAAAAATCTAGTTTCACTTAAAGTGAGCTGTATAAAGTATGTTAAATATATACATATATATTTCCTGAAGGATGACTCTTTCCTGGCATTTGGACTTCTCTCAATTATAGCCATGTTCACTGAACCGGTACAGGAACTGAGAATGGAGTCTTGTGGAGAAAAATGTCAAACATACTTTTCTCAGCAGTTGTTGAGCTGCCCAGTTCTTGATGGGGTACAATTATTGTTTAGGTGTTCATTCTAGTAGCGAGTTAAAGGGAGGGAATTTGAAACGTAGTGTTTTCCTGGGATGAGAAATAAAACAAAGAAAGCAAAGCAAGCAAACACACAACCAAAGCTCCGGCTTTGATTTTGGAGTTGATTTGTGAGACCTGTGAGACCGATTGACTAATGTTTTCCATAGTCCTGCACACTGTCTAATAAGCAGGAGGCTGGGCAGATTGAGTGGCTGCAGATACATAATTACATGGCTGCCTCTGTCTTCTCTGGGAGTTTTTAAATAGAAATAATGTTACTCATGAGGGTGCAGATCTGGACTTTTGTGCTCTGGTAGTAACCAGTCTTCGAAGAGAATGAGTATGTCATGCTTCAGTGCCACTGCTTTTAGTATTTATTGTTTGTAAGCATGGTTTTGAGAATGTTGCTGGAAGCCAGAAGAAAGGAGGGAAATAGGTATTGAAGCAAACAATAATAAAATAGATCTATCACTGGGACTCTCTGTGCAACAGGCAGTGAAGTAATTTAAGATGTATTGCACTGTTTTTTAAGGAAAAAAATAAGGTGAAAAGTTGAATGGTTTATTTTTTTTTATCCTGTACGTGGTAGTTTTTATTTAAATATGGCACTTTTGATATTGCATTCTTCATTTTAAAAATTACATTTATTTAACACTGAGGATTTGTATTCGTTTCTGGGATGGGGTGCGGTTGACGTTTTGAGAGTGAGTATGGAAGTGTCAGGAAGATTGTGATAGGTTATATCCTTGAAAAAATGATGCTGCAAGCAAATAATGCTAGGGAGCCCTACCAAACTGGGATTTTCTTGAAGACAGGCACCAAACTTTATTCTTTTTCTATTTAGTTCAAGAGATATTTTATTCAGGAGTGCCTGTTGTTGTTAGGTACCTGATTAGGTGTTGGACATTTAAAGTAGGAGAGTATATATATTCATGTATGAGATCATTATATAGAGAGGGAGCCTAAACATTTTTTGAATGAATTAATAAATGGATTAGAGGGGGTGGGAAAAATATGTATAGGTGGAGTCAGCTTCAAGGCGTTAAAGGGCTTCAGACACTTCATTTCAGCAGAGCTATTAGTGGTAGCAGATCGTATTGTTGAGTCAGGAGAGTTATACCTTCTATTATAGTGATTTGAATAGTAGAAGAGCTAATGAGATTTAAGTTTTCATTATTTGGTTGTCCCCCTGTCCCTCTTTCGTTTGCTTTCCAACAATATTCTTTCAAACTTTTGTTAAAGTAGACAGTTGGATTACATATGCTCTATCTTAGAACTTTTAAACAATAAACTTTAAAATAATAATTATATTATAGATTCTTTCATAATTTACTTCATATTCTGTTGTCTTTACATGTTTATAGTTGAAAAACATAAAGATAAAAATTCAGAAAAATCATTCATAACCTCATTATTTGGAGATCATGGGTAATGTTTTGCTGTATAATCTTTGAGGTACTTTTCTATACATTAATGTACATTCATAATTAAACAAAAAAACACCTTTTAGACTTGATTCCTTTTCACTTAACAAGGTATAGTGAGCATTTTTATGAATGAATATAGACTTAACACTTCTTAATTATAATTTAACACTTCTTAATATTTCATGGATTGTATAGCATACATATTCATTAAAATCATATCTGTGATATGCATGGGGGTGCTCAAAAATTTAAAGGTATTATGAATGAATATTAATACTTATAGCTAAAGTATTCCACATGAACTTTGGGAATTCTTAAAGGGGATTTGAAATTGATTTGAATGTATAGGCAATATATTAACCATTGTTATGTTATTATTATGTTATAACCATTTTTAAGATACCTTAATGTAGAATTGGCTCTCTTAAAATTATGGTTCTTCTAATAACTTGCTGTGCCATCTTGATCAAGTTACTTAAGGTCTCTGATCCTTGGGTTCCTTATTTGTGTAATAAGTATAGAATTTTCAACACATAGAATTGTGATTTTTAAATAAGATATTGTTTGTGCAGCACGTAACAGAATACTAGGTACATAGTAAGTGCTATGCAATAGGTAGCAAATACCATTAAAATCACCCCAGGTTGTTGACGTTTTGTACTATTAGAGATGCCCCATCGTAAAACATAGGAAACCATTTGTTCAGTCCCTATTTCTTTTTTTTTTTTTAACATCTTTATTGGAGTATAATTGCTTTATAATGGTGTGTTAGTTCCTGCTGTATAGCAAAGTGAATCAGCTATACATATACATATATCCCCATATCTCCTCCCTCTTCTGTCTCCCTCCCACCCTCCATATCCCACCCCTCTAGGTGGTCACACAGCACGGAGCTGATCTCGCTGTGCTATGCAGCTGCTTCCCACTAGCTATCTGTGTTGCATTTGATAGTATATACAAGTCCATGCCACTCTCTCACTTTGTCCCACTTACCCTTCCCATTCCCCATGTCCTCAAGTCCATTCTTTACGTCTGCGTCTTTATTCCTGTCCTACCCCTAGGTTTTTCAGAACTGTTTTTTTTTTTTAGATTCCATATATATGTGTTAGCATATGGTATTTGTTTTTCTCTTTCTGACTTACTTCACTCTGTATGACAGACTCTAGGTCCATCCACCTCACTACAAATAACTCAATTTCGTTTCTTTTTATTGCTGAGTAATATTCCATTGTAAATATGTGCCACATCTTTATCCATTCATCCTTTGATGGACACGTAGGTTGCTTCCATGTCGTGGCTATTGTAAATAGAGGTGCAGTGAACATTGTGGTACATGACTCTTTTTGAATTATGGTTTTCTCAGGGTATATGCCCAGTAGTGGGATTGCTGGGTCATATGGTAGCTCTATTTTTAGTTTTTTAAGGAACTTCCATACTGTTCTCCATAGTGGCTGTATCAATTTACATTCCCACCAACAGTGCAAGAGGGTTCCCTTTTCTCCACACTCTCTCCAGCATTTATTGTTTATAGACTTTTTGATGATAGCCATTCTGACTGGTGTGAGGTGATACCTCACCCTAGTTTTGATTTGCATTTCTCTAATGATTAGTGATGTTGAGCATCCTTTCATGTGTGTGTTGGCAATCTGTATATCTTCTTTGGAGAAATGTCTATTTAGGTCTTCTGCACATTATTGGATTGGGTTGTTTGTGTTATTTTGATACTGAGCTACATGAGCTGCTTGTAAATTTTGGTGATTAATCCTTTGTCAGTTGCTTAATTTGCAAATATTTTCTCCCATTCTGAGTGTTGTCTTTTTGTCTTGTTTATGGTTTTCTTTGCTGTGCAAAAGATTTTAAGTTGCATTAGGTCCCATTTGTTTATTTTTGTTTTTATTTCCACTTCTCTAGGAGGTGGGTCAAAAAGGATCTTGCTGTGATTTATGTCATATGTGTTCTGCCTATGTTTCTGCCTATGTTTTCCTCTAAGAGTTTTATAGTATCTGGCATTATATATAGGTCTTTAATCCATTTTGAGTTTATTTTTGTGTATGGTGTTAGGGAGTGTTCTAATTTCATTCCTTTACATGTAGCTGTCCAGTTTTCCCAGCACCACTTATTGAAGAGGCTGTCTTCTTTCCATTGTATATTCTTGCCTCCTTTATCAAAAATAAGGTGACCATATGTGTGTGGGTTTATCTCTGGGTTTTCTATCCTGTTCCACTGATTTATATTACTTTTTTTGTGCCTGTACCATACTGTCTTGATTACTGTAGCTTTGTAGTGTAATCTGAAATCTGGGAGACTGATTCCTCCAGCTCCGTGTTACTTTTTCAAGATTGCTTTGGCTATTCGGGATATTTTCTGTTTCCACACAAATTGTGAAATTTTTTGTTCTAGTTCTATGAAAAATGACATTGGTAGTTTCATAGGTATTGCATTGAATCTGTAGATTGCTTTGGGTAGTAGAGTCATTTTCACAATGTTGATTCTTCCAATCCAAGAACATGGTATATCTCTGCATCTGTTTGTATCATCTTTAATTTCTTTCATCAGAGTTTTATAGTTTTCTGCATACAGGTCTTTTGTCTCCTTAGGTAGGTTTATTGTTAGGTATTTTATTCTTTTTGTTGCAATGGAAAATGGGAGTGTTTCCTTAATATCTGTTTCAGATTTTTCACCATTAATGTATAGGAATGCAAGAGATTTTTGTATATTAATTTTGTATCCTGCTACTTTACCAAATTCATTGATTAGCTCTAGTAGTTTTGTGGTAACATCTTTAGTATTCTCTATGTATAGTATCATGTCATCTGCAAACAGTGACAGTTTTACCTGTTGTTTTCTGATTTGGATTCCTTTTATTTCTTTTTCTTCTCTGATTGCTGTGGCTAAAACTTCCAAAACTATGTAGAATAATAGTGGTGAGAGTTGGCAACCTTCTCTTGTTCCTGATCTTAGTGGAAATGGTTTCAGTTTTTAACCATTGAGAATGATGTTGGCTGTGGGTTTGTCATATATGACCTTTATTATGTTGAGGTAAGTTTCCTCTATGCCTACTTTCTGGCGGGTTCTTATCATAAGTGGGTGTTGAATTTTGTCAAAAGCTTTTTCTGCATCTATTGAGATGATCATATGGTTTTTCTCCTTCAGTTTTTTAATATGGTGTATCACATTAATTGATTTGTGTATATTGAAGAATCCTTGCATTCCTGGGATTAACCCCACTTGATCATGGTGTGTGACCCTTTTAATGTGCTGTTGGATTCTGTTTGCTAGTATTTTGTTGAGGATTTTTTCATCTATGTTCATCAGTGATATTGGCCTGTAGTTTTCTTTTTTTGTGGCATCTTTATATGGTTTTGGTTTCAGGGTTATGGTGTCTTCGTAGAGTGAGTTTGGGAGTGTTCCTCCCTCTGCTATATTTTGGAAGAGTTTGAGAAAGATAGGTGATAGCTCTTCTCTAAATGTTTGATAGAATTCGCCTGTGAAGCCATCTGGTCAGGGCTTTTGTTTGTTGGAAGATTTCTAATCACAGTTTCAATTTCAGTGCTTGTGACTGGTCTGTTTATATATTCTATTTCTTCCTGGTTCACTCTCGGAAGGTTGTACTTTTCTAAGAATTTGTCCATTTCTTCCATGTTGTCCATTTTATTGGCATATAGTTGCTTGTGTAATCTCTTATGATCTTTTGCATTTCTGCAGTGTCAGTTGTTACTTCTTTTTCATTTCTAATTCTATTGATTTGGGTCTTCTCCCTTTTTTTCTTGGTGAGTGTGGCTAATGGTTTATCAATCTTTTTTATCTTCTCAAAGAACCAGCTTTTAGTTTTATTGATATTTGCTATTGTTTCCTTCATTTCTTTTTCATTATATCTGATCTGATCTTTATGATTTCTTTTCTTCTCGTATCTTTGGGGTTTCTTTGTTCTTTTTCTAATTGCTTTTGGTGTGAGGTTAGGTTGTTTATCTGAGATGTTTCTTGTTTCTTGAGGTAGGATTTTATAAACTTCCCTCTTAGAACTGCTTTTGCTTCATCCCATAGGTTTTGGGTCGTCGTGTTTTCATTGTCATTTGTTTCTAGGTCTTTTTTGATTTCCTCTTTGATTTCTTCAGTGATCTCTTCATTCTTTAGTAGTGTATTGT
This sequence comes from Phocoena sinus, assembly GCF_008692025.1. Lineage (NCBI taxonomy): Eukaryota > Metazoa > Chordata > Mammalia > Artiodactyla > Phocoenidae > Phocoena > Phocoena sinus. The sequence goes on from NC_045766.1 coordinate 110,410,336, forward strand.
TTAGCCTCCATGTGTTTGTGTTTTTTACAGGTTTTTTTCCCAGTAATTGATATCTAGTCTCATAGCGTTGTGGTCAGAAAATATACTTGGTACAATTTCAAGTTTCCTAGATTTATGAAGGCTTGATTTGTGACCCAAGATATGATCTGTCCTGTAGAATGTTCTATGAACACTTGAGAAGAAAGTGTAATCTGTTGTTTTTGGATGGAGTGTCCTATAGATATCAATTAAGTCCATCTTGTTTAATGTATCATTTAAAGCTTGTGTTTCCTTATTTATTTTCGTTTTGGATGATCTGTCCATTGGTGAAAGTGTGGTGTTAAAGTCCCCTACTATGATTGTGTTACTGGTGATTTCCCCTTTTATGGCTGTTAGCATTTGCCTTATGTATTGAAGTGCTCCTATATGTTGGGTGCATAAATATTTACAATTGGTCTATCTTCTTGGATTGGTCCCTTGATCATTATGTAGTGTCCTTCTTTGTGTCTTCTAATAGTCATTATTTTAAAGTCTATTTTGTCTGATATGAGAATTGCTACTCCAGCTTTCTTTTGATTCTATTTGCATGGAATATCTTTTTCCATCCCCTCACTTTCTGTCTGTATGTGTCACTAGGTCTGAAGTGGGTCTCTTGTATACAGCATATGTACTGGTCTTGTTTTTGTATCCATTCAACCAGTCTTTGTGTTTTGGTTGGAGGATTTAATCCATTCACATTTAAGGTAATCATCTATATGTATGTTCCTATTCCCATTTTCTTGTTTTGCATTTGTTATTGTAGGTCTTTCCCTTCTCTTGTGTTTCCTTCCTAGAGAAGTTCCTTTAGTATTTGTTGTAGAGCTGGTTTGGTGATGCTGAATTCTCTTAGCTTTTGCTTGTCTGTAAAGGTTTCAATTTCTCCATCAAATCTGAATGAGATCCTTGCTGTCTAGATTAATCTTGGTTGTAGTTTTTCCCTTTTCATCACTTTAAATATGTCCTGCCAGCCCCTTCTGGCTTGCAGAGTTTCTGCTGAACGATCAGTTGTTAACCTTATGGGGATTCCCTTGTATGTTAATTGTTGCTTTTCCTTTGCTGGTTTTAATATTTTTTCTTTGTATTTAATTTTTGATAGTTTGATTAATATGTGTCTTGGCATGTTTCTCCTTGGATTTATCCTGTATGGGACTCTCTGTACTTCCTGGAGTTGATTAACTATTTCCTTTCCCCTATTAGGGAAGTTTTCAACTATAATCTCCGCAAATATTTTCTCAGTCCCTTTTTTTTTTTTTCTCTTCTGCTTCTGGTACCCCTATAATTCGAATGTTAGTGCTTTTAATGTTGTCCCAGAGGTCTCTGAGATTGTCCTCAATTCTTTTCATTCTTTTTTCTTTATTCTGATTCGTGGTAGTTATTTCCACTCTTTTATTTTCCAGGTCACTTATCCCTTCTTCTGCCTCCATTTTTCTGCTATTGTTTCCTTCTAGAGAATTTTTAATTTCATTTATTGTGTTGTTAATCATTGTTTGTTTGCTCTTTATTTCTTCTAGGTCCTTGTTAAGCGTTTCTTGTATTTTCTCCATTCTATTTCCAAGATTTTGGATTGTCTTTACTATCGTTACTCTGAATTCTTTTTCAGGTAGACTGCCTATTTCCTCTTCATTTGTTTGGTCTGTTGGATTTTTACCTTGCTCCTTCATCTGCTGTGTATTTCTCTGTCTTCTCATTTTGCTTAGCTTACTCTGTTTGGGATCTACGTTTCTCAGGCTGTAGGTTCGTAGTTCCCATTGTTTTTGTGTCTGCTCCCAGTGGGTAAGGTTGGTTCAGTGAGTTGTGTAGGCTTCCTGGTGGAGGGGAGTGGTGCCTGTTTTCTGGTGGGTGAGGCTGGGTCTTGTGTTTCTGGTCGGCAGGACCATGTCTGGTGTTGTGTTTTGGGATGTCTGTGAACTTATGATTTTAGGCATCCTTTCTGCTATTGGGTGGGTTTGTGTTCCTGTCTTGCTAGTTGTTTGGCATATGGTGTCTAGCACTGAAGCTTGCTGGTCATTGAGTGGAGCTGGGTCTTAGTGTTGAGATAGAGATCTCTTGGAGAGCTTTCACCGTTTGATATTATGTGGGGCCGGGAGGTGTCTGGTGGGCCAATGTCGTGAACTCAGCTCTCCCACCTCAGAGGCTCAGGCCTGATACCCAGCCAGAGCACCAAGTCCCTGTCACCCACACGGCTCAGAAGAAAAGGGAGAAAGAAAAGAAAGAAAGGAAGAAAGAAAAGAAAGAAAGAAAGAAAGAAAGAAGAGAATTAATAAAATAAATTTATTAAAATAGAAAAAAATATTAACAATAAAAAATAAATAAGTAATAAAAAAAAGAGAGAAAGAAAGAAACTAAACCTAAAAACAAATCCACCATGATAACAAGTGCTAAAAGCTATAAAAAAAAAAAAAAACAAAACGAAAAAAAAGAAAAAATGGACAGTCAGAACCCTAGGACAAATGGTAACAGCAAATCTATTCAGACAAAATCACACAAAGCAGCATCACATACATACTCACAATAAGAGAAAAAGGAAGAAACATGCATATATGTATATAAAAAATTTGAAAAGGAGGAGTGCAACCAAATAAATAAACAGATCTACCAATGATAATAAGCTCTAAATACTAAACTTAGATAAACATAAAATCAGAAACAAATTAAGTGCAGAAAGCAAACCCCAAGTCTACAGTTGTTCCTGAATCCACCGCCTCAATTTCAGGATGATTCGTGTCTATTCAGTTATTCCAGAGATGCAGGATACTTCAAGTTGATTGCAGAGATTTAATCCATTGCTCCTGAGGCTGCTGGGAGAAATTTCCCTTTCTCTTTTTTGTTAGCACTGTTCCTGGGGTTCAGCTTTGGATTTGGCCCCGCCTCTGTGTGTATGTTGCCAGAGGGCATCTGTTCCCCACCCAGACGGGATGGGGTTAAAGGAGCGGCTGATTAGGGGGCTTTGGCTCACGCAGGCTGGGGGGAAGGAGGGCTACGGAATGCGGGGCAAGCCTGCGGTGGCAGAGGCCGGCGTGACATTGCAACAGCCTGAGCCATGCTGTGTGTTCTCCCGGGGAAGTTGTCCCTGGATCATAGGACCCTGGCAGTGGCCAACTGCACAGAATCCCTGGGGGGGTGTGTGGATAGTGACCTGTGCTTGCACACAGTATTCTTGGTTGCTGCAGCAGCAGACTTAGCATTTCATGCCAGTCTCTGGTGTCCACGCTGATACAGTGGCTCACGCCCATCTCTGGAGCTCGTTTAGGTGCTTCTCTGAATCCCCTCTCCTCGCACACCCCAAAATGATGGTCTCTTGCCTCTTAGGCCGTTACAGACTGTTTCCTGGACTCCCTCCCAGTTAGCTGTGGCATACTAGCCCCCTTCAGGCTGTGTTCACGCCGCCACCCCCAATCCTCTCCCTGCGCTCCAACCGAAGCCTGAGCCTCTCAGCTCTCAGCCCTGCCCGCCCTGGCGGGTGAGCTGACAAGCCTCTCAGGCTGGTGAGTGCTGGTTGGCACCGATCCTCTGTGTGGGAATCTCTCTGCTTTGCCCTCCACACTCCTGTTGCTGCGCTCTCCTCTGTGGCTCCGAAGGTTCCCCCGTCTGCCACCCGCAGTCTCCGCCCGTGAAGGGGCTTCTAGTGTGTGGATACTTTTCATCCTTCACAGCTCCCTCCCTGAGGTGCAGGTTCTGTCTCTATTCTTTTGTCTCTGTTTTTCCTTTTTTCTTTTGCCCTACCCAGGTTTGTGGGGAGTTTCTTGCCTTTTGGGAAGTCTGAGGTCTTCTGCCAGCGTTCAGTAGGTTTTCTGTAGGAGTTGTTCCACACATAGATGTATTTGTCATGTATTTGTGGAAGGAAAGTGATCTCCACGTCTTACTGTTCCACCATCTTGAAGGTGCCCAATAGTCCTGTTCCTTAATGGACACTGTAATAGATGTTGAGGATGTAAAATTAAACAAAAGATGATCCTTGGCTTTATGTCATCTTTAATCTGGTGGGAGAAGATGTCAGCAAAGAAATTTATAATACTGTTTGAATATATCATTGGGACAGTTTGGCCAAAACTCTTTGTGAACCCAGCCTTAGGAAAGGGTGGTCTATGCGTGATGAGGAATCTATTTGAGTTCTCAATCCCAGCAATTTTGATTATGAATAGGCTTTAATTATCAGTACAACTATGTGATCTGACCAGAGCATTTTGGGAGCACTGAACTAGAATATTGTGGCCCATAAGCAATATGAGTTCTAGATGAATTTAAAGTATCCATTTTACTGATGTTGAATAGGCTATTAAATTAAGCATCAGGGTGGCCTTATTAGCAAACAGATTTAGCTATACTTGAATGGAATTTAACTTTGGGTTTTCTTTCAAATCTGCTTTTAGCATTAGGGTCCTTGTATAGTAGTTTAATTTGGCACAGAGACTCTAGATAATATGGTAAGTGAAATTTTAAAATGTTGTTTTACATCCATACTTCATTACAAAACCTACAGAGTATTGTTGCTTAGTAAAATTTAAATACTTTATGTCAATCTCAATTTGGGTAAATATTTAAAAGAATAAAATGTGTAATTTGGAAAAATAATAAACTGAGACATGCAGACAATATAGCAGACTACTCCACTTGCCAAGCTGTTCTTTGCTTTCAGACCTATTATGTCTGGTCTGTGTTAGGTCAGTGGATGTAAAAAAGGGGTGTGTGTGTGTGTGTGTGTGTGTGTGTGTGTGTGTGTATACACACACAGATAGATAGATAGATGGATAGATAGATGGATATAGATATGAAACTTGGATTTTTATAACTTAAAAGAAGTCTTGCCAACATGTTAGGAGTCACTATGAAAGCTCTTTAATCTTTTGGTTTTGTAGCTGACAGAATTTTTAAACCTTTATCTCCCTCAGTAACGGCAAAAATCTTGTCAGAGTGTTTGATAAACCTTTGATATTTCATGGCTATTTAGTCCAAAGGATGTGAAGTTTTTGTTGGAAGTATATATATCTCCTTGGATTCTTTGATATATATTAGTATACTGTGTCCCATGCCATTGTCAAAGTGAAAATTGATTCATTTATCCTGTCTCTAATATAAAAACATTCACAAGGATAAAGTTCATAGCTATCTGGCTATATTTAATAAATTCAAATGTGTGATTGGGTTTTTTGATTTGCTAATTACCATATTATAAGGTTTCTGATCTTTGGTGATTTTCAGAGAAAAAAAATTAGTGTCCATTAGTTTTTATCTTATAATTGATATAATAACCATCCAGTTTGAAACTGTGTATAAGAGGTATAAATAGTACATGTTTGCATATTTTGTTTTAACTCAGTTACTTCAGGTTCATTGTGACAGGTACACCTGCCCTCCAAGTAAAATTCTCTGGGTAATTAGAATCAGTACCAATGTGATTTCTGCCTTTTGTTAGATTTTACAAAATAAAATAGAAAAAAATGCTTTGTGGATTTGTTTAGTTAGTGTAAATATGACAAGTTTTAATTTTTTTCAAGTGAGTTTTCTGATGACTTTATTTTTGAACATTTGTATCACTCTAACCTATAATAAAAGGTTTTTTTCCATCAAAAATTTAGCATATGAAAATTATTTAACAAATACTAAGTAATAAATTAAATTTACTACAGAAGTCTAAATCAACTGAAAAACTGTAAACTGCAAAGCGTATTGGGTGCTATTATGAGTAATGCTTAAGTAAAAATACTCTGGAAGGAAAGTCTTGGATATGTATTCCATCTTCTCCCACTTAATAGCTGTGTGGCCTTGGGCAAAATTTTTTAACCTCCTGTTTCTTCATCTGTACCATAAGAATGATAACAGTACCCTCCACATTGGGTTATTGTGAGGGCTTAAATAGTTAATATTTAACAGTGTCTATAGCATAGTAAGTATTCCATGAGGTATTAGTCATTATCATTTATGATTTGTGATATTTATAATTCATTATTTTTTTTCAGTTGGCTGACAGACTATTTTCTTTTTTTATTTGCTTTGCATTTTATGTTTCATAATGGTTTATACACTGCATTTTATTTTAAGCAAAATAGTGTATTTAAAAGTATGCTACTTGTGCACAGTAAAATATACACTCTTTGGTGTGTGTGTGTGAGACATCCAAAATAACCTTTGTTTTGGGGTGCAATTTTTTCCTTTCTTGGTTGGAAGAATTAGGACCCAACTTTGAATCAAAGAAGGCTAGAGTACGGATTATAGGTTCTTAGACCTGGATGGTACCTTTCAATTTTAGCTTCTTCATTTTACAGAAGAGGAAGCTAAAGCTTTGGGTGGTTATCCTCCTTAAGTTCACATAGCTAGTACCTTAAAGATGGTCTAGAAGTTGTATATTTTGACTCCTTCACCTCCCTCTCTACTTTGAGGAATATAGAATTTTTGACAATGTTTGAGTAACAGTGACATTCACATAACTATCATTGCTTTTTTTTTTTTTTTTTTTTTTGCGGTACGCGGGCCTCTCACTGTTGTGGCCTCTCCTGTTGCGGAGCACGGCTCCAGACGCGCAGGCTCAGCGGCCATGGCTCACGGGCCCAGCCGCTCTGCGGCATGTGGGATCTTCCCGGACCGGGGCACGAACCCGTGTCCCCTGCATCGGCAGGTGGACTCTTAACCACTGCGCCACCAGGGAAGCCCCCCATCATTGCTTTTAATCTATTGATACAATGAATCATATTAAGAACAAGATTCTCTTGGTGATTTAAAAGATTGGAATTGCTTCTCAGCAGGTTAGTTAACCACGCATACTCAGGAGTATAGCTCTTGTGCAGATTGTGGTCTACATCATGGAGGACCTCTAGCCCAAACCTCTGGTCTTTGCCATGTAATTTTTCCCCAAAGAGAAAGCTGACCACAGAGCAGAGTGTTATTTGAGCTAAGAGCTGTTAAAACATTAAGTTAGATTTCTTCCTAAAAATCAGTAGACTAAGACTGTGTTAGCTCATGTTTCATATTACACGAGAGAAAATAAACTGAAAGGTCAGTTGAACAGTTACAGCATTGCCCTTTTCCAAGGTAATCAGCAGAGCATGTAGCAAAGACATGAACAGGAGCGTGACTGGAAAGAGAACGGCTGATAAAGAGGCTGGCTGCTTAAAGTGCTTGGGACAGTACTTGACACTTCCAGGCCTGACCAGATGGGCCATCTCACAGGGCTTACCTTCAGTAATTCTAATTTATTACATTTAGATGGCTTTCTTTTTCTAGTTAGGCAGTCAGGTTTTCACATTGCCAGAAGACCCCAGAAATTTTAATATTGACCATTAATCATACCCTGGTAAACTGCAAGGGCAATATATTATTAATTTGTTTGCAGCCAAGAGACAAAACACAGTGATTAAAATTAATTTCTAGCTACATTTTGTTAATTTATTCTAATTAATTAATATGTTAAGTCAAAATATGTTTACATTAATGGCTATATAGTAGGTTCTTTATGTTGTGTCATTAAATGTCATTTCCATTATCCTAAGTGTTGAACTCTAGAAATAAGTACTTTATTATTAAAATAAATAAGGAGTTGTATAAGACTTTCTAAGTAATACCACCAAGTGAAGTATTTCTAATTTTCCATTAATTGATTGAGAACATTTCATGGTTTGGGTTTCGTAGGATTTAGATTTGGAAGGATCTCAGCAGTGACCTCCCTCAACGCCTTCACCTCTATGGCCCAGTACCAGAATTAGGAAAGAACATTTAATAAGTAACAGCCATCATTTACTTCCAGGACACAATTTTAAATAGTAGCCACTCTCACTTTTAAAGTTAACTTTTAACAGTTTTAAATTGACCTCATTCTCCTCCTCCCAAAAAGGAAAGATTTAATGATTTCTACATAATCATAATTTCTATATATATATTATTAATTTGAAATACAAAGTAGCCAAATTACATTTAACTTTAGGCCAAGTAAGAACAAAATTGTTATTTAAATAGCTTTTATTCTAAAACATCAGAAAATAAGAAATCAACTGTTTGCTCTTAAATATGCTCTGAGGATAGTAGTTGTCAGATTGTCCATAGTGCATTTGATTGTGTTTTAGAGATGGTACAAAATGAAAAAGGTTTTTAAAAAAGGTTAAAATTAGTAACAGGCCTAATGTTTGCTTGTAATTGAATTTAGATTTTATTATTGTATTATAATTAACATAACTATTCCAATTCTTTCAAGGTTTTTTTTTTCTACTTAGAAATGTCTTAATTTCTTGTTTAAAAAAAGGAAAGATGAGACATGACATAATTTATTTTTGGTGGGCTAGTTATGTATAAGCACAGTAGTCCTGACATCAATGGTATTCTCTTTCTGTTTTATAAATGAGGAGGCTGAAACTCTGAGATCATTAAGGGGAAAATCTAAGGTCACTTTGCTAATGGGCCTAGCAATAGAACCTAACCTTTTATTTTTAAAATCTGTCCTTTCTATAGTATGTCATCATGCCTGGAACATAGAACATGGCCCATACAAATTAGTCTTAGATTAACTCTATATGTGAAAGAACTCATTTCATTAACATCTAGTCCCAAATCTTATGAACATAGGCATTGGTAAGGGTTATAATAGTAAGAAAAACTGCTTGAGTTCAAAACCACAGACATGCATGTTACTATCAGCTTGCGTAGAAATGAGATGATGGGAGTGAATTGTCTTCCATTCATTTTGGCAGCAGTTGGTGTCTTGATTGTTTCATCACATCCCCTGGTTTCCTTTTCACTTTTTGTTTGTTTGTTTGTTTGCGGTACGCGGGCCTTTCACTGTTGTGGCTTCTCTGGTTGCGGAGCACAGGCTCCAGACGCGCAGGCTCAGCGGCCATGGCTCACGGGCCCAGCCACTCTGCGGCATGTGGGATCTTCCCGGACTGGGACACGAATCCATGTCCCCTGCATCGGCAGGCAGACTCTCAACCACTGCGCCACCAAGGAAGCCCTCCTTTTCACTTTTGTAGGTCCATACGTTTGAACTTTTTATAACATTCAAGTCAATGAATCAGTGTCTTACGTGAGATAATGCATTTCCTTATAAAGCTGGTTGTTTAGTCACACAGGACCTACAGGAGCAAGAGTGAGGGATTTATCTGCAGACTGCTTCCCATTTTTTATCTCTTATTGGTCAAAGTTTATCCCTTTAAAAGTTTAGCCTTTATTTCTCCACACATCAATGTTGTAGTATCTGGCTTCTTTCAGGAGCTGCTTGCAAGTCACAGCCTTCATAGGCCGGTCAAATGAGCGTACAAAGCCAGGACCGTGGTGGGACTAAGTGAATATGTGAGTTTCGTACATTTAGGGCAGATTGTATCTTTCTTATAGTTGAAGAGGCTATTGATTTTCTATGTTGTCCTCAAATCCAGCAATCATATTGAATAGATTTATTGTCCTAATAGTGTGCTTATTTCATGCGAAAGGTGTTATGCTAAGCATTTTAGGTATGTTATCTCATTTGATTATCTTATGAAATATATTCAGTTATTCTTAGGTAGGGAAATTGAGTCTAAGTTACAGCTGGTAAGAGGTAGGATTGGAATTCAAATTCAGATGTAATAATCTTAATTTTAAACCTAAATCTAACCATCCTGTCACCATTGCCTCACCACTGTCTGGCAAGTAATAGGTGCTCACTAAATATTTATTTGTTAAGTACTTAATATGTGCCAGTATTTAAGGTGCTTGGGTATATGAATGTGCTAAACAGATAATTTTCCCTGTCTTTGGGGAATTTACATTCTAGCTACTTCTATTTTCTGGTTATAAGCCTTTATCAACGCCTTACACGGTGCTTTCTCATTCTTTTTTTTTTGCGGTACGCGGGCCTCTCACTGTTGTGGCCTCACCCGTTGCAGAGCACAGGCTCCGGACGCGCAGGCTCAGCGGCCATGGCTCACGAGCCCAGCCGCTCCGCGACATGTGGGATCCTCCCCGACCAGGGCACGAACCCGTGTCCCCTGCATCCGCAGATGGACTCTCAACCACTACGCCACCAGGGAAGCCCTCTCACTCTTTTTTTGCTCTTCTATCTCCCACACATAACAAAGAATGTCTTGAAGGCATGGACTCTTTCTTCTCTGTTCTCAGTGACTAGCATAGCACTGGACATATAGTAGATGCTTAGTAATATTTGTGGAATAAATGGATGGATTTTACCACTACTTGCTTGTCACTTTTACTTAAATGGCCCCAATTTTACTGTTTCCTGGTAGATGAAGTTTAGAGTGTATGTTAAATTGAACACAGATTGGAAATGTCACTAAAATTTTAAATGAAATTTATAAATTTATACATTTATTTGTCGACTAGTACATTTAAACATTTAAATATAAGGAACGGCATTCAAAAATGAGAAACCATGTCTACTATAATGTCAATTTTTAAATTATTTTCATTGATCAATCCTGCATAACAAGTCCACAAACCCCTGTATTTTAATGTTCAGTCTATTTAGTAAAGACTTCAGTAATATCTATACTTTCTGCTAAAATCGATCCTTCAAACTGCTCCCTTTAAAAACTCTCTATGTATCAGTTATCTCCTCTTTAAAGTCTTAAAGGTTTTCATTTTTTATTTATTATCTAGCTGAAAACCATCTTTTCCATCTTGATTTGCCACTACATTTCTAGCCATCCTCCTGTCCAGCTACGAATAGCTAATATGTAGCCCACAAGAACCACCTTAAATTTTACACATTTAATGCTCTTCTCTGTCTTGTCTCCAACTGTCAGAATATACTACTCATCCTTCAAGATACAGCACAAATGCCAGCCACTTTTTAAAGCCTTTTCTAATCTTCTCCCATCAGTTCTTTCTGTTGTCTTGCTAATTCTTCTGTTAACATTTGCTTATCTCAGCCCTATTGTCCTGAGTTGAACAGTCTTCTATTAGACTGATGAACTTATTGAGGGAAGGACGTTGAATTATTGGCACACAATAAGTATTTTTATCCTGTAATAAATATGTTGTGGGTTTTTGTTGTTGTTGTTGTTGAATACTTATCCGTGATTGAGGAACATAAACTATTCACTTTTTTTTTTTTTTTTTTTTTGGCGGTACTCGGGCCTCTCACTGTTGTGGCCTCTCCTGTTGCAGAGCACAGGCTCCAGACACGCAGGCTCAGCGGCCATGGCTCACGGGCCCAGCCGCTCCGCGCGGCATGTGGGATCTTCCTGGACCCCGGCACGAACCCGCATTCCCTGCATCGGCAGGTGGACTCTCAACCACTGCACCATCAGGGAAGCCCTAAACTATTCACTTTTAAGTCTCAAATGCCTACTCTTCACTTGACAGGTTTAATATATAGATAAGTTTGTATATTACACATATTTTGTGCTTCAAGAAGAAAGTTTCTGCCAGTCACCTTGAAGTCTTTTTAAAGGCCGATTTAAAAAGCAGTTTTTTGTTTAAAAAAAATTCCATTCCCCTCTCCTTTATTTTCCCCTTTTTTAGTTATTAAAAATTCCTGTTGAGCTTTTATTTCTGTGCTTTTGCTTGTCTCTATTCCAAGTCTCCTCTAGGAAGCAGATGACAATATAAAATCTTAAGAATTAAGCTAGCAAGGAAGGAATTTCCCCCATGGGTTCCTTGTGTTTCAGGCCCACTCAGAAGCACTTGAGAAAGAATTCTACATCCTAGATATTTCCAGATAAGGTATGATCCATCTCCCCTGACATATCTCCTGTGTTCACAACCTTGCCTGAAATCAGAGTTTCAGTACAGATCTAGGATGAACTGTCTTACCGGAGAGCAAAGACTGTAGCCTGTTTCATTTTTTTCCCAAACTAGTAATTTCCTGCTTCCCTAAAGTAACTATTTTTTCCCCTAGTCAATCCAATTTACTTAATTTTCTTCAACACTTTTTATAACCCATACATTCAAGTTAATTTGGAATACCTGGTATGTGTTAGTATGCCTATATTTGTAATTTTTCATAGCAGGAAAAAATGTGTTCTCACACACTTTTGGAATTTAAGGAGAAACAGTCCTTGATGTTTGCTAATAATTAATGTGCACATTACAATCTAAACAGGTATTAAAAATCTAAGCAAGAGGCTAAGTGATTTGTTCAAGGTCGCATATAGTATGTAACAGAGTTAAGATTTGAACCTGAACTGTTTGTTTCTAGAGCCTTAGCTGTTTCTCTTAATTATAAGATTAATAGACTTATGAATAAAACTTATAGGGCTTTCTTTAAAAGGAACATGTGACTTTTAATTTGAGACTTTGTCTCTTGATTTCGTTAAAGTATACCTTTTGTGATGAATAATACTACATCTCTACTGCTTTTTACCTTCTTGACCTTGGGCAACTTACGTATTTATCTGTGCCTCTATTTCTTTGTTTGTAAAAAGAGGATTAAAAACATCAATCAAATGTGATAATATTTTTATATCTGTACAAAATACAGATACAGTAGTTTCTACAGTTTCTATTGAAACTACAGATACAGTAGTTTCAATACTAACTTCGTTTTATGTTCTGGTTACCAAGAATTTGACCCAGTTTTTAAATATTCTATAAATTCATAGCAAAATATTGAGAGAGATGACTGTAGTAGGAGAGGGCAAAGGGACAATGAGCTTGCTATATCCTCAGGCATTTTCTTTTTTGAGCCACAGTGATTTCAAAGTGGAATGTGTATTTCTGTATCAGAAGCTACAGGGCTGACCTTGAGGAAGTCAAGATATTTAGTTAGAATTATATCATACTATAATCCTGTTTCTGTTCAATTTTAGTAAATGGAACATTTGTACATGTCTTATGAAACGTCTTAAGAATGATTATTTTTTAAATTTAAACTTTAAATAAATCTAAAATTGTGTTTCAAAGATATTATAACCACATTGACAGTAAAATTATTGCCACATTTATTTGCCCTCCCAAAGTTGATATCTTTTTTAAAAAGAATCAGTAATTTTTCTTATATTATGATAATGTATGTGTATGTATTTTTTTTACCCTAAGTCCAGATTTATTTTGTTGACTGTTCCTGTTTGATCATTTTATTGAATGTTGTTACTTATGTTGTCTAATATGGATTAGAGTTTCCATACACCAAGAGTTATAGCTGAATAATATCTATAAGAGGTAACAATCATTTTCTCATAGAAGTTGGAGAGTATGAGAGAGTTTGCAGTACTAGTCTTTCATTAGATCTGTAGATTGAGGGGGTTTTTTTGCCTTTTTTTCTTTTTTGGTCCAGATCAGTATTTGAAGTATTTTTGAAACAGTTGCCAATGTTAAATTAGGGAGAGTTCATAGAAAAATCTGGAATTTTTTCATTCTTACTTGATTTGGCAAATGCTTGGTAATAAATAATAGGCTCTAGCTTTTAAATAGACACTGTCACTTTTCGCTGGGCTTTGTGCTCTTCATCTCACTTAGAGTTCTTCTCTGTTGTTTTCCATACTCAAAGGCTAACCTCATTGGTCATTCTTTTATCATCAGGCTTGCCCTTTTGTGTTCCTCATGTGGGAGCAGCTCCTCATATTTATGATACCTTCCTGCCTTCTGTTGGTGGTTCAGTTTGTGTAAAGACTAGAGTAAAGACTGCTAGTGAGACTGGGGTTGTATCATTTCATTAAAAGCTAATTTGTTTCAAATAATAGATTAAATGTAATCTGAATTTTTATGAAACCATGGGCATGTGTGCTCACAGGTGGGCATGTGTATTTGTGTGTGTTGGGTATATATATACAATACAAAAGGGGGTCATATATGAAATATTCCACTCACACCTACCACTCCCGTTAGGCATTGCACTACACCGATCAGATTCTGTGCTGTACCTCTTCTTGTCTTTGAAGCAAATGTGGTGAGTGTGGTGAGGCTAGGGAGGCTTAAGGCTCCTGTTCACCTCAGCCCATTGGAATTCAACTGCTGGTGCAGAGGAAGGGACCCTGTGAAAATACCATCTACATGCCATCTGTACCTATATGAATATTCTTTATACAAATAGATGGTTTGTAGAAAACTGCTTTGCAGCTTCTTTCCCTAAGCCATCGCTCTTGGGACATTTTTCCACATCACCACATTTCGTTCTATCTCATTCTTCATAATGGATCTCGTGTAATTTGTTGTTTGCATGTTCCACAGTTAATTCGACCAGCCTCCCTTGTTGAACAGGTAGGTATTTTCCATGGTTTGGTATTTTAAATAATGCCATAATGATTATCATTGTACACATGTCTTTGCTTCTTTGTGTGATATATCCTAGGGGTAAATTTCTAGAAATGGAATTACTTAGTTGAAGAGTGTAATTTTGAAATTTTCATAGCTGATGCCAAATAGTTATCTAATTTATATTTCATTAAAGAGTATTTGGGAATGTCTTCTTCCTGGGCCTGCATTCTGTCTGCACAGACTATCACATGTTTACTGGTCTTTTAGGTGGAAAATGGAATTTAGGTTTGCACTTCTTCAATTATCTATGAATTTGAGCATCTTTTCAATATGTTTACTGGCCATTTGTACTTCTTTTTCTGTGAAATATAGGTTTTTTTTAAAAATTAAATATTTATAACTTTGATCTTTCAAAGTTATTTTGGTTTTAGAGGTCCAATTTTTAAACTTAGATTACAATATTTTAATAGGTAAGCCATTCTTTTATTATTTGAAATGTCCTTTATGATGTATTTAATTTCTTTATATGTTCAAGTCTATTTCAAGAACTCAGTTTTGTCCCACTGATCTATTTCAAACTATTTGAATTCCCCAAATTTTATAAACATAGTTTTACATACGTATTAAAATTCTTATGGAATATTTTATAGGATTATGTAGATATTTTAATGATCTAAAAATTTTGTAGTTTCAGAAAAAAAACATTTATTTTGTTTAAATGGTGTTTCTTTGTTATAAATAATTGGAACAATGCAGGGGAGAAAGTAAATAGAAACCCCACCAAAAAAATCATCACTGATATTAAGGGAACATCATTCTTGATATTTTTTATATGCTTATATATAGGTAGAAGGATAGAGAAATAGCTTGATAGAAATAATATAATAAAACATGAGGAAAATAGATGTGTTTTAAATTTAATTTTAAACAAATAGACTGAAATAAAATGAAAGAAGTGGCTGAAATTCACATTATGACTTTCTTTAAAGTGGCCATCTAAGATTAATGAAGAGATTAAAGAGTATAATGATGACAATCTTAAATTTTAGTCAGTGTTGAGTGACTGTTATAAAAAAAAATAGGGGTCTGACCACTCATGCTTTATTCCATCTCCCTTTCACTTACCTCTTGTTTTTTTATAAGTCAAGTTTTCACTTGTCCATTGAGATTCGTTTCTTGTTATCACATTCACATAATTGCACAATTGATTAGCCTTGGTTCTATATTTAAAGACTTACGGCGCAACCACACTGCTGCAATGACTGTCCATTCCTCTGTGTGTGTTTTTAGTCTTTTAATTGACTAATTTTTATGGAAAGTTTTTTTTTTCTTTTCTTCAACAATGGTTCGTTAATGTCATAGACTTAAAATTATTTTTTAATTTGGCAATATTTAAAGAATTCCTTAAGCTCGAGTAGGCATGTGTCTCATATAATATCCTTAAACTGACTTTTTTTATTTTTGCGGTACGCGGGCCTCTCACTGTTGTGGCCTCTCCCGTTGCGGAGCACAGGCTCCGGACGCGCAGGCTCAGCGGCCATGGCTCACAGGCCCAGCCGCTCCGCGGCATGTGGGATCTTCCCAGACCGGGGCACTAACCCGCGTCCCCTGCATCGGCAGGCGGACTCTCAACCACTGCGCCACCAGGGAAGCCCTCATATAATATCCTTAGATTACTGCTTTTCCCTCTCAGAATTGTGTGGGCTTGGATTTGTTATGTTTTGGTCTTTAATGTCATGCTCCTTTGCAAAAAAAAATGCCCCCCTCCCCTTATTTTTTTGTACCAGTTGTCCATAGAATTATTTCTTTCTCCTTTGAATTTCAGTAGCTTAAACTGGGAGATGCTGTGTGTGTGTGTTTGTGCATTTGTTTTCCAAATTTTTCTTAAAACATAATGTGTTCTTTTTAAAATGCAGATTTAGTTCTATAGGAAAACTGTCCAGTTTTACGTCTTTTATATTCATTTTATTTAGTTTTGTTCTTCAGAGTCACCAGCTATTCTTATTTTGATAATTTTTGTTAGTTTTGCATACCTCTTTTCTTTAATATTTTCAATTTCTTTTTTCTCTAATTATATCAATTTCCAGTTCACTTACCTAATAATTATTTTTTATAATAAACCACTAGCATCTTTATTTGTCAACAATAGCCACTTAGAAAATGTAGTAGACAAGTAGCATCTTATCATGATAACAGCAAAATGCTAAGATTAACCTAATAATAAATGTGCTAAAGGACTCAATATTTTGTATGTAGCAATTCTCTCCAAATTAATCTATATAGTAAAATAATCTAAATAAACTTGACATACTGATTGTAAAGTTCATATAAAGGAAAAAAGGTTTTAAAATATCCAAGAAAATGTACAGAAAAATTAAAATGTGAACTTGTATGACCAAATATTAAATATACTATTATATGTAGTTATGTTAATTAAAATTGTGTGGTATTCTTCCTCCAGATACAGAAAAGAACAAAGAAAGAGGAATAAATAAAAATGCCTTCTATATATGTGAATTTAATACATAAAGTCAATCAGGCATCTTAATCAGTGGAGAAAGGGCAGAATATATGAAATAAAGAGCACTGGGAAAATTATTCTCACACTTTGGAAGAAAACTCAAATTCCTACATCATTCCACATACAAAAATAAATGCCAAGGCAATTTAAGCCCTAAACGCCAAAAAATATAAGTATAGTGGAAGAAAATATGGGAGAATTATTTTAATCTTATGATTAGGAATACCTTTTTTTTTTGTTTGTTTGTTTGTTTGTTTTTGCGGTACGCGGGCCTCTCACTATTGCGGCCTCTCCCGTTGCAGAGCACAGGCTCCGGACGCGCAGGCTCAGCGGCCATGGCTCACGGGCTCAGCCGCTCCGCGGCATGTGGGATCTTCCTGGACCGGGGCACGAACCTGTGTCCCCTGCATCGGCAGGCAGAGTCTCAACCACTGCGCCACCAGGGAAGCCCAGGAATACCTTTTAAGCAAAATATAATGCTATATATATTCTATATAAAACTCCTTAAAGGTGGATAGATTAGAAATAATTTTTAAATTCTTTAAGATGAACTATACCATAAGTAAAGCTAGAAGGAAACCAACTGGAAGAAAATATTTGCAATAAGTGTGTTTCAGAAAACAGATGACTTTCTATAATATATAAAGAGCTTTTGCAAATCAAAAAATAAATCAACCTAAAATGGAAAAAAAAGGACAAAGATATAGCTAATATTGATTGAGAGAATATTATTTGCCAGGCAATAGCCTAAGGACTTTACATGTACAATCTCAGCTAATTTGCATAATAACCCTTTTGATCAAATACACTTAGCATCTCCATTTTGCAGGCAAGAAAATGAGGCACAGAGAAATTTAGGAATTTGTCCAGAGTTACACCATTAGTAAATACTAGCCTGCACTCATCTCACTGAAAAAGAAGCACAAATAGCTAATAAATTTAAGAAAAGCCATTCAACCTTAATAATAATTTAGAAAAATGCAAGCACTAAAACACAATAAGATATTTTTACCAACCAAAGAGTTAAAAAATATCAGATGGATTAATAAGACTAACATTGCCAAGAGTGTAGAGAAACAGTAACTCTCATACTCAATTATTGGGGATGTCCATTGTATAGTATTTTTTTTTATCTTTAAAAATAGAGATTTTTAAATTATTTTTTTTGAATTTTATTTTATTTTATTTATACAGCAGCTTCTTATTAGTTATCTATTTTATACATATTAATGTAGATATGTCAATCCCAATCTCCCAATTCATCCCACCACCACCCCCCATGCCCTGCTTTCCCCCCTTGGTTATATGTACACTTTGTCCCTTGCCAATTCTAATTTAATTATTATTTTCTAATGCTACATTTTGATACTCTGTTTATTTCTTTGGGTCTGCAGTTTCATTTTACTTCTCATTCTGTTGTTCTGTCATATAATCTCTCAGCTCTTATTTTAATTCAATTCATTTTTATTTAAGTTGAAGTACAGCATGAAACATTTGTGGAAAGAGTCTTTTTCCATTCAGCTCAGTTGAGGTGTTCTTCATTAGTTAGCTTCTTACATTTTGTATATTCCCTGTGTATTCCCTACTTGGATTCATGCCATATTTCTGGGACATTTATTGATTACCCCTCAGGGTATTGAGTATGCAGGGAAGTTTATGGACATTGCTCAATTCATTGCATAGTTCTGGAACTTTCACTTCTGACATAGAGCACCTGCCACAGGCTTCATATCTCTAGTTTTACCAGTTTTGTCCTACTTTGCTTCTCCCCAGACCTGGGGCTAGTAAGTGCAAGTAGTAGTATGTTTTTGTGTACCAGCCCTGAATATGGACTGTGGGAATCTGGGAGAGGTTCAGGAGCAGCCATGTGTTATTCTTGGTCCTGCTTGGAAAGCAATCTTTGATTTCTTCTCATGGCTGCTAGCTTCTGTAGTTTGATGTGATGTATGTTCTTTCCATGCTTTATAGGGCATGGCTAGGCAAACTACAGGCCAGAGGCCAAATTTGGCCCCACCATCTGATTTTGTAAATAAAGTGTCTCCGTAACACCATACACAAAAATAAGCTCAAAATGGAATAAAGACCTAAATGTAAGGCCAGAAACTATCAAACTCTTAGAGGAAAACATAGGCAGAACACTCTATGACATAAATCACAGCAAGATCCTTTTTGACCCACCTCTTAGAGAAATGGAAATAAAAACAAAAATAAACAAATGGGACCTAATGAAACTTCAAAGCTTTTGCACAGCAAAGGAAACCATAAACAAGACAAAAAGACAACCCTCAGAATGGGAGGAAATATTTGCAAATGAAGCAACTGACAAAGGATTAATCTCCAAAATTTATAAGCAGCTCATGCAGCTCAATAACAAAAAAACAAACAACCCAATCCAAAAATAGGCAGAAGACCTAAATAGACATTTCTCCAAAGAAGATATACAGACTGCTAATAAACACATGAAAGAATGCTCAGCATCATTAATCATTAGAGAAATGCAAATCAAAACTACAATGAGATATCATCTCACACCAGTCAGAATGGCCATCATCAAAAAATCTAGAAACAATAAATGCTGGAGAGGGTGTGGAGAAAAGGGAACCCTCTTGCACTGCTGGTGGGAATGTGAATTGGTACAGCCACTATGGAGAACAGTATGGAGGTTCCTTAAAAAACTACAAATAGAACTACCATATGACTCAGCAATCCCACTACTGGGCATATACCCTGAGTAAATCATAATGCAAAAAGAATCATGTACCAAAATATTCATTGCAGCTCTATTTACAATAGCCCAGAGATGGAAACAACCTAAGTGTCCATCATCGGATGAATGGATAAAGAAGATATGGCACATATATACAATGGAATATTACTCAGCCATAAAAAGAAACGAAACTGAGCTATTTGTAATGAGGTGGATGGACCTAGAGTCTGTCATACAGAGTGAAGTAAGTCAGAAAGTGAAAGACAAATACCGTATGCTAACACATACATATGGAATTTAAGAAAAAAAAATGTCATGAAGAACCTAGGAGTAAGACGGGAATAAAGACACAGACCTACTAGAGAATGGACTTGAGGATATGGGGAGGGGGAAGGATAAGCTGTGACAAAGCGAGAGAGTGGCATGGACATATATATACTACCAAACGTAAAATAGATAGCTAGTGGGAAGAAGCCGCATAGCACAGGGAGATCAGCTCGGTGCTTTGTGACCACCTAGAGGGGTGGGATAGGGAGGGTGGGAGGGAGGGAGACGCAAGAGGGAAGAGATATGGGAACATATGTATATGTATAACTGATTCACTTTGTTATAAAACAGAAACTAACACACCATTGTAAAGCAATTATACTCCAATAAAGATGTAAAAAAAAAAAAAAAACACAGCTACACCCATCCATTTGCATATTGTCTGTGGCCAATTTCATGCTTCAGAGACATAGTTGAGTAGTTGTGATAGAGACCATATGGCTGGCAAAGCCTAAAATATTTACTATCTGCCCCTTAACAGGAAAAGTGTGCCAAACCTGCTATAGAGTAATTTTATTTTTCTTACTGGTTTTTAGCTATTTTTCCTTCATTTTTTTTTTTTTTAGGAGTTTGAGGAGAGATGTAGGAATGCTCCTTCATTATACTGTCTTGACATAGAAGTTGCTATAGTGCTGATATTAAAATATTCATGGAATAACATAGCCATCATATTTTCTCTCTTATACCAAAATGCTTGAAATTACAAAAAAAAAATGTTAGTTGGATTAGTTCAGTTTATTTGAGATAAGAATGATTTTATCCTACCAGGTAACTTCTACCAATAAATGAAATTATTCACATCATTCCTCTTTAATGATGTCTTCTTTTTTCTTTTTCTGAATGAGAGTACAGCAACTTCTTAATTACAGTAGCTTTTCTGGAAGATGATTTAATTTTTCAATTTCCTTTCTTTTGCACTTTTTCAAAGGTATAAGCTGTTTAGCAAGACTTTGAACAACATTGGAGAGAATGAAGGTGGTATTGATAAGTTTTCCAGAGGTTATGAATCATTTGGCGTCCACAGATGTGCTGATGGTGGTTTATACTGCAAAGAATGGGCCCCGGGAGCAGAGGGAGTTTTTCTTACTGGAGACTTCAGTAAGTATTTTAGAACGATTAAACTCAGTTGTAATATTTTATTTATTTATTTAAAACATAGATGTTATATTTCATGTATTTAACTTTTATGAATATTATTGATTACAAATATTCTACTTTTCCATAGAATTTCTTCAGTCTTTACCTTCATGCGGTAAAGGTGTTTCTGCTGTAATAAGATACATGTGTTTCTTAAAAACTTTATGTTCTTAAAATCATGTACCAGAAATAACAGAGTTTATGAGAAAAATAGTGTTAGACAGAGTACTCCAAATGTATTCAACTTTGTTAGCAAGCTCTGACAAAACTAATAGCAATCTAGGTAGAAATATTGGTGTAGGTTCAATCTCCACTAGCATTTGCTCCTGGTTATTTGTCATCGTAGTACTTGGATCCTCTAATTAGAATCTTTTTTTGAGACCACAGTAAAAGTCGACAGCTAATCTAGAGGGTAAACTGCTTCATCAGTCAGTTCTTTGTTTTTTCCTTTTCCTTTTTTATAACACAATATGGCAATACCTTCTCAGCCTTGTCATCTGCATCATTAATTTCACTAGGCAGTTAACTCTATGGAAAGCACAGTGGTTCTAGAACTCAGGCTTCCATCATACAGTCTAGTGGAGGGAAACCTGTGTGTAAATAACTAAAATACAGTGTGCTGAGTTTTATTCCATAAGTATAAATAAATTACTGTAATAGTGACAAGGAAGAAAGCTTTCATTTTCAGTTTTGAAAATGGAATAACTGGCAAAATAGGCCTTGGCAAAATGTTCGTAATACAAGGAAAGGAAATATCAATAATAATCCTTTAGTACCATAGGGTAGGGTGGTCTTTAAAGTTTGATTTTCCTGGACTCAAGAAGTCCACATGCTGTACTGTTCTGCAAAGAGCAAAACTGTAGGGACAGAAAACTGAGTTGTCACGGTTTAGGGGTAGGAGGTTTGAGCTGATTACGGAGAAACATAAGGGGACTTTCTGGGGTGATGAAAATGTATTATGTCTTGATTGTGGTGGTTACATGACTGTATACATTTGTCAGAATTTATAGAACTATACATGTAAAAGAGTGAATTTTACTGCGTGTAAATTATACCCTAAGGAACCTGACTTTAAAAAAAGTTTTGATTTTATTTATATTGTCTAAGGCAGCACTGTCCAATAGAAATATAATGGACACCATTTATATAATTCAAAAAATTTAGTGGCTATATTAAAAAAATAAAGGAGAACAGCTGAATGAATTTTAATAATGATAGATTTTTATTTAACCCAATATATCAAAACATATTTTAACATGTAATCAATATAAAATTTGTTAGTGAGATATTTTCATTCTTTTGTACTGCACTTTCTAAATCTGGTATTTTTCCATTGGAAATACTTGATCAATATTTAGATTTAATAAAATTTTCAGTTTAAAAGTACATACCCAAGTTTTTCCAACCATTATTAAAAGTTCTAGCAACTCAAATGAATAATAATTTTAAAATTTACATTTAATAAAGTAATTAAAATTAAATAAAACTTTAAATTTAGTTTCTCAGTTGCACTAACCTAATCTTAAGCACAAGTAGCCACCTTTGTCTGGTGGCTCCCTTATTGGAAAAAGCAGGTCTAAGGACTTAAAATTATTCTTTGTGTAGTCCCCCAAATTAGATGATGCCAGCTGCCTGTTTCTAGAATTACTGAAAACTTTAGGGAAAGTTTTGAAAAAGATAGTGTGTCTGCTGATTCAGATAGCTTGGCCTGGTGATTATTATGAAATATATTTTGAGGCTAGGAGTCTTTTCACTTAAATTGTTGTTAAAATTGTTATAATTTTTTCTCATACATAAACATGACTATTTCCCCATCTTCTCTAAGTGACTGCCTTGACCACTAGTTTTATATTAATAGACCACTTTGATATCAACCTATAATCAAGGCACTTTTTGGCATTCTATTTTATTAGTTCTTTTTATTGCCATTTGTTGAGAGGTATTGCTTGAGAGTGTTCAAGTTAAAGTTTTACATACAGATACCAAAACTGCTATAAGAACCTCAGTTAAAATTTAGTACTTGCATTTGATTACCTCTCCTCCATATTTATGATTGAACCTACTAAATAGGCTTTAAAAATATAAAAATATGGGAAAGGGACTGTATGAAACTAGATTTGGTAGCTATCATAATGACTAATGCTGATTTATTAAAAGTTGTTCCTTGTAAATCCAGTTGGACCATATATGTGTTTGGAAAATGTATTTAAAAATTTTAAGGATTAAGGATTTAATGTTTAAATATTAAAATTATAACAATTTATAAAATCTTTTGTAAAGAGAAAACTCAAAATTATCTAGTCCCTATTTTATGTAAAAATATCCTCTGTTAACTTTTTTTTTTCAATTTAATTTGATTTTTGAAAATCCTATTCTTTGTGAAGGTATGTCACATAATTTAAAATCTCTCCATATCCTTGAAACAACATTCAGTCAATTATTTTCAATCAAGCAATATTTATTTAGTGTCTAAGGGCACAAAGAATATCAGATTTAATCAATGGGCCTTTATTTTTACTGGAGAGATAGGAATGACTAAGATAAATGAAATTGTGATAGAAAATGGGAAGTATGATAGAATACAGTTAACTGTTAAAATAATTAACAGGCAGTATGTTGGGAAATTTTTAATTTATTTACTTATCTAGATGAAGGGATTTTTTTTTTTTTTTGCCCTGTTATAGAGTCTCAGGATCTCCTTATATACGGGATCTCAAACTT
Organism: Phocoena sinus; assembly: GCF_008692025.1. Lineage (NCBI taxonomy): Eukaryota > Metazoa > Chordata > Mammalia > Artiodactyla > Phocoenidae > Phocoena > Phocoena sinus. The sequence continues at coordinate 110,433,882 of NC_045766.1, forward strand.
TTCTTACTAAAGAGCTTTGACTTAAAAAAATAAAGAAAGAAAAACAACTTCCGAATTGAGAGTAGAGCCAAAATTCTGGGTTAAAAATTCATTTAAAATAATAGTTCTTTGGAAAAGAATGTTATACCTGAGTGTTAATTTAATGTAACTTTGTAGAATATAGAATTTTGATGATAATGACAGCATAGCTGAAAATATACCCGTAATTACTGAACTAAACGTGTCTTTTTTAAAAAATACAATTAAGGAATTCTATATTTTTTCCCTTATTTCAAAAAATCTATTTCTTATGGCTATGAAGAGATGAGCAAGAAGAAAGTTATTTTTCTTTATTGAGGTTTTTCTCAGCATCAAAAATGTGTTAGATTTTATAGTTAGTCTTCCAATGTATAAATTTGTACTGAACCGAAGGGAAAATACAGTTTGTGTTAATTAGCTAAAAAATTACAGTTGATTTTTTAAAATTAGAAAGTGCAAACGAGGATTAATAAAAAGTATTCTAGGTGGTTTTGCTAATGATATTAAAACATTTTAAAAACCATTTAACTGTATTCATATAACTTCATATTTATCAGCTAAGTTGAAACAGCAGTAAACTTAAAAGATTCTATGGAAATAATCTCTAACTGTAACATGGGTTATTTTTAAGAATTCCTTACTTTGTCACTTAATGTAACAGTAAGCTTAACTTCTATATATGTACTTGAAATATCACCTAAAAAGCCCTATTGCTTCTTTACCTATAGGCAGAGTTGTAAAAAGTAACATCATTTTACTTATATTTTCATCATGGAAGTGTATACATATATAATTTAAAACATTGCTTTTGTATCTACCTCTTCCCTACATCTCCAAAGATAATATAAAACACATCTTCAAAAACCAACAAAAAAATCTTATTTCTGCTAAGGAATAAATTGTTACTTATATTTACAGTAACAGGAAAACAGTAAAAGGAAATGTTCTTAATTCAATTTTTATCTAAATGATTAACCACCTATTTCTGATAATTTTTCAGAAGAAATGAAAATTAAAGACTGTCTAGACTTTAATTCTATATTATAGAAAATTATACCAGTAATCAAAATATGTTAGCATATTGTGATATCTCTCTTCTCTTCTAATCATTTTAGAAATTGCACTATACGTTCCTATACATATAATACTGCTGGTAAATGTATGCTGTTCTAGTGTATTTTTTTGCCAACTGACCTGAAAATATTTTAGGTACAAATGCTTATTGTTGTCAAATATAAATGATCTTTAAGAAGGAAATTACCATGTATTGGAGTGTAGAAAAAAAAAAAGAATGGGGTTTAGAGTTTGAACCCACAGTGGAGCTCTCTAAACATGGTTCTTCATCTGGCTTAGTGGGGTTAAAGGTGATGATATTCCTCTTACCTGCCTAACTGGGTTGCTGTAGATACTAACTAGATTGCAAATTATAATTTTATACATTACTCAATGCTATAGAAATCTTAATTGACAAGATTGAAAAAGTACTCTAATTTGCAAAAGTCTTTCTTTTTCTTATTAAAAAAATACTATTAATTTCAAAAGGCAGTTGAGCCTTGTAAAAGTCAAATGATGTAGTCTCTGTTTTGCCCAAACTGAGGTGACTCTGGCTTTTGCCATCCATATTTTTAAAACTTAGAAAGCACTTTCACTTTAAATATATTTCACATATTTTTCTTCATTTGAGAGAAAATGAAACAATCATTTCTTTTCCTTTCAGTCGTTTTTAAAAAAAACTCGCTCTTTAAGCAGCTAGCAGCAGCTGCTGCAGCAACCCAGGACAGTGGATATATAATGACATTCATCAAGATTGGAATCTTAGCACCCAAAAAGTATTTCTGGGCCAGCCAGAAACTAAAGGCTTGAGATTAATTTCTGAAACTTTGAATCATCTTTAATAAAGGAAAGATTCATTCTTTAGAAAATTAAATGTGATTTAAAATATACTTGGGGTTTTAGAACTAAATCATGTTTATTGCAGGTTGCTAAATAATTGGAGAAAACTAGCTGTTTTTCAGTAGCTAGATAATAATAAGTAGAGAGAAAGGCAGTAAACTACATATGTCAATATAAAATAATTGGGTTCCTATTCGTTATAACTGAAAACATTTCATTTAAAATTACTAAGTCTGGGAGCTAGGCACTTTTCAAATAATCTAAATGTCTACTATCATTGATAGACTGAAAAAACAAGGTGAAAACCCCCCCCCCTGATTTTTATGCCTATAGAAAAAAGGAACCACAGATATTTTTGCAGAGTGGGAAAGATGCTAAGGAAAAATTTTACCTCTTTTCTGGGCAAAATTTGTCTACAATTTAATTTCCATTTATACAATTGCCAAGAAGTTTACATCATCACAAAAGCCTTTATATTTCTTAATTTCAGATGTTCTGAAACAGTGCTCCTCGAAGTGTGCTCTGTGGAGCAGTGTGGTTCTGTGCACTGTAATTGGTTTGCAATAATAATATATTGTCAGAAATTGGGAGTGAGTATTTATTTATTTTTGGCTGTGTTGTGTCTTTGTTTCTGTGTGAGGGCTTTCTCTAGTTGTGGCAGGCGGGGGCCACTCTTCATCGCGGTGCGTGGACCTCTCACTATCGCAGCCTCGCTTGTTGCGGAGCACAGGCTCCAGACGCGCAGGCTCAGTAGTTGTGGCTCACGGGTCTAGTTGCTCCGCGGCATGTGGGATCTTCCCAGACCAGGGCTCGAACCCGTGTCTCCTGCATTGGCAGGCAGATTCTCAACCACTGCACCACCAGGGAAGCCCAGGAGTAAGTATTTAGAAACTTTAATAGCAGTTTGAAAGAGTAGTTTTATTTCTGTTGAATCTAATAATGATAGTATAAATATTGGGGCTTAAATTTTGAAAGTCTTCTTTTCTTTTGATTTTCTAATAACTCATTTTTTAATATTTTATGTAAGTACTGGTCTATAATAGATTGGAAAATTTAAAAAGGAAAGGTAACTGGTCCATCATCATAGATAGTTTGAGAAATACTGATCTGAAAATTAGTGATCATTATTTATTGGTTTAGAAGTCATTTATGGTTGGAAGGTATAGCACTGATGTCAACCTCCTTTGTATTCTCTTCCTTCAACAAAATCGATGGTTGTTGTGTTAGCTTTCACTGCGGTATGGCTTGTTACAAAAAACTCCAACATTTTAATGGCTTACAATAACAAAGGGTACTTCTTGCTCACGTTGGTTGTGGTTGTCAGCTGTGGCTCTGTCCCAAGTGTCAAATTCTTTCCAGGATCCAGGGTGATGGAGCAGCCCCGGTGTGAGATGTGCCGATCTCGTGACAGAGAGAAAGAGCAGTGGAGGGAACCTGTCGTGGCTCTGAAAGATTCAGCTCAGAATTGGCAGATGTGATTTGTACTTCCATTTCATTAACCAAATAATTTGACCAAGCCTTATGTTGGTGATACTGGAAGCAGAATTTGATTTTATGGAGGCTTATGAAAAATTGGGAATAATAATATAAATTATCCCCATGGCAAATAACACATCTTCATAATATAAAGTGTAAACTTTCCAGAGTTTTTGATATCTTATAGACTTTTCTGTGGGAGCAGAGGGGAGTTGGTGCCAGGTAGGGTAATGCTTCCAATAGATTGTTGAGAAGTTTTCTTTGGAATGTCTATTGACCTTTGGATTCAAATGGAACTTCAAGGAATCTTTTGCAATGTAAACATTTTCGACTCCCCATGGGTCCTCTGTGAATGCATTTTTGTTATGTGGCTTCCTTCAGTTTGGCTTATTGGAGATGGTGATGTTTCTAGAAAGTGAATTTCCAGGGTGTCTGGGGACCCCTGATACTGTTTATTTTGGTGATGGGGTGGCAAACTACAAGATAGAGGTAGAAGGCTTTAGGGTTGTTAACCAAACCAGCACCAGTGCTGAGAAATAGTCTCTGATGGATGTGAGCTTAAAATAACTAATCAGCCAATAGGCATTTCTATAGAAAGTTGTTAGAACTTTCTCTAGCTTTCCAATCTGATGTTGATTCTCTGACCCCTTTTATCTGTGTTCACTGACGGATTATTCACTTTCAGTGGAATAGATGTACAGTGGAGGTTTACTTAACCATTGTCTACTTATTAGACTTACTGAATTTACTTCTGCTTGACAGGCTCACTGTAAATGATACTGCCTGCTTCCCACAGGACACTGAGCAGCCATGGGGAGTAAACTGTGGTCTACTTCATGTATGCAATTCTGCTCCTGCCAATTGCTTTGTGTGCTTGTAATGAGCCAGTTTCCCATCTGCCTCCAATCCTATGAATGCCCATTCTTTTCATTAGAATTCTGTAATATAGTATTATGTAAAGTGATGAACTGTGAGTGTGACAGCAAAGAAAATTATTAAGTATTCGGAAAAATCTCAGTAAGGATAAGTTGGAAAGTTATTATGAGTTAAGCATGCACAAGTGAACTGCAAAAAATGATATAAATCTAACGATTTCAGATGCCAGTTATTTTGCATACACTTTTTAGCTTTCACTCTGTTTTAATCCAAAGGAAATTGGAAATTATAAATATTGCATTGTAGGTATAGGTTTGTATAAGAAAGATGATACAAAATCCTAATCAAAGGACCTAAACTTAAAAAATGGCTGTAATCTTACATCAGGAGGTGAGTGAATATTTATATTTGTGTTTTAAGTTAAAGCAACATTTTTAATATATATATAATTTTTACTATACATATAATCATTCTCTGCTTTAACCAATATTTTCAATATATGAACCAACTTCTGGCCCCAGTTGTGCTGGATCAGAGAGCTTTGCGATAATGCCTAATGGGATTATTTTTATAGGGAAGCATCTTTACTTCCTGGGATTTTAGGGAGGCTGTTAGAAACCTTAATGTTAGAAAGTAGATTTTGAACTGTGTGACATAACTAATAATTTTCTAGCCTCGTGTTGCTTTCTTTGTAAGTACCCTGTTAAAAATTTATGCTGTTTGGATAATACAGTACTTTTTGTTAGGTTTCAGTTTTGGTGTTTCACTTGTATGTAGTGTCTATAAAATTATTTTGTTTATGGTTGTTCTTCAGCACTTCTCTTTTGACATTTTCATAATTTTATCCATTAAAGTGACTTTATTAAGCTCAGCATTTACTTATACAACGAAGGAACATTATTCACATTATTCTCTTATCAAGTTAGTGATAAGAGAAGTGTTGTTCTGTTTTATGAGTCACATCTAGCCCTAAGTGTGACTGACTATAACATATATCAACATTCTTTGTATCTTGATCACAACTAAACTATTTTAAGTTCAAATTGTATTACTCTAAGAAGCTGTCACTTGAGATAGGCATTTAAGGCAACTCCAATTTAATTTGTTGTGATTTTCTTTCTTATGCCACAGATAACATAACTGAATATCATTTTGCACTGTAGGGGGATGGTTTACAGAAATGTAGTAAATCTGTAAAAGGTTTATAGCACTGTTTGTTTTACTTATTCAGACAGTTGTCCCAAGCAGGTCCGCTGGAATTCACTGATGAGTCTTGAAGCTTTGTCTGTTTTACTGTCAGGTTTTGAATCTGTAGCTCTCTCCTTACATCATTTCCCTCTTTTCACTGTTACTAGCTTGTATTCCTTTTTTTTTTTTAACATCTTTATTGGAGTATAATTGCTTTACAATGGTATGTTAGCTTAAGCTTCACAACAAAATGAATCAGTTATATATATACATATGTTCCCATATCTCTTCCCCCTTGTGTCTCCCTCCCTCCCACCCTCCCTATCCCACCCCTCCAGGCGGTCACACAGCACCAAGCTGATCTCTCTGTGCTATGCGGCTGCTTCCCACTAGCTATCTACCTTACGTTTGGTAGTGTATATATGTCCATGCCTCTCTCTCGCTTTGTCACAGTTTACCCTTCCCCCTCCCCATAGCCTCAAGTCCATTCTCTAGTAAGTCTGTGTCTTTATTCCTGTTTCACCCCTAGGTTTTTCATGACATTTTTTTTTCTTAATTTCCATATATATGTGTTAGCATACGGTATTTGTCTCTCTCTTTCTGACTTACTTCACTCTGTATGACAGATTCTAGGTCTATCCACCTCATTACAAATAGCTCAATTTCGTTTCTTTTTATGGCTGAGTGATATTCCATTGTATATATGTGCCACATCTTCTTTATCCATTCATCCGATGATGGACACTTAGGTTGTTTCCATCTCTGGGCTATTGTAAATAGAGCTGCAATGAACATTTTGGTACATGCCTCTTTTTGAATTATGGTTTTCTCAGGGTATATGCCCAGTAGTGGGGTTGCTGGGTCATATGGTAGTTCTATTTGTAGTTTTTTAAGGAACCTCCATACTGTTCTCCACAGTGGCTGTATCAATTTACATTCCCACCAACAGTGTAAGAGGGTTCCCTTTTCTCCACACTCTCTCCAGCATTTATTGTTTCTAGATTTTTTGATGATGGCCATTCTGACTGGTGTGAGATGATATCTCATTGTAGTTTTGATTTGCATTTCTCTAATGATTAATGATGTTGAGCATTCTTTCATGTGTTTGTTGGCAGTCTGTATATCTTCTTTGGAGAAATGTCTATTTAGGTCTTCTGCCCATTTTTGGATTGGGTTGTTTGTTTTTTTGTTATTAAGCTGCATTAGCTGCTTAAAAATTTTGGAGATTAATCCTTTGTCAGTTGCTTCATTTGCAAATATTTCCTCCCATTCTGAGGGTTGTCTTTTTGTCTTGTTTATGGTTTCCTTTTCTGTGCAAAAGCTTTGAAGTTTCAATAGGTCCCATTTGTTTATTTTTATTTCCATTTCTCTAGGAGGTGGGTCAAAAAGGACCTTGCTGTGATTTATGTCATAGAGTGTCCTGCCTATGTTTTCCTCTAAGAGTTTGATAGTTTCTGGCCTTACATTTAGGTCTTTAATCCATTTTGAGCTTTTTTTTGTGCATGGTGTTAGGGGGTGATCTAATCTCATACTTTTACATGTAGCTGTCCAGTTTTCCCAGCACCACTTATTGAAGAGGCTGTCCTTTCTCCATTGTACATTCCTGCCTCTTTTATCATAGATAAGGTGATCATATGTGCGTGGATTTATCTCTGGGCTTTCTATCCTGTTCCATTGATCTATATTTCTGTTTTTGTGCCAGTACCATACTGTCTTGATTACTGTAGCTTTGTAGTATAATCTGAAGTCAGGAAGCCTGATTCCTCCAGCTCCGTTTTTCGTTCTCAATATTGCTTTGGCTATTCGGGGTCTTTTGTGTTTCCATACAAATTGTGAAATTTTTTGTTCTAGTTCTGTGAAAAATGCCAGTGGTCGTTTGATAGGGATTGCATTGAATCTGTAGATTCCTTTGGGTAGTAGAATCATTTTCACAATGTTGATTCTTCCAATCCAAGAACATGGTATATCTCTCCATCTGTATCATCTTTAATTTCTTTCATCAGTGTCTTATAATTTTCTGCATACAGGTCTTTTGTCTCCTTAGGTAGGTTTATTCTTAGATACTTTATTCTTTTTGTTGCAATGGTAAATGGGAGTGTTTTCTTGATTTCACTTTCAGATTTTTCATCCTTAGTGTATAGGAATGCCAGAGATTTCTGTGCATTAATTTTCTATCCTGCTACTTTACCAAATTCGTTGATTAGCTCTAGTAGTTTTCTGGTAGCATCTTTAGGATTCTCTATGTATAGTATCATGTCATCTGCAAAGAGTGACAGCTTTACTTCTTTTCCGATTTGGATTCCTTTTATTTCCTTTTCTTCTCTGATCACTGTGGCTAAAACTTACAAAACTATGTTGAATAAGAGTGGTGAGAGGGGGCAACCTTGTCTTGTTCCTGATCTTAGAGGAAATGCTTTCAGTTTTTCACCACTGAGGACGATGTTGGCTGTGGGTTTGTCATATATGGCCTTTATTATGTTGAGGAAATTTCCGTCTATGCCTACTTTCTGCAGGGTTTTTTTCATAAATATGTGTTGAATTTTGTCAAAAGCTTTCTCTGCATCTATTGAGATGATCATATGGTTTTTCTCCTTTAATTTGTTAATATGGTGTATCACGTTGATTGATTTGCGTATATTGAAGAATCCTTGCATTCCTGGAATAAACCCCACTTGATCATGGTGTATGATCCGTTTAATGTGCTGTTGGATTCTATTTGCTAGTATTTTGTTGAGGATTTTTGCATCTATGTTCATCAGTGATATTGGCCTGTAGTTTTCTTTCTTTGTGACATCCTTGTCTGGTTTTGGTATCAGGGTGATGGTGGCCTCGTAGAATGAGTTGGGGAGTGTTCCTCCCTCTGCTATATTTTGGAAGAGTTTGAGAAGGATACGTGATAGCTCTTCTCTAAATGTTTGATAGAATTCGCCTGTGAAGCCATCTGGTCCTGGGCTTTTGCTTGTTGGAAGATTTTTAATCACAGTTTCAATTTCAGTGCTTGTGATTGGTCTGTTCATATTTTCTACTTCTTCCTGATTCAGTCTTGGCAGGTTGTGCCTTTCTAAGAATTTGTCCATTTCTTCCATTTTGTCCATTTTGTTGGCATATAGTTGCTTGTAGTAATCTCTCATGATCTTTTGTATTTCTGCAGTGTCAGTTGTTACTTCTCCTTTTTCATTTCTAATTCTATTGATTTGCGTCTTCTCCCTTTTTTTCTTGATGAGTCTGGCTAATGGTTTATCAATTTTGTTTATCCTTTCAAAGAACCAGCTTTTAGTTTTATTGATCTTTGCTATTGTTTCTTTCATTTCTTTTTCATTTATTTCTGATCTGATTTTTATGATTTCTTTCCTTCTGCTAACTTTGGGGTTTTTTTGTTCTTTCTCTAATTGCTTTAGGTGCAAGGTTAGGTTGTTTATTCGAGATGTCTCCTGTTTCTTAAGGTAGGATTGTATTGCTATAAACTTCCCTCTTAGAACTGCTTTTGCTGCATCCCATAGATTTTCAGTCGTCGTGTCTCCATTGTCATTTGTTTCTAGGTATTTTCTTATTTCGTCTTTGATTTCTTCAGTGATCACTTCGTTATTAAGTAGTGTATTGTTTAACCTCCATGTGTTTTTTTTTTTTTTTTACAGATCTTTTCCTGTAGTTGATATCTAGTCTCATAGCGTTGTGGTCTGAAAAGATACTTGATACAATTTCAATTTTCTTAAATTTACCAAGGCTTGATTTGTGACCCAAGATATGATCTATCCTGGAGAATGTTCCATGAGCACTTGAGAAAAATGTGTATTCTGTTGTTTTTGGATGGAATGTCCTATAAATATCAATTAAGTCCATGTTTTTTAATGTATCATTTAAAGCTTGTGTTTCCTTATTTATTTTCATTTTGGATGATCTGTCCATTGGTGAAAGTGGGGTGTTAAAGTCCCCTACTATGAATGTGTTACTGTCGATTTCCCCTTTTATGGCTGTTAGTATTTGCCTTATATATTGAGGTGCTCCTATGTTGGGTGCATAAATATTTACAATTGTTATTATCTTCTTGGATCGATCCCTTGATCATTATGTAGTGTCCTTCTTTGTCTCTTCTAATAGTCTTTATTTTAAAGTCTATTTTGTCTGATATGAGAATTGTTACTCCAGCTTTTTTTTGCTTTCCATTTGCATGAAATACCTTTTTCCATCCCCTTACTTTCAGTCTGTATGTGTCTCTAGGTCTGAAGTGGGTCTCTTGTAGACAGCAAATATATGCGTCTTGTTTTTGTATCCATTCAGCCAATCTGTGTCTTTTGGTGGGAGCATTTAGTCCATTTACCTTTAAGGTAATTATCGATATGTATGTTCCCATTCCCATTTTCTTAATTGTTTTGGGTTCGTTATTGTAGGTCTTTTCCTTCTTTTGTGTTTCTTGCCTAGAGAAGTTCCTTTAGCATTTGTTGTAGAGATGGTTTGGTGGTGCTGAACTCTCTCAGCTTTTGCTTGTCTGTAAAGGTTTTAATTTCTCCATCAAATCTGAATGAGATCCTTGCTGGGTAGAGTAATCTTGGTTGCAGGTTTCTCTCCTTCAACAGTTTCAATATGTCCTGCCACTCGCTTCTGGCTTGCGGAGTTTCTGCTGAAAGATCAGCTGTTAACCTTATGGGGATTCCCTTGTGTGTTATTTGTTGTTTTTCCCTTGCTGCTTTTAATATGCTTTCTTTGTATTTAATTTTTGACAGTTTGATTAATATGTGTCTTGGCGTATTTCTCCTTGGATTTATCCTGTATGGGACTCTCTGTGCTTCCTGGACTTGATTAACTATTTCCTTTCCCATATTAGGGAAGTTTTCAACTATAATCCCTTCAAATATTTTCTCAGTCCCTTTCTTTTTCTCTTCTTCTTCTGGAACCCCTATAATTCGAATGTTGGTGCATTTAATGTTGTCCTAGAAGTCTCTGAGACTGTCCTCAGTTCTTTTCATTCTTTTTTTTTATTCTGCTCTGCAGTAGTTTTTTCCACTATTTTATCTTCCAGGTTACTTATCCATTGTTCTGCCTCAGTTATTCTGCTATTGATCCCATCTAGAGTATTTTTAATTTCAGTTATTGTGTTGTTCATCATTGCTTGTTTCATCTTTAGTTCTTCTAGGTCCTTGTTAAATGTTTCTTGCATCTTCCCTATTGTATGTCCAAGATTTTGGATCATCTTTACTATCATTATTCTGAATTATTTTTCAGGTAGACTGCCTATTTCCTCTTCATTTGTTAGGTCTGGTGGGTTTTTATCTTGCTCCTTCATCTGCTGTGTGTTTTTCTGTCTTTTCATTTTGCTTATCTTACTGTGTTTGGGGTCTCCTTTTTGCAGGCTGAAGGTTCGTAGTTCCTGTTGTTTTTAGTGTCTGTCCCCAGTGGCTAAGGTTGGTTCAGTGGGTTGTGTAGGCTTCCTGGTGGAGGGTACTAGTGCCTGTGTTCTGGTGGATGAGGCTGGATCTTGTGTTTCTGGTGGGCAGGTCCACGTCTGGTGGTGTGTTTTGGGATGTCTGTAGACTTATTATGATTTTGGGTAGCCTCTCTGCTAATGGGTGGGGTTGTGCTCCTGTCTTGCTAGTTGTTTGGCATAGGATATCCAGCACTGTAGCTTGCTGGTCATTGCGTGAAGCTCGGTGCTGGCGTTGAGATGGAGATCTCTGGGAGATTTTTGGCCGTTTGATATTATATGCAGCTGGGAGGCCTCTTGTGGACCAGTGTCCTGAAGCTGGATCTCCCACCTCAGAGGCACAGCACTAACTCCTGGCTGCAGCACCAAGAGCCTTTCATCCACACGGCTCCAGGTGCTCTGTAGGAGTTGTTCCACGTGTAGATGTATTTCTGGTATATTCTTGGGGAGGAAGGTGATCTCCGCGTCTTACTCTTCCGCCATCTTCCCGGAAGTCCCTAGCTTGTATTCTTTACTTTTTCAATCCCTCTCTATTTTGTTATTTTAAAAAGTTGGATGTGTTTTTAAGCTTGAATAGATATTGGAGGAAAAAAAAAGGAAATTTCTGCTTCTTTGTAGCTTTGCAATTTCTCATGTGAAACTGTGAAAGTATTCATTTTAATTTTGACTGTCAGAGACCCACCTCTTATGATGGGTTCCTGAAAAAGTGACTTAGCTGTCTTAGTTTTGCTTGTAAATCAGTGGCAGAAGGACCTCAGATGTATTATTTAGAGATTAGAAACCTGAAAATAATACCGCATTTTCTCAGCAAGTATCAGTGACCTTCAGTAGTGATATCGTGGTGCAGTCACTGCCCAACAACCAAGGGGACTAATGACTTTTGACCTAAATCTTGAAGGCTTATGATAGACTCTCACGTCTTAGTTATTTGTTTTCTTTCTTTCTTTTTTAAAAATTTAAAAGTTGAGATGTAATTCACATAACATAACATTCACCATTTCAAATTGTATACTTCAGTGGTGTTTAGTATAGTCACTATGGTGTTTAACCATTGTTGCTAATTTCAGAACATTTCCATCACTCCAAACAAAAACCTCATATGTATTATCATTTAGTCCCAATTCTTCTCTTTCCTCTATTTTTTGGCAACCACTAATCTATTTTCTGTCTCTGTGGATTTGCCTATTCTGGGCATTTCATTATAAATGGAATCATACAGTATGTTGCCTTTTGTTTATGGCTTCTTTCACTTATTATACTGTTTGCAAGGGTTATTTATCTTGTAGTATGTAACAGTCCTTCATTCCTTTTTATGGCTGGATAATATTCTATTGTGTAAATATACCACATTATGTTTATCCATTCCTGAGCAGATGGACATTTAGGTTGTTTCTGGTTTTTAGCTATTGTGAATAAAAGCTATTATTGTGAATAATGCTTTTATGAGATTTTGTGTACTGGATTTTATGTGAACATGGGCTTTTAATTGTCTTGGTTGCCTTGGTTATTGATATTCTTACCAAATTCAGCTATTTGGCTATGCTGGTCATTTGTTTGTTTGCCCTAATATCCTTTCACACACCCTTTACTGCTCTGCTCTGCATCACATTTCCCACACTCCTGTGAACTCTGTTTCTGTAGAGTTGGTTTAGTTGGAGGCGCTAGTGGGGGAAACTTGAGGATGGGAGGAGGGAGAAGCCAGGGAATTCTCCCTTACTCCCTTGCCCACCCTCTGTCTAAAGTGAGGCTAGCCTTGTCTCCTGGAGCAGGTGTGTTGTCGTTCATTTTGCTTTTCTTTCTGTGAGCTCAGTTCCTGCAGGGAAGGCTTGCCTTATTTCCAGCTTCTGCTAGATGGTCCTGGCTTCTGGGTTCCAGTCAATTCTGCCTCTTCCTTAGGGGGATTACCAGATTCCTATTATTGCTAATCCCTGGGTTACTTAATTGTCCTATATTTGAATTCTCATTTCATCTGTTACCTGTGTAACCAATTCCCTGTATTAAGTCCCTCTGTGAAATAAGTAGGGTGGGTTCCATCCTGGATTCTCCTCACTGTAATAGTATTTCCCTTCCATTAGGCCTGCTGAGTTATGCAGGTCTACAAGACACCCTTCACGTTGTAGTTTAGGTATTCTAAAGCATCCTTGTAATAGTTTAGCTCAGTGGCTCTGCATCTGTTAAAGTATTTTCAATACTTTTTTTTAGAGTTAGCTTTACCAACTTTGTGAATTTTTAAGTCTTTTTATGGTAAAGAAATATGTACTATAGAATTTAAGTTATTCAGAATTCTGGAAAACTCAGCAGTGAGAGATATTGTTATATTCTTTTCCTACATTGTAGCAAATTAGTTATGCTTTACTTTAAACAGCCTTTTTGATGTTCCCTCTGCTGAAGAACAGTTTCGTCTTCATCATGATTCCCCTGCCCCCCATTGTGTGGTCCATGTAACTCTAGAAGCAGAGTAGCTTGGGTGTTGGTAAAGTAAAGATTCCAGGGTGAATAACACACTTTCTGAATCACAGTTTCTTGGGGGTAGAGTTTAATGTGGATGATGCATTGCCTTCTTTTTTTCTTTTTTTGTTTATAAGCTAGCAGCTGCTGTAGTTTTATATATCCTTCCTTTTCATCTTCCCCCCTCTATCTTTGTTGGGGAAGTCACAGCACTACTATGTGCACCCTATGCACCCTAGCACATAGTAGGCAGGATGCAACGCAAAGCAGAAACTCATTTTTTTTTTTTAAGAGAATCTTCTGGAAGGAAAAAAGAACACATGTCTTCTGGGAAAGTATCAGACAGGCTCATCACTTACAGGGGAAAGTAGAGAACAGTGAAATAATTACTTCAGATTTCTTGGGTGGAGGATATTTGATTCCTACTCCCTGTCCAATTTATCACTCAGGAGTTTAGGCAGATATTTTCAGATATTTAGGAATTCAGGAAGCATTATCTTCAAAAAATTCTTCCCAAGGAGGTTATGTATGGATGCCAGCAAAAGGAAGGAATAAACCAAGAAAGAGGAAGACCTGGGATGCAGGAATCCATCACTTGAGCTCAGGAGAGAGTAAAGTGGAAGAGTAGTAGTTGGGTTGTGCAACAACCATAGAGAACAATTAGGAAGAGAGTGAAAAGAGATGTCCCATGAAGAAATTCCCTGGGAGGAGTTTCCTGGGAGGAAAATGGCAGAATGGCGAGAACGTTTGGGAGCTTAGAAAATTTTAGGACATGAGTAAAGGTTTTCAGTAGAAGAAAAAAGTAAGGCTGAATTTAATCATAATGCTGGAAAGAGTCTACTTTAGGTGGCTGTTAAAGACTGAATGTTTATGCCCCCCCCACCCCACAGTCGATATGTTCTAACCCCCAATGCAATGGTATTTGGAGATGAGGTCTTTGGGAGGTAATTAGGCTTAGAGGAGGTCATGGGGACCCTATGATGGGATTAATATCCTTAATGGAATAGGAAGAGAGATCAGAGCTCGTTCTCTATCTCTCTATCATGTGAGGACACAATGAGAAGGTGACAGTCGCAAGCCAGGAAGAGGGTCCTCACCAGGAATCAAATTTCTGGCACCTTGATCCTGGACTTCCCAGCCTCCAGAACTGTGAGAAATAAATATCTGTTGTTTGGACCATCGAGTCTATGGTATTTTGTCATAGCAGCCTGGGCAGACTAAACGTAGCGGCCCAGGGTCATGGTATTAAACTGTGAACAATATCTGTAGTCCTAGTTTTCTAGTTGACTCTGCAACAAACAATATTTACTGTAATGTAAGAACCATTCATTAGTTTTTAACTTTTTGAATTAACCTATAGAAGCATCATTACATACTTGGTGCTTACAATGTTTCTGTAAAAATAATAATGAAAATTTTGGAAGATTTTCTTAAAAGGCTATCATTATGTGAGTAACCATGACCATTTTAATTAAAAATTACTCATTAAAATGTAAGTGAATTGTATCTCTATTGTGATAAATGTGTATGATATACTTGCCAATTGATGAAACAGATAGGCCAGGCTGATGTATGCTTAATCTAGACATCGCTTTATGTATGGAAACGTGAAGTTGTGTTTGTTCAAACGTGTTCATCCCAATAAGGGGGAAGTGGGAGAGAAGAGAACTCCATCAGGACTGAAAGTGAATGAACCATGTGCAGATTGACAGTTCTGGGCACTTTATAGGAATTTGTTTATTTGTTTGTGTGCTTGTTTGTTTTTAACCCCAGCAGTTCTAACTTGCTTTCTTTATTTCTGATGTCTCGGCCCACTGCTAAGTGTGCTTAGCTCCAGTGAATGTGAGTGTCATCTTTAGTGATCTGAAGACTTGATTCTGTTGAAGAATTTTTCTTTAGAGTCACAGGATTTTTGCCTTTATATTAGGGAGAAGCAGGGCACAGATGGCACACTCAGGGGTTTCACTGGAGATAGTTTCATGAAGGACTCTTCAGAGAAGGCTGGTGAGGGTTAAGGGAACAACCAGAATCAGAAGCTGTTGTTTCTACCTTCGGGCATAGGTCTGGGAAAGCAGGGAATGGTTACTGGAGCATAGTTAGAGCTGGAGCCCTCAAAGAGGAGCCCAGTTACAGAATCTGTGGCCAGAAAGAAAGGCCTGAAAGAAGCAGGGATGGAAGGGGATGCTAAATATCTCACTGTTCCTCTTATGCCAGCGTCTCCCATTGGTCAGACCCAGCCTGAAGCTGGAGGGCAGGGGAGTCCTGGGTTACTGTCTGTTGATGTCAGCCTCCAGGGTCTCAAAAAGCAAATCTGAGAAACTCAGAGGGATCTTAAGGCAGTTCCTAGCATGGAGAAATGGGGAATAATCAGAACAACTTCCCGGGTTTCTCTTCACATGATTTAGAGGGTACACAAATCACTAGAGGCATTTTTTACCCTATTTTCTTCTAAGTGAACCCAAACTTCTTTAAATAACTACATCATAAATAACTACATCAGTGTATTATGTACATTTCTATTCAAGGAAGAAAACATTTTTGCACTGGTTTCTTTTTCCCGTCTTTCTTTTTTTTTTTTTTTGTGGTACGTGGGCCTGTCACTGTTGTGGCATCTCCCGTTGCAGAGCACAGGCTCTGGACACACAGGCTCAGCAGCCATGGCTCATGGGCCCAGCCGCTCTGCGGCATGTGGCATCTTCCCGGATCGGTACACGAACCTGTGTCCCCTGCGTCGGCAGGCGGACTCTCAACCACTGCGCCACCAGGGAGGCCCTCTCCCTTCCTTTCTTACTTGTTCCCTTTCCCTCCCTCCTTCCTGCCCTTTTTCTTGCTTCCCTCCCTTCCTCCTTTTCCTTGGATATATCTTTGATCTTATTAATCCTGAGCAAGGCTAGTAACTAATATTAAGAAGTGTAAGAGTTTCAGGTTTATAAAAGGGTCTGGGTTCTTAAGGAAAAGAAGATGGAACTTCATTTCTTAATCCACTTAAAGCAAACAATTAACTTTGTAGCAATTTATCAGAGACTTCTAAAGTATCATAAAATAATGTGTATATGATTACCAGTACATCTAAACTCTGGGCAAGTAAAATCAAAGTGTTTCTTTCTTTTATTTCCCCCTGGAGTAATAGAATATAATTTTAAAATAAGGTGCTTACTCTGTTAAAGTTGTAGTATTTCCAAAATAATGTACTAATTCATTAAATATACAGTTGTGCATGGGCATATGGCGATTTTTTAGAAAGTAGATTTGTTTCAAATCCTTGAAGTTAGAACAGCATGTGAAAATCTATAGTTTACATTCAACAACTTCTCCTTCATCCCTCCGGCTTCCCTTACCTTAGGTAGCAGTATTTATTGAGCATCTTCTGTGTGCCAGAAACTGTGCTAAGGTCATGGAAATTCAGCAATGATAAAGAGGGACAATAATTTTCATCCAGCAGGCGAAATGGATGGTCTTCTCTTTAATGACAGTGATTGCCTAAGCTCATCTAGTAATAAAATTAAATTGAGATTTCAATGTTATTCTAAGCATTGTGGCCATTGCTGTATAATTTTTCAGGTAAAAAAAAAAAAAGATATATTTATAAAATATAAAGATATTTTACAAATAAAGAATTATATAAAGATATTTTCTTTAATACCATCTAAAGTTGAAACAACTCTTAAAATATAATTTAGTAATAATTATAAACAATATACTCTTTCTCGATACTATTTTTTTTAAGGATTTTCTGATTGCTTATTTATCTTGGTGACATTTTGTGTGTTTATTTTTAAACCAAAAAGTGTCAAAATGAAACTTCTGAGGTGTATTTCCAGATAATCTGTAATTGATTTAAATGATACATGAGGCGTTTTTTGTCAAACTGAACTGAGTTAGAAAAAATCTCTTAGAATAGCTGTATTTAGATTTTAATGAAACTAGGCAGAAAGGAGACTAAAGTGAATTTCCTTTTTAGTCTTTTAAATGAAAAAGTGCATCATTTGTCCTATATATCTTATTCATCATCAGTGATAGCAAAGCATTCATTCCCATGAGAGAGATAATGGATTCAGAGAGCAGAGAGGAAAGGAAGATTGTCATTCAATGCAGATGAGTTTTAGTAATATTCTTATCATGAGAAATTGGGTTGCAGAACCTTAAGATTTGGAATTAGGTTGGCCATAGATATATTTAATTAAAAGTAGATTGCTTTAACCTTTCTTTAAGTTAGAAATAGGTTTAAAATCTTAAATTAAATTTATGGTTAGCTTGTATTTAACTTGTATTCAGGACTTGCCTTTAATAGGGATTCTTTATAAAGTTTAGCCCCCAAAAGGTACATTTTAATTGAACTATTACAGTGAACGTATAAAGAAAGTCTCTGAAAGAATTTAATAACTTAGTATATTGGATCCAAGTATGGTTTACTCTTCTCCTGATGGAAAAAGTAACCAAACTTATCAAACCAAACTAAAACCTGAGAACAAAAGTGGGGTCTGCCTTCTGAATTCTCCGAACACCTCAACAGCACAACTCCTCAATCCTTATAGATTGTATTTCCTAATGTTTTAATGTTATCACCTGATGGATTGTTATCTCATTTATAATTCTGTCCAATGGGTAGTACTCTTTTGGAAGTTAAAGCATATGAAGAATGAAGTTGTCAAAGTAGAAAAGCAAACATAAATAAGAATATATATTGGGTGCATGTGTTGGCTAGATTTGTAAACTCTACTACTACAGAATTGGTTTTAGGTTCATTAGAGGAAATGAGGGTGCTCCAAGATTATTCTGTGTCCTATCTAACTGTGCACTCTCAGCCCAAGGCATTAAGAAAAAGTAAGTTGAATAAGAAGAATGTGTAGTTGGCTACTAATCTTGACCATTCTAGCCCTGGAACTGCATTTTGTAGTTTCAGGACATGGGGGTCCCTTGTTCTGAGCAGATGCTGAGGTTTGGGCTGTGTTTTGGGTCATGAAGTTTCTCCTGCTTGAGAAAAGTCAGAGGAGTAGAGTTGGGGGAGAGAGTTTATACCAGTTGCTGCAGCTCTAGTCTGTGATCAGCCTGTGGCTCCTGTCAATGAATCAACATAGCTGATCCTTTTTTTCTAAGGGTTACTAAGTCAGAAGAGGCGTTTTATCTTTTACTGGCTTACTTTCTCCTAAGACCTACTCAGATGAGTAGTAGTATAACCTTAAGTGCTTTATAGCTTTATCCTTCTTGGAAGTTACAACTTTTTTTTTTTTTTTTAATGGCTAGGTCATGCTGACTAGCACAAAAGTATCTCAGATTAATTGTACATATTAAATCAAAATAAACTCTGTCAAAAGGTAAGTCTATTGACTATAACTTTCATTTCCTTTTTAAAGGAAAAGTTGCTATAGAAAATGGTCCGTATTTGTTCTTTTTTCCTCCTCTCCACAGGGTGAGGTAATCACAAACTGAAACCTCCTGTAAATATGCCATCATTACCCAGAAGGTAATTGCAACATTACAGAGTTGTTAATCTTTTCTCAATGATTGAGATTCTTTCATTCTCAGAGGCTTAGTAAGAAATCATGGTCATGTTAGGCATACAGAAAATGAGAATTCATTGTTGCAAGCAAATGAATTATCCTCATCTGGACTTTATTCTGATTTAAGCCTTCAACATCAGCCATATAGGAAGAGCCTGCTATGTGTGGTGCTGTAAAGCAAGTAAGAGTGGATGAAATCGTGTATATGTGAGAGCTCTTAGCACTGTGCCTGACACCTAGTACATTTACAATAAACACTTCTTCACTAACTCCTTTTTAGCTTTTGTCCAGCATTTTTTAAAAGATTAAATGGAAAATATGAACGTTTTTGTCTAATTTGTCAAAACATGTCTTTGCTGGATTACATTTTGAACGTGTGGACTCTCTTGCTAGGCTCATTGGTGGTGTATTGTTCCAAAATGGAAGCTGATTTATACTTTTGAGATAATTTTATATCTAAACTATAAGACATCAGTGTTGAGTTTGTGTATATGTACATATATTCACACATATATGTATGTGTGTGATACAATAGATATATACGTAATAAAATGATGTGTATTGTTTACCTTCGAGTTGTGAGACAGGAAAATTAAAAGAAGTGGACTGACTTGAAAGAGAACTCATGTATATAATATATTGAAGTAGATACTGAAGGAAAACTGCCAGACTTTTGAGTGTACGATCTTAGGTGATCAACTGAGTTATTTAGTAGGACTTCATCATGCTTACAAACAGTTATTGTAATGTCTAGTATAGGAAAGAAAGACAATAAAGAGAATCACAGGTGGTTTAACCTTTTTTTGAAAAATAAGGTTGTCATCATTTAAAAATGTGATTCATGATTATGCTACTGTTATGAGATATTCATTCTGTTAGGATAAGTAGTAATGATAACAAAGACAATGAATTATTAGCAAATGGTTAATACATACTTTATGGTGAACCATATCATGATTATAGTTTAAAATGCATATTACATATAAGTATAAAATAAGGAGTAGTTCTGGTAACTGTTTGTTTAATGCACACTATTGATTTTCTGCTATGTGCCTGATTCAGCACTAAAGCTGGAGGTATATCCACCTTATGACTTTTTGGTTGTTATTTCTGTATTAGCTCTTATTGTCTTATTTGATTGATAGTGCTTCATCTGAGATCTAGTTCATTCGTTTCTCTGGGAATCTTAATAAGAGAAATTTGGAGAGAAAATATGCACTGAAGGGATGTAGATATGACCTTGACTGGTATTGAGTGTCTGCCTGGTAACAAAGAGCTTGACCCCACATAGTCTCAAGTAGGGCGGCAGTCCCCATAGTAGTGGAGATCTTCTCCCAGTGCATAGGGAAGACAGAGGCAGCCACAGAAAAAGCAGATAGTTTTCTGTCTCCAGAGTATACATTTAAAGGGTTTGTGTAGTGGACAGATAGCTAATTGTCAAGAGAGAATGGAAGGAGCTTAGTGTGTTCAAAAACTGGTACAGTGAGTGGCCTAGTCCCTCAGTGATGGGGGAGAGTGTTTAAGGATGAGAGGGCTCCTTGCTTGCTCTATTTGGAGGTGTTTAAAGTGACAAACATTTTAATGAGTTGGTTTTAAATTGTAGAGTTTTTTTTTTTAAACATCTTTATTGGAGTATAATTGCTTTACAATGGTGTGTTAGTTTCTGCTGTATAACAAAGTGAATCAGCTATACATATACCCCATATCTCTTCCCTCTTGCATCTCCCTCCCTCCCACCCTCCCTATCCCACCCCTCTAGGTGGTCGCAAAGCACCAAGCTGATCTCCCTGTGCTATGCAGCTGCTTCCCACTAGCTATCTATTTTACATTTCGTAGTGTGTATATGTCAATGCTACTCTCTCACTTCGTCCCAGTTTACCCTTCCACCTCCCCGTGTCCTCAAGTCCATTCTCTAAGTCTGTTTTTATTCCTGTCCTGCCCCTAGGTTCATCAGAACCATTTTTTTTTATAGATTCCATATATATGTGTTAGCATACGGTATTTCTTTTTCTCTTTCTGACTTACTTCACTCTGTATGACAGACTCTAGGTCCATCCACCTCACTACAAATAACTCAATTTCATTTCTTTTTATGGCAGAATAATTCCATTGTATATAAGTGCCACATCTCCATTATCCGTTTCTCTGCTGATGGACATTTAGGTAGTTTCCATGTCCTGGCTATTGTAAATAGAGCTGCAATGAACATTGTGGTACATGACTCTTTTTGAATTATGGTTTTCTCAGGGTATATGCCCAGTAGTGGGGTTGCTGGATCATATGGAATTCTATCTTTAGTTTTTTAAAGAACATCCACACTGTTCTCCATAGTGGCTGTATCAATTTACATTCCCACCAACAGTGTAAGTGGGTTCCCTTTTCTCCACACCCTCTCCAGCATTTATTGTTGTAGATTTTTTTTTTGTATTTTCCTTTAGGCATAAGTTTATTTTTTTCTTTCACTATTGTATTTATTAATTCACTTAACAAATACTCTTTTTTTAACATCTTTATTGAAGTATTATTGCTTTACAATGGTGTGTTACTTTCTGCTGTATAACATGAATCAGCTATACATATACATATATTCCCATTTCTCCTCCCACTTGCATCTCCCTCCCACCCTCCCTATCCCACCCCTCTAGGTAGACATGTATATTTTTTGATGATGGCCATTCTGACTGGTGTGGGGTGATACCTCATTGTAGTTCTGATTTGCACTTCTCTAATGATTAGTGATGTTGAGAATCCTTTTCATGTGTTTGTTAGCAATCTGTATATTTTCTTTGGAGAAATGTCTATTTAGGTCTTCTGCCCATTTTTAGATTGGGTTGTTTTTTTGATATGGAGCTGCATGAGCTGCTTGTAAATTTTGGAGATTAATCCTTTGTCAATTGCTTCATTTGCAAATATTTTCTCCCATTCTGAGGGTTGTCTTTTTGTCTTGTTTATGGTTTCCTTTGCTGTGCAAAAGCTTTTAAGTTTCGTTAGATCCCATTTGTTTATTCTTATTTCCATTTCTCTAGGAGGTGGGTCAAAAAGGATCTTGCTGTGATTTATGTCATATGTTTTCCTATAAGAGTTTTATAGTCTCTGGCCTTACATTTAGGTCTTTGATCCATTTTGAGTTTATTTTTGTGTATGGTGTTAGGGAGTGTTCTAATTTCATTCTTTTACATGTAGCTCTTCAGTTTTCCCAGCACCACTTATTGAAGAGGCTGTCTTTTCTCCATTGTATATTCTTGCCTTCTTTATCAAATATAAGGTGACCATATGTGTGTAGGCTTATCTCTGGGCTTTCTATCCCCTTCCATTGATATTAATTTCTGTTTTTGTGCCAGTACCATACTGTCTTGATAACTGTAGCTTTGTAGTATAGTCTGAAGTCAGGGAGTCTGATTCCTTCAGTTCCATTTTTCTTTCTCAAGATTGCTTGGGCTATTCAGGGTCTTTTGTGTTTCCGTACAAATTGTGAAATTTTTTGTTCTAGTTCTGTGCAGACTGCCATTGGTAGTTTGATAGGGATTGCAGTCAATCTGTAGATTGCTTTGGGTAGTATAGTCATTTTCACAATGTTGATTCTTCCAATCCAAGAACATGGTATCTCTCTCCATCTGTTGGTATCATCTTTAATTTCTTTCATCAGTGTCTTATAGTTTACTGAATACAGGTCTTTTGTCTCCCTAGGTAGGTTTATTGCTAGGTGTTTTATTCTTTTTGTTGCAATGGTAAATGGCAGTGTTTCCTTAATTTCTCTTTCAGATTTTTCATTATTAGTGTATAGAAATGCAAGAGATTTCTGTGCTTTAATTTTGTATCCTACAACTTTACCAAATTCATTGATTAGCTCTAGCAGTTTTCTGGTGGCATCTTTAGGATTCTCTATGTGTAGTATTATGTCATCTGCAAACAGTGACAGTTTTACTTCTTCTTTTCCAATTTGCATTCCTTTTTTTTCTTTGTCTTCTCTGATTGCTGTGCCTAGGACTTCCAAAATTATGTTGAATAATAGTGGTGAGAGTGGACATCCTTGTTTGCTCCTGATCTTAGAGGAAATACTTTCAGTTTTTCACCATTGAGAATGATGTTTGCTGTGGGTTTGTCATATATGGCCTTTATTATGTTGAGGAAAATTCCCTCTATGCCTACTTTCTGGAGGGTTTTTATCATAAATCAATGTTGAATCTTGTCAAAAGCTTTTTCTGTATCTATTGAGATGATCATATGGTTTTTCTCCTTCAATTTGTTAATATGGTTTATCACATTGATTGATTTGTGTATATTGAAGAATCCTTGCGTTCCTGGGATAAACCCCACTTAATCATGATGTATTTTCCTTTTAATGTGCTGTTGAATTCTGTTTGCTACTGTTTTGTTGAAGATTTTTGAGTCTATATTCATCAGTGATATTGGCCTGCAGTTTTCTTTTTTTGTGATGTCTTTGTCTTGTTTCGGTATCAGGGTGATGGTTGCCTCATAGAATGCATTTGGGAGTGTTTTTCCCTCTGCTGTATTTTGGAAGAGTTTGAGAAGGATAGGTGTTAGCTCTTCTTTAAATGTTTGATAGAATTTGCCTGTGAGGCCACATAGTCCTGTGCTTTTGTTGGAAGATTTTTAATCAGAGTTTCAATTTCAGTGTTTTTGATTGGTTTTTTTACTTTTTCTATTTCTTCCTGGTTCAGTCTTGGAAGGTTGTGCTTTTCTAAGAATTTGTCCATGTCTTCCATTTTGTCCATTTTATTGGCCTATGGTCACTTCTAGTAATCTCTCATGATCCTTTGTATTTCTGCAGTGTCAGTTGTTACTTCTCCTTTTTCATTTCTAATTGTATTGATTTGAGTCTTCTCCCTTTTTTTCTTGATGAGTGTGGCTAATGGTTTATCAATTTTGTTTATCTTCTCAAGAATCAGCTTTTAGTTTTATTGATCTTTGCTATTGTTTCCTTCATTTCTTTTTCATTTATTTCTGATCTGATCTTTATGATTTCTTTTCTTCTTGTAACTTTGGGGTTTTTTTGTTCTTTTTTCTCTAATTGCTTTAGGTGTAAGGTTAGGTTGTTTATTTGAGGTGTTTCTTGTTTCCTGAGGTGGGATTGTATTGCTATAAACTTCCCTCTTAGAACTGCTTTTGCTACATCCCCTAGGTTTTGGGTCATCGTGTTTTCATTGTCATTTGCTTCTAGGTATTTTTTTACTTCCTCTTTGATTTCTTCATTGATCTCTTGGTTATTTAGTAATGTATTGTTTACACTACACTACACTACTACTACTACATTACACCATGTGTTTGTATTTTTTACAGATTTTTTCCTGTAACTGATATCTAGTGTTATAGCGTTGTGGTCAGAAAAGATACTTGATATGATTTCAGTTTTCTTAAATTTACCAAGGCTTGATTTGTGACCCAAGATATGATCTATACTGGGAAATATTCCATGAGCATTTGAGAAGAAAGTGTATTCTGTTATTTTTGGATGGAATGTCCTATAAATTTAAGTCCATCTTGTTTAATGTATTATTTAAAGCTTATGTTTACTTACTAATTTTCATTTTGGATGGTCTGTCCATTGGTGAAAGTGGGGTGTTAAAGTCCCCTTCTATGATTGTGTTACTGTCGATTTCCCCTTTTATGGCTCTTAGCATTTGCCTTATGTATTGAGGTGTTTCTATGTTGGGTGCCTAAATATTTACAATTGTTATATCTTCTTCTTGGATTGATCCCTTGATCATTGTGTAGTGTCCTTCTTTGTCTCTTGTAATAGTCTTTATTTTAAAGTCTATTTTGTCTGATATGAGAATTGCACTCCAGCTTTCTTTTGATTTCCATTTGCATGGAATATCTTTTTCCATCCCCTCACTTTCAATCTGTGTGTGTCCCTAGGTCTGAAGTGGGTCTCTTGTATACAGCATATATACGGGTCTTGCTTTTGTATCCATTCAGCCAGTCTTTGTCTTTTGGTTGGAGCATTTAATCCATTTACATTATGGTAATTATTGATATGTATGTTCCTATTCCCATTTCCTTAATTGTTTTGGGTTTGTTATTGTAGGTCTTTTCCTTCTCTTGTGTTTCCTGCCTAGAGAAGTTCCTTTAGCATTTGTTGTAAAGCTGGTTTGGTGGTGCTGAATTCTATTAGCCTTTGCTTGTCTGTTACCGTTTTAATTTCTCTGTTGAATCTGAGTGAGATCCTTGCTGGGTAGAGTAATCTTGGTTGTAGGTTTTTCCCTTTCATCACTTTAAATATGTCCTGCCACTCCCTTATGGCTTGCAGAGTTTCTGCTGAAAGATTAGCTGTTAACCAGTGGTGATTCCCTTGTATGTTATTTGTTGCTTTTCTCTTGCTGCTTTTAATATTTTTACTTTGTATTTAATTTTTGATAGTTTGATTACTATGTGTCTTGGTGTGTTTCTCCTTAGATTTATCTTCTGTGGGACTCTGCATTTCCTGGACTTGATTGACTATTTCCTTTCCCATATTAGGGATTTTTTCAACTATAATGTCTTCAAATATTTTCTCAGTCCCTTTCTTTTTCTCTTCTTCTGGGACCCCTATAATTCAAAAGTTGGTGCGTTTAATGTTGTCCCAGATGTCTCTGAGACTGTCCTCAATTCTTTTCATTCCTTTTCCTTTATTCCTCTTTGTGTTAGTTATTTCCACTATTTTAGCTTTCAGGTTACTTATCCGTTCTTCTTACTCAGTTATTCTGCTATTGATTCCTTCCAGATAATTTTTAGTTTCATTTATTGTGTTGTTCATCATTGTTTGTTTTCTGTTTAGTTGTTCTAGGTCATTGTTAAACGTTTCTTATATTTTCTCCATTCTATTTCCAAGATATTGGACATCTTTACTATCATTACTCTGAATTATTTTTCAGATAAACTGCCGATTTCAACTTCATTTGTTTGGTCTGGTTGGTTTTTACCTTGCTCCTTCATCTTATATGTATTTCTCTGTCTTCTCATTTTGCTTACCTTACTGTGTTTGGGGTCTCCTTTTTGCAGGCTGCAGGTGTCTGCCCTTAGGCGGTAAGTTTGTTTCAGTGGGTTGTGTAGGCTTCCTTGTGGAGGGGACTGGTGCCTGTTTTCTGGTAGATGAGGCTGGGTCTTGTCTTTCTGGTGGGCAGGACCAGTCTGGGGGTGTGTTTTGGGTTGTCTGTGAACTGATTATGGTTTTAGGCAGCCTCTCTGCTAATGGGTAGGGTTGTGTTCCTGTCTTGCTAGTTGTTTGGTTTTTGGTTTCTAGCTCTGTAGCTTGCTGGTCATTGAGTGGAAGTGGTTCTTAGTGTTGAGGTGGAGTTCTCTGGGAGAGGTTTCGCTCTTTGAAATTTTGTGGGGACAGGAGGTTTCTACTGGTCTGATGTCCTAAACTCAGTTCTCCCACCTCAGATGCTCAGGCCTGACACCTGGCCAGAGCACCAAGACCCTGCCAACCACACTGCTTTTGGAAAGTCTGAGGTCTTCTGCCAGCATTCAGTAGGTGTTCTGTAGGAGTTGTTCCACATGTAAATGTATTTTTGTTGTATTTGTGGGGAGGAAGGTAATCTCCATGTCTTACTCCCCCACCATCTCGAAGGTCCTCTCTGAATTGTAGAATTTTTGAATCTAAGTGCAGTTAAGAAAAACATGATTATTTTGAATTTAGATAAATGGCTATTATATTAGAAGCCAGAAAGCCTGATAATAGTAAATGGTTTAAATGTTCTTTATTTTAATGTGGAATTTCCTTAATGGCAGTTATGTTTATTCTTGAACATGTTAAACCTCCATATAACTTGTCCGTAATTTTCTGAAATTGGGTCTCAGATTTCTGAAATGGGAGTGGGGAAAGATGTGAAAATTGATGCCCTCAAGCATTTTAAAATCCAAATTGAAACTTGTACTACTGAGAGAAGTTTAACCTGAGAGTTTATGCCTATATCAGTATGACATAGAGTAGCAATTGAAGTTTTCTTACACCCCACAGAGCTAATAAACAGATTGGTTCATTTCAAAGTGATTCAATTTTCTTGTATTTTGGGTTTCAGAAAAGAAGGAGCACAGCCTTAATGAATTATTTCTTATGTGTGTTATAAATGTAGAAATAACATGTAGAGGTCTTTTTTAGATGCTACATGTGTTTATATATGGATAATTATGTATTTTGTGAATCTTTAGATTAATAGCATATGGAGCATTTTAGTGGATCACTGTTTTTGAGTGGTGATATTTAATTATATATATATTAGATTAATTACATATAATTTATATATTATATATATGCATACTTTTTCTTTGGCTGAACCATGTGGCTTGCGGGATCTTAGTTCCCCAACTGGGATTGAACCCAGGCCCCAGCTGTAAAAGTGCCAAGTCCTTGCCACCGGACCACCAGGGAACTCCAACACTTTTTAGAACTTATAATTTTGTAACCTTTTTTACTTTATATATAATATATAATTAATCTAACATATAATTAAGTGTCACCACTCAAAAAAAGTGACCTTTTGAAATATATTTATATATTATACAAACTATATATAATACTTCTGGAATTTAGCACATAAAGGAAAATAATCAAGATCTACCTTAAATAGAAGTAAATACATTTTTTTCTTTTAATTACTATAGTTTTTCTTTTTTTTTTTTTTTTTAATAGTTTTTCTTTTAAGCTATTTAGTTAGTGACCCATATTAATTGGGAAGAATAATAAAAAGGAATTACCTAGGTTTTTTTTTTGTGTGCTTTTTAATGATTTATATTATTTGCTAAATGGAGTTAATTTTTTATAATCTTAGTGTATAATGAAGTCTTATTGAAGAATACTATTTATGTTCTCTTGCAAAACTAAAAAGGAATGAGTTTTTTTGGTTAATTTTGTTCTTTGCTAAATTTCCAGTTTCCAAATTGTCTTGTGATCTTGATTTGGCATAAAAAGTTATAAGTTTATTCTTCCAGTAAAAACTTGCTGAGTACTTATATGGGAGTAATGTACTGGCTGTTGGCATACAAAGATGAAGAATACTTGGTTGATATATACCTTCAGCTAGCTTATAGTCACAAACAAGGAAATCCGTATTGACACATATAATAAATGGTAACAGGTTTATAGTAATAGATGCAGGTAATAATAGATACAGGTTTAGACTATTTGTGGGAAGTTCAGAGGGGTAGTGCTCACTCTTACTTGGTGCACAAGTCAGCTATAGCAACAGTAATGCTGTGTAACACACTATCCCCAATTCAATGTGTTACAAAAGTAAGCATTTATTTCTCAGTCATATATATATGAATCTGCTCGGGTGGCTCTGTTTTTTAGAGGTCTTGATATGCTTAGGAAGGGTGAAGGGTAGCAAGCAAGATTTTTTTTTGTTGGGGGTGGAATGAGACTACTGATGAGGGACAGGGGAATTGTTGCAAAGCATTAGCAAAATTTATTGTGTAAAAGGTACAAAGATTGCTATAGCAGCATTTCCCTATTCTCGACTCCATGATACCAGTTATTCCAGACTGAATGTGACGTCTAGATCCATGATGCTTTCTGACGTGTCTATGGCTCATTGATATCTATTCTAGATCCCTTGCTCTAAGCTCTCCAGCTCTCCAACCTCTCTCTTCCTGAAAGTTTCATCTCCTTTGAACATTAGCACTTCTACCACACTCGCCCTGTAAATCTGCAGTGTTGCTCGCATCAAATTGTGTAATTTTTCTGCTCATACACAGCTTCTAGCCACCATGAGGAAAATCACACAGCCATATGAACTGCTGCTTCTGTGGGTTCATGGCCATTAACACTCTACAGAAATCACTTGCACATCCCCAGTCATCTCTTTCTTACATCTTCCACAGTAGCTACTTCAGTTTCACCACTCCCTGCATAATCCCTTATTTCACTGTCTCCTCATTTTCCATTAGTATAATACTTGCTTTTACTTTTCAGAGAAAATAGAAGACAGCAGAAAGGAATATTTCAACTTCCAAACCATTTCCCTAAAAAGATCTCTGTATCTATATTTATCCTTCCCACATGCTTTCAAAAGTTAGTAGAAGAAATTGATGTCACAAATATATGCGTTTAATCATTTTCTCTTCTCTTCCTTAACATGGTAAATCTGTCTATTTACCTCTTCTTTCTCCTGTCAGGCTCTCCCTTTGCTGCTTGTTTTTTCTCTGTATATAAAGTTGCTCACTCCTTTCCTTCCTTAAATAAATTGGAAAACTAAAGAAGATCCCTCCCTTAATTTGCTGTCAGATTTCTAGAATGATATTGTAGATTATTGTTTACTAAACCTGTGTGTGCATAGCACAAAATTAGGAAGCTTTATAAAAGTACAAATCTACTCCTGGATCTGATTCAAGGACCTGGGGTGGAGTCTATTGACTTATAACTTTTAAAAGCAGCCATGTTGGGGAACTACTGTCGTAAATGAATATGTACTGACAGGAGTAATGCTGATCATATAGTATGTAGAAAAGGATACAAAACTGTAAGTTTAAAAATTTATATATGTATATACATACTTTTGTATATAATTTACATTATGGAAATGCACATGTCTGTGCATATAAATACGTATATAGTAAAAAAATAAGAAATTTTAAAGTAAGGTGTTAGTGTAGAGGTGGTTCAGTTTATGAGTGCTTCAGTGTCTTTTTTATTCATGTTTTTTGGTTTTCATTCTTCAGAGAGTACACTTTTCTTTTGTGGTAAGAAAAAAATATGGTAGAGAAGTAATAGAAATAATAATAATAGAAATAATAGTATACTCAGTCACATGTGTTCTCCCATTAAATATCCCAGCCTCTCAATTTAGGTATCTTTTCCTTACTTGACTTTTCTGCAGTAATAGATGGTGTTGACCATTTACAGTTCCTGTAAATTCTCTTTTCTCCTAGTTCTGTATTCCCTATCCTTTTTCAGTAACCACCCAAGTAACCTCTGTCTGTCACCCTTAATAACTAAAACACTGCTTCTTATCAATTTTAATTCTGAAATAGCTTTCAAGTGCATTCCCTTTTTTTCCTCCCCATCTTCACTGAGTGGTTTAAGAGAACCAACTGAGATGGGTATAACTGACACCGAAGGTGGAGTGACCAAGAGTTTCAAGTGTCACTGAAAGCTCATATAAATTGAAGTCTGAAAAGAACAATTGGGATTGGAAAGTTGGAGATCACTGGTGACCTTTGCCAGAGTATTTCAGAAATATTTTAGGGAATGAAGAGATATAAGGAAGTGGAGATAGGAGTCAAGAAATTGGGCTGTCAGTGGCAGGAGAACCAAAGGATGACTTGGACCAAAGGAGAGGTTTTCTTCATTGTCATTGATGTTACTTCAGAATTAGCAAATACATCACTCTATCATATTTGGATGCTGAGAGTAAAGAGCCTGAAGAGAGAGAATGTTTGAAAACCTCAGAGTGTGAGAAAATATTTGAAAACAGACAAAAAGAAAGAACAAAATCAAGAAATTAGCTTTGAACAAAACACCTTTTCCTCACAGGACGGTCCATAACTACAGCTGCTGCCATCAGTGTCACCAAATCATCCTATTTTTTGTTATTTTAATGATTTTCATTAGTTCTTCTATCATAATAAAACCCTCCCTTATATCATTAGTTTTTTTTTTTTTTTTTTTTTTTTTTTTTTTTTTTTTTTTTTTTATGCGTTACGCGGGCCTCTCACTGTTGTGGCCTCTCCCGTCGCGGAGGACAGGCTCCGGACGCGCAGGCTCAGCGGCCATGGCTCACGGGCCCAGCCGCTCCGCGGCATGTGGGATCCTCCCAGACCGGAGCACGAACCCGTGTCCCCTGCATCGGCAGGCGGACTCTCAACCACTGCGCCACCAGGGAAGCCCATATCATTAGTTTTGAGACAGCCTCTGCTCAAACCTTTTTTTTTTCCATCGTAAGGGAGTGGATTGTATGATAGTTTTAGATTTCTGTTCCTTATGGGTCTCTTTCAGAGTCCAAGGTAAATTCTAACATTAGCAGCAGTTCGGTTGGTAATCACTCACAAGACTACTAAAAATCTGGGCTCCAGAAGAAGATATACATTTTTCTTTGCTTAAAAGCCTATTTCCCCACCCCCCCAGCTTCAAATGTGGTCAAGTTCTACTTTTTCAAAGCCTTGAAACAATTAATTATTTTCTCTTCAAAGTCTTCAACTATCCACCTAGACTCTTTAGTCTACTTATTGACTGAGCTGTCTTTCACTATTAAATTTTTATATGTGTCTCCCTTTGTGGTCTTTCCCTTTACAATATCTCTGATAGAACCTGATTTTAGTCTAGCGCAAAAGCTCAATAGAAATGAACAGAAAACGGCTACCTGACCTTTAAAATACTTTTATTTTTTAACAGCTTTATTGACATACAATTCACATACCATACAACTAACCTATTTAAAGTGTACAATTTCATTGTTTTTAGTATATTAAAACAGAGTTCTACAACCATAACCACAATGAATTTTAGAATATTTTCATTATCTCAAAGGAACCCTGTACCCTTTAGCTATAATCTCACAATCTTCCCATCCCTCTCCTAGGCTTAGGAAACCACTTACTGTGTCTCTAGAAA
The DNA here is from genome assembly GCF_008692025.1 of Phocoena sinus. Classification (NCBI taxonomy): domain Eukaryota; kingdom Metazoa; phylum Chordata; class Mammalia; order Artiodactyla; family Phocoenidae; genus Phocoena; species Phocoena sinus. Next base: position 110,465,254 of record NC_045766.1, read on the forward strand.
TTTTCTTATCCTGGATTTTTGAATCAGATAATATGTGGTCTTTTGTGACTGGCTTTTTTCACTTAGCATAATGTTTTCAAGCTTCCATCTTATAGTATGTATCAGTACTTCATTCATTGTTATAGCCAAATAATATTGCATTGTATGGATATGCATCATTTTGTATATTCATTTGTTAGTTGATGGGCATTTGTGTAGTTTTCACCTTTTGACTATCATAAGTAATGCTGCTATGAACATTCATATACAAGTTTTTGTGTGGACATATGTTTTCATTTCTTTAGGGTTTATAACTAGGAGTGGGATTGCTGGGTCAAAATGGTAACTCTGGCATTTTGGGGAACACCCAGACTGTTTTTCAAGGTATCAGCACTGTTTTACATTGAGTTGTATAGTTTTAGCTCTTACATTTAAGTACTTGATCCATTTGAGTTAGTTTTGTATATGGTTTAAGATAGGAGTCCAAATATATCTTTTTGTGTGTGGAGATCTAGTTGTCCTAGCATTATTTGTTGAAAAGACTATTTTTCCCCCATTGAGTAGTCTTTGTCACCCTTGTTGAAAATCAATTGACACATTGGTTTACTTCTGTTACATTGCTAGCCATGTTAGAAAATATTATTTTACTTTCATTGAAATATTGTCATAAGTGGCTATAGGGTTAGCAGGGAGATCTATATAATTGCTTTCCTGATTACTATAGGCCCCTCCCATGCCCTCACAACAGGGACTGGTTCAAGTGGAACATCTTAAGATGAAAGATTGTGTTTTAGGGTGTAGAGAAGAGTCCTAAAGTCAAATTTAGGACTTCAGGGGAGTCATAAATAGATTAAATTGCAGTCGGTAGTGATATAATGGATGAACTGGAGTACGTGCTATAAGAGTCCTCCAACTAAGTTCCAGATGTTTGCTGACATGGAGGGATACAGTTCAATGTACTAGCCAGTTAAAACATAATTGAGAACCCTTCTTGGCACATGGGATGCCTTCCTCTGATGATTGACCATATTGCATTAGTACCTCTCTCCCCTTCCTATTTTGTCCTGTTCTGCATTCTTTCTAAGCAAATAATGTACCTCTTCTTGGCTTTAACCATTAGTTTCTCTCTGCTTTACTTTCACTGAAAGATTATAAAATAAAAGGAGTCAAATCCAGACCAAAAACAAACCAGATAAAATGGCACAGAGATCAGTAATATAAGTCACAGCAGCGATAAATGCTTTTATCCTTAAGTCCCAAATAACATTTACTTTTGGTCAAGTGTAGATGGCAAGAATTGTTAGAAATTGAATAAATTTTTAGAACCAATCGTCATGACATAATTTAGCATATTCTTAACTTGTGGATGAAGTAAACTAAAATTAAATGGAGAATCAAAAAAAAAGAAATGACATATTTTAAGGATCTATGGAAGATCTGCAAAGGTAGATCATACACTGGAGCACTTTTTAGAACTGAGTTCTGAGTGGTAGGCTCTGAGAGGGAGAGAAAGAGGTGAGGATGAGGGTTTAGGTAGGTAGAGGCACTTCAAGCAAAGCAGCTTTTCTGTTTTACATGTTTTGTATAGTTTCTATGCTGGAGTCCTTCATAAAATCTATTTTGAGATAATTAAATGGTTTATACTGCTAAAAATAAATAGATTGGTAAATAAATAACTGGATTGGTTACCACTGTATTAGACCATAAAGGACACCACATTATTATATTCAGTTCAATAAAACTAGAACTAAACGAAAAAGTTTAAAATGAAATACCCACTACTCAATTTCTCCCAAATAAAAATAGGATTAAAGAGAATATAAGAAGTTATAATTATAACCTGCTTTGAAAAGAAATGAAAACAGTGTGTATCAAAGCTATCTCTTACAGCTAGGACAATAAGGAGAGGCAACTTTTCTCATGCTGGTTCCGAATCTGATCCACAGAACACAGAAAATTATTTGAATGCCTATTTTCTAAATTCTTCCAAGTGTAGTACATACAGGTACTATTCTAAGATGCATTGAAGAGAAGTTAATTTATTGCATACAATGGATCCGTAGGGCATTCGAACTTAATTCTCTTAGCTAACCCTGGTTGAACAAGGCAGGCATGCCTTGTTATTAAAATGATAATCTCCGGGCTTCCCTGGTGGCGCAGTGGTTGAGAGTCCGCCTGCCGATGCAGTGGACGCGGGTTCGTGCCCCGGTCCGCAAAGATCCCACATGCCACGGAGCGGATAGGCCCGTGAGCCATGGCCGCTGAGCCTGCGCATCCGGAGCCTGTGCTCCGCAACGGGAGAGGCCACAACAGTGAGAGGCCTGCCTGCCGAAAAAAAAAAAAAAAAAAAAAATATATATATATATATATATATATATATATAATCTCCGGTGTTGATGAGGATATGGATAGTTGACAATTCTCATATGCTGCTGGTGGGAGTATGAACTGCAACTGCTTATCCAGAAAGCAGTTTGTTAATCTGTGTTTAAAACCGTAAATAAATTAAAATCTTACACTCTTTGGCTGATAAGATCACTTTTTACAACTGATAGCAAGGAAAGAGATTTGGACATGTATTTGTTCACAGAGACCTCATAACATAGTTTTTACAATTTTGTTATGGAAATTTCCTATTATACGGAAAAGTAGAGATGAGCTTTATCTTAGTCTGTTCAGGGTGCTATAACAAAAAACTACAGCCTGGGTGGCTTATAAACAAAAGAAATTTATTTCTCACAGTTCTGGAGGCTGGGAAGTCCAAGATCAAAGTGCCAGCAGATTCAGTATCTGTTGAGGGCTCTCTTCCTCACTCATAGACTGCAGTCCTTTCTTTGTGAAATCCTCACCTGGTGGAATGCAGGAGTGATCTCTCTGGGATTTCTTTTATAAAGACACTAACCCCATTCATGAGGATTCTACCCTCATAACCTAACTACCTCCCAAAATCCCCATCTGCAAATTCCATCACACAGGTTCAGTTTGTTTCCATTTTAAGAGACTTTTTATTTTTTTCTTATTTTCCCCTCTTTTTGACTTATTAAATTTTCTAATTTTATAAATTGTTTACCTGGTCTTATAGTCAAAATAAAGCAAGGTACAATCCTACAAAACTAATCTGTGTTTTCCCTCTTCATATACATAATCATTTCTCTTCACTTTTTGGGTTCTATTTTCATGCTTTTTGAAATCATAGGTGACTACATACAGTCATCCTTCAGTCTTTGGTGGATTGGTTCTGGGACCTCCCCCACCTGCAAATACCAAAATCTGAGGATGCTCAAATCCCTTATATAAAATGATGTAGTATTGCATTTAACTTATGCACATCCTCCTGTATTCTTTAAATCATCTCTAGATTACTTATAATACTTAATACCACGTAAATGCAATGTAAATAGTTATAAATACAAAGTAAATGCTATGTAAATATTTGGCAGTACATAGTAAAGTCAAGTTTTGCTTTTTGGAACTTTCTGGAATTTTTCCCCTAATATTTTTGATTCACGTTTGGTTGAATCTGTGGATATGGAACTCTCTGATATGGAGGGCCAACTGTATATTCATTTACCACCCCCTTTCTTTCATAAAAGTATCATAATATAGATACTATTCCTATAATAAAGACACGTAGTTAATTCTATTTAAAGTCACTTTTGCCACACTTTTTTTTTTTGGTCATGGAGAACGTTTCTTCTATGCATGCCTTTAAGAACAGTTTAGTGAGTGAAACTCTAGGTTATTTAATTTGTTCCCTAATTTCCAGAAAGCTGCATATCATAGGACTGAGCATATTGTTCTTTAAAATGATATTAGCATCCCATTGGTTCTGAAGTTAGTGGCATTCTGACATACTCTAGATTTTGTTCTTGAAAACCACAGCTCTCCTAAACTAATGTATTTTAAGAGCAGTTTTCCCTAAGAAGTAATGCTGGAGGTCTTAAGGTTATTTCCAGGGTACTATCTTCTAGCAGAAATTTGATGATTCTCAAGTAACCATATGAGGAGAAGAATTATCTGGAGGGGAAAAAGAGAGGGTGATCAAAAAGCACAGGGTTATATGTCAGGACTGCTGTTCTCCACCTCCAAAAATTGTGTGGTCCTTCCATAATTCTGGGTAAGGGCAATGCCATAGGAGGTTCCTGTTCTGGATCTTATGACTTCTTGGAAACAGACTGGATGCTTCCTTGACATGAGAGAAGTCCCCAAACTTCCATCATGACAAGCCAACTTTGCATTATAAATCTATGTAAACTTTGAATAATATGAAGCTTGAAACAATTAAACAACATTGTATGATGAGGTAGGGTGTTTACTTGTTTTAAGGGGGTGATATTCCAAATATTTAATAACTTATGATGTAAGGGATATCGACTCAGATAGGAGGTGACTGACATCTGCCGTATAGGCCAGTACTGGGCTTGTATTAGAGCTGATACTAGATCTGCCACATCCAACAGGGACCTTACTTCGCTAGCTCAGTGAAGCCTGCTTATGGCAGGGGTTGACCCAAGTACGGACCACATTGTTCAGCACATTGGCATCTTCATCAAAGGTGTGGTTCTACATAGTAAGTTGGGACCATTTCAACCATGCGTAAGGAATATATATATTAAACTGAGAAACTCTACAGAAATGAGGTGGCTAAGTCCTGATGAAGAGAAATACTTTACTGTGAGTTAAAGAGTTTGGGAATATTTGAAGAAGGCTGACATTTAAGAATTTTATGTGAGGATTATTACATTAGAAAAAGAAAGGTTGTTGGGCTTGAGATAATACAGAGTCTGTGTGCCTGATGCAGTGACCTTAGTTAACGTTTGATTGCCTCTGCCGAATGTGTGTTTGCAGTTCATGTTAGACTGTGCATTATACATCATTTCTTTTCCGTATCTCGATTCAAATTTGTCTGCTGGTTTTGAGTCTATGGAAAAATAGAATCTTTTGCATTATAAAATATGATGATGAATTTCAGCCTGTTAGTTATAAAATACTTATTTAAATGTTTGCTTTTAAACTGTGTCAGGTTATTCAAACTTGATAATCATCGAAAGTCTTAGAAAATGTTTTAATAAAATAATATATGCAAGCAGGAAACAGGCTCTTAAAACACCAAGACTAGAATAATAAGCACACATTGCTTTAGGGGTACCTCATCCTTGAGCCTAGCAATGTCTAGGTTATGGCAGGAAATGACACACAGAAAGGAAGATGAGTTAAAATGTTAACACTTAAAAATTTTAATGTTACTTTTCTAGGTAGAAGCCTTCAACTTTATATTCATTTTCTGATCAAAGTGGCCTGTGCTTTTTAACCATGCAATCTATTAGTGAGAATATTATAAGAAACATTTTCTGTAGACACTTATAGCAGTATATTGAATATTGGTCTTAATATATGTTTTCTTTTAATGCTCAAATTTTTGTTTCCTCACACTGACACATTCAGATTCCTTAATATATCAGGTTTGTTCTGTAATCTTCATCTCACTGGTCATCCTTCTGAGCTTTACAACCCTAGTGAATCCCAAATTCTAAATCCTAAATTTCATGTGAGTAATATTTACCTTGAGGGATTATTAGTGATAATTTCTATTTCAGAATTTCCTTGAGCTACTGACTTGGAACATTATTTGGTAATCTATAAATCTAATCTAATCTAGAACATCACTCACAAAGCTATGAGCAGAGAACACCTGAAGTCAGCCGTCGAGCCAGGAAGTTGATTCTCAACGTGGTCCCTCAGCGAGCAGCAACATCACGTAGGGACTCGTTAGACATGCACATTATTAGGCCATATTTCAGATATATTGAATCAAAAAACTCTGAGGGTGGAGCCCAACAGTCTGTTTTAATCAGCCCAATCTGCTTTAACAAGTGATTCTGATGGGAACTAAAGCTTGAGAATCACTGAACTACAGAACTCCCAATATGTAGTTCTGTGTGTGATAGAGAAACAAATAATTGTCACAGGTGGTGATAGGATATTTTTGGTCCTGTCCTGAGGCCTACATAGAGATACAAACTATTTGCATTAAGTGCTTAATTAAAATTAATTCTATCTTGTAGATTCAGGATATAAAGTCATGGAGGATTAAAATGAAAAAATGAGTAATCTGGCTCTAAAAGTATGCACTTTAGATATATCTAACATGCCTTAGGACCATTTATCATTATTAATATTACTTTACTTTCAGTTATTTTCAGGAATAAAGTCTCATGACACTTAAGACTTAAATTCCTGAGCTTCCCTAGTGGCACAGTGGTTGAGAGTCCGCCTGCTGATGCAGGGGACGCGGGTTAGTGCCCCGGTCCGGGAAGATCCCACATGCCGCGGAGAGGCTGGGCCCATGAGCCATGGCTGCTGAGCCTGCGCGTCCAGAGCCTGTGCTCCGCAATGGGAGAGGCCACAACAGTGAGAGGACCGCGTACCGCAAAAAAAAAAAAAAAAAAAATTCCCCCAAAATGTATCTTTCATCTCTTATTATTTTGCCTTCTGTGCTTTTCTAAAAAAAATTCCATTTTAAAACAAAACATTCACTTTTGTTTAATATTTTTACACCAATCACTGGATGTTTAATTTTTATTTACTTATTTTTAATTGTGTACTTCCACAATTAGTTCCCACAGTCATACCTAAATATACCTTAATGGTAGTTCCTTCTTTCTTAACTAAGGACTTAAGTTTATGAGAACAGATCCAAATCCGATGACTTTTCTGACTATTCTGTACCTGGACCTTAGATATCTGTATCCTGTAGAATAAAGCTCATCTTATTAGGTATTTTTAGAAAACAATTTTAGGGATAAACTGGTTTTATTAGAATAAAATCTTTCATATGCGTGCAGTACAGTAGAAGTGGTTAGTTTGGTTGGTGCCCATCTTTCAAATGGAAAGAAGCAATAGTATTTAATAAAGGAGGAAGAGTAAGGAAAATTCAGGGCTGAACACTGATTGGAGAAGGAATCAAGGAGATAAAAGACTAGTGGTGGTGTGGCTGAAGAGGGATTTATGTGGGAGACAGCTGTCCAATGCAAAAATCTCAAGTTGTTTGATGTATGTACACCCCTTGCAAACCTTCCCCTCTCTCTCCCTTATGAAACCTTTAGTATATTCTACATTGCTTATGATGGTTGGTAGATGTATTTTCTTTGGGAGCATATGTGAAGATGTTCCAAATTTTTCTTTGAAGATTGGAGTTCAGCAAGAAAAATGTACGTGTAGTAGAAGTTAACACCAGGATTTCCATGAAGAGGAGGTGTGCTAATGAAATGAAACTCTTGAAAATGATAGAAAAAACATTTTTTACAGTGTAGGATTAGAAATAATCAGCATGTGTGTTAGTGTCTCTAAGACACTATGAAAGGAGAAATGTGATTCAGTAAAATATTTTTCTTTATACAAATATTAAAATATTACCTGTTTAAACAGATCTTAAAACTCAAGTGACTGCAAGCTGAAGAACTATTTCAACTGATATTCAAAAACTAATATTCAAAACCACATTTAGTTTTACATTATTGAAAACAGCTTTTAAGTAAATCTGCATAAGAAAATTTCCCATATAATTGAAGTTTCACTTGCAAAGTAACAGTCTTATTTATAGTTGAATGTTTAGAGGATCCTATATTATATATTTTACTCTTAGTTTTGGTGTACTGTTACTCAGTTTAACCTTTTCTGGATGAAATCTGAATGTCATTCTGAACCCTAATTTTCAGTTTGGCATAGAGCAGGGCATTAACAGTTTGGCATAGAGCAGTTTGGCAGTTTGGCATTAACCACTCAGTACATATTTAATGAATGAATGAATGAATGAACTAATGAACTGTACCCTTTATTTTCAAACCTAACCAGGAAAAGATCTGCTGCTGGTCTTAATTTTATTGTCTTAAATGATTAGCTTAAAAAGAAATTCAGTAAATGTATAAAGTGTTACACTACCTAGATCCTTATATTTCAGCCTGTTTTCCTTCTCTCTAATTATGCCCTAAATTCTTTGCTTTGGTAAAGGAATGTCACATCATAAACAGGTGAGATATATTTGATGTTTTAAGGGCAGGAGAATATAGTAACACAGAGCTTGTTGAGCTGTTCCTGAAGATAAAACCGCCTTTAGATATTTTCAGATTGTTTTCTGATGGGGAGTAGAAAAATGTTTAGAAGGACCTTTATTTACATGTTGTTTCTTACCCCCACTCTACCCATGACATTCAGACTGGCTGAGAGTGAAAAACCTTAAGGCTAATGTGGTGAAAGTATTGGTGTCTAAAAGAAGAAATCATAGCATAAAACAAGCTTCTTGGTGTTTTTCTTATCTCCTTAATTGAGAATCTAATTTCATAGCACTATAGTGCGTAGCATCACAGGGGCTTAAGTTTTTTTTAAACAGTGAAATATTTTAGGCATAAACAAATAGGGGAAAATGTAATAAGCATCTCTGTGTACACCACCTACCTTAAAAAATAAAACATTACAGATATTATTAAAACTTCCTGTGTTCCCTTTCCTCTACCCAGTGGAAATCACAATAGAATTTGATGTTTGTCATTCTTCTTTTTCTTTTGATATTTTTACTACATATGTATGTATCAATGTTATATAATACTGTTTTGCATATTTTTTGAACTTTACATTAATGATATTTTTATACACCTTTAAAATGAACTTCAATGTTTTACCTATTCCTATATATTGAATATTTAATCCAATCAGTTTATAGTGTTATATAACATCCTGTTTAATTACACCATGATGTATTTACCCATTTTGTGGCTGATTTAACTTTCAATGACTTCCATTTTTTGCTATTGCAAGCAATTCTTCAGTGAACATCTTTGAATATTTTCTTGTGACCATTTGTGAGAATTTCTCTAGGGTATTACCTAGGAGTAGGATTGTTAGACCCCAGAGTTAACATAGCTTCACCTTTGCTATGTAATGCCAAATTGTTTTACCAGTTTGTACCCTCAGCTGCAGTGTTATTTTGTATCCTTGCTGACTACTTGATATTTTCAAACTTTTAGTTTTTGCTAATCCAGTGGGTGGGAAATGACATCTCACTGTTGTTTTAATCTGTGTTTCCTTAATTATGAGTGAGCTTGAGCATCATTATGTATGTTTATTGACCATTCATATGTCCTCCCCTGAATATCTTCATTGATTTTTCTATTGGTCTGTATTTTTTTTCTCATTGATTTATAGATCTTGATATATTTTGGATGCTCTTTCTTGGTATGTTCATTACAAGTGTATTCTCCCAGTTGGTAGCTTGTCTTGTCATTCTGTCTATCTATCTATGTATGAAGGAAGATAAGTCTATAATTTTTGTAGTCAAATTTATCAGGCTTTTCCTTAAGGTTTTGTATGTACGTGTATGTGTGTGTACATGTATGTATTTTGTCTAAAAAACACTTTTAAACTCAAGATTATAAACATATTTTCTTCTAAGCATTTTATCATTTTGTCTATCATATTTAAACATTAATCTATGTTCAAATGATTCTTCAGTAATATTATTGGTAGAGATCCATTTCATTTTTTTTCATAAGGATCACCAGTTGTCCCAGCACCACTTATTAAACAGTGTGTCCTTTACTCACTGATTTTTTTGTTTGTTTGTTTTGTTTTTGTTTTTGTTTTTGCGGTACGCGGGCCTCTCACTGTTGTGGCCTCTCCCATTGCGGAGCACAAGCTCTGGACGCGCAGGCTCAGCGGCCATGGCTCATGGGCCCAGTCGCAGGCTCAGCGGCCATGGCTCATGGGCCCAGTCGCTCTGCGGCATGTGGGATCTTCCCAGACCGGGGCACGAACCCGTGTCCCCTGCATCGGCAGGCGGACTCTCAACCACTGTGCCACCAGGGAAGCCCTACTCACTGATTTTTGATGCCACCTCTATTACATGTTAAATTTCTATGTGTCCATTTTGGCTTTCTTTCAGCACCTGCAGTCCACCTCTCCTTTGCCTCTTGTAGTTTATAACCTTCTACCTTTCTTGCTTGAGGTGTTTCTTTAGATTTTAACTCAGTTCTATCACATACTTGTGAATTTGGGTAATATGATTTTAATAATTTTTCACCACTTTTTTTCTACCATAACATGTATTTTATCTAGTTGCCTAGAATGCGTTTCTATTTTTTTCATATTATCTCCCTTTGTTGATGGTGCTTCTTAAAAAAGGACCCATCATTCTATTTATTGATAGAAGTAATAAAGTTGAAAGTACAATGGAAAATGTGTTTGTAATCTTTAAAGTTTGCAAAAGGCAAACTTTCAAATATGTTTTTTAAAAAATAAGTTAAGCATAACCTGCTTTTTCTAAATGACTAGTAGAGTATTTTGTTTAGTACCTTAGAAAACAATGTTTTTTAGGCAATCTGATTCTGTATAAGTAGGCAGTGTATTATACTTTGATTGAAATTTATTGAGTATTAGTCCTATAATGCTATTGTTAATTGATCATCTTTATTTTTTCAGATGATTGGAATCCATTTGCATACCCATATAAAAAACTGGATTTTGGAAAATGGGAGCTGTATATCCCACCAAAGCAGAATAGATCTGTCCTAGTACCTCATGGATCCAAATTAAAGGTACTTTCCTCCCTCCTGTTTTCATTTGAACTTACTATTTTCTTTTTGCCCTGTTTGAAAAGTTTGATTTAAACTATTAAAATGTAAACTGATGCATGATAATTATGGGAGAAACAGTGTAAATTTTTAAATAGAGGAAAATTTAAGAGAAGTCATCACAAATTGAAATGTGTTAGACTGGAATTGTTTGGTTGGTAAGGTACTGAACTTACTAGTTGTATTATTATCAACTTTGGAAACCTTATAGAAGGGTCCCTGAATAACTGCAAAAGTTTAGTCTGGAAAACAGAAAGTTTGATTAAAAAAAAAAATGAAACCTGTCTTCAAGTCAGCCAGGCAGAGAATTTTTACCTGTAGAGACAGACTTGATGCAATTGACTTTGTGATGAGCCACATAAATGTGGGAGGCTGTGTTGGAGACCCATGCCTTTCGGGGATACGATTTTCTTGATCTTTTTCTGCTCTTTGATATCAGGGCTGTTGCTTCTCCTGTTCTCCTTGGATTAGCCTAGGGGCCTGCCTGTCCTCTACTTCCCCTCTGCTTTGGCTGACCATGCAGCTCTGCATTTAGGGTGTGCAGAGCCAACACAGCTGCCCTCTTTTGTCTCCTCAAGGGAGGCTTGAAGGATGGGTCCCAAAGTCTGGATTACCTGTCACAGATTTGATTACATAAAAGGCAATCTAAATCCTTTAACATTTACTTGATTTTAGCCCATGCTCATATAATTATATAATATTTCCATGTCCCTTGTATCTCTTTCCCTTCCTTGGATGTGTGATAGCATTCATAGCATTTTTCATGATAGATTCTGTAACTGAATTATATTTTTATTGGCATTTATTATTTAACAATGTTAACCAGAGCTACTTATATTTAAAATAAAAAATGTGTTGTATGTTTGTTTTGCAGTTTTTTACAAATAATGAAATTATAAGTGTACCTGACAATACTGAAATATTGCCACACATAATATAGTTACCAGAAGAGCATATTGTCTGGAATAAAGAGAAATTTTATATGGGATAGCAGCCAAGGTTCTCTTAAATCTGAAGTGAAAAGGAGAAAAAGTAGCTACAGTATACAATAAGAGGGATTTAAATTTAATATATATAATCCCTTTTCCAAGTCAGTATAAGCTTCACGAGAGCAGGGGCCTTTGCTGTTCTGTTTGCTAATACTGTATGTTTTCAATTCTTAGAAGAGTGCCTGGCACAGAGTAGGCACTCAAAAAATGTTTATTGAATGTTAAAGCCATTTTTAGGCCCAATCTTTGAAGGAATAAACCATAGAGCTTGATTTTTCTATGGTCTGTAAGTCCTGATTTTAGGAAACTGTGAAGCAAGGCTACTATTATAGTACTGATTTCATTGTTGCTTTAGGTCTTTTGGACATTTGTTTTGTTATATTTTGTTTTTAAGAATTGAAATTTCCAGTTTTTTAAAGTGCTGCAGAAATTTTTTTGTCTTCTTAAATTAGAAAATTTTATGAGTTCCAATTACCTACTCTTTGCATTAAATGGCGGGTGAATTAATTAATTTTTTACAGTTTTTAAAATTGAAGTATAGTTGATTTACAATATTATATTAGTTTCAGGTGTACAACATAGTGATTCAGTATTTTTATAGATTATATTCCATTTAAGTTTATTACAAAACAATGACTATATTTCCTTGTGCTATGCAATATATCCTTGTCGCTTATCTATTTTATAAGTAGTATTTTGTATCTCTTAATCCCATACTTCTATTTTCCCCCTCCCTCCTATCCTCTCCCTACTGGTAACCACTAGTTTGTTCTCTATATCCACGAGTCTCTTTCTGTTTTGTTATATACAGTGAATGAATTAATTTTCATGTGTTGTTTTTATACATTGGGAAAAAATGATTACTAGGAATGAATGCTTATTAACATATACAGTTAATAATTATAGGCATTTGCCTCTCCCATCCAACTCTAAAACTTTTATATTTTCTCCTATGGTCTGAACGTTTGTGTCCTCCCCCCAGATCATATGTTGAGATACTAATTCCTGATGTGATGGTACTAGTACGTAGGGCTTTGAGAGGTGCATAAATCATGAGCGTATAGCCCTTCAAATAGGATTAGCCCTTCAAATAGGATTAGGCCTTAAAAAAGAAACTCCAGAGAGATCTCTAGCCCCTTTCACCACATGAAGATACAACAAGAACTCTGCATTCTGGAGAAGAGCCCACACCAGACCATGCTGGCCGCTGATCTTGAACTTCCACCTTCCAGAACTGTGAGAAATCAACTTCTGTTGTTTGTAAGCCACTCAGTCCCTGATATTTTGTTATAGCAGCCCAAATGGACTAAGGTGCTTTCAACACTATGCTATGTACTATACTATGCTTTTTTCATAAATTCATTTGACCTGGATGAAATGAAATAATAAAAAAAAAATTTTAAAGCATCTTTTACCTTTTTACTTAAAAAAAATCTATATCTAACAGTAAACATTCAAAAAATATCAATCAACTGTTGTGTAATCTTTCTTCATTATTATTCTCTAAAGATTCCAGTGAGGATAAATTTACTGGAAATTTAGGCCCAAAGTATCACTCATAGTGTTTAGATGTTTCAAATTTTGAGGAAACATTTAGATGCTATTATAATGTCAATATGGTGATATAATTAGTTTTTCACTTATGGGAAATGAATTATCAGATTTCCTTTGGGGGGGCTGGGATTAAATTCTCTATTAAAAATCAACTAACTTAAGGTTTTTGGCCTTTCAATCTGAAATTGTCCCTAGGTAGTCTACCTTGATAATTAAAAATCTTGTCTTAAATTGAACTTGAAAACTTATTTCATCCCACAAGGGATTGATCTTTATAACTCACTTGTGGATGTTTCTCTTACGAATTATCTGGTAACCATTCTCAAAAAAGAGTATTACCTACCATTGAAATAATAGCTTTATTTTCTTTGCAAAATACCTGGTCTTTTCAATTGAACACTTTGGAGGAAGATAGCCCATTGCTTATATGGTCACGTAAATGTCTCCTTTCCATGTTTTTAAGTGAGTTTAACTAAACAAAATATTTAAAAAGTAAAGTAATAAGGTGAGGAAGTCAGTGAAAGACCCCACGTCAGGAAAAGTGAGAGGTCGGGGAAAGTGAACTTGAAAGGTGGGTTGGGGGCAAACTGAAGAATTCCTTTCTTTTCTTCTGATTTCCATTTTCTTCTTTTTTTAAAAAATCATTCCTATTAATATCCATATGACTAGCAATGGCAATTAAAATTGTCTTCTTTTAAGTGTTTAGAATGTTTATGTACTTTAACTTTTCCTTGCCAAATCAGTAACAAAATGGACTAGGATAAAGGTTTTTTGATACCAGACTTTTAGCCTTTTTGAAGGATCATGTATTAATCATCTAGAGCTACAATAACAAAATACTGTACTGTGGGTGGCTTAAACGACAGAAATTTAATTTCTCACAGTTCTGGAGGCTGGAAGTCTGAGATCAGCCAGCATGGTTGCGTTCCAGTGAGTTCTTTTCCTCGCTTACAGATGGCACTCACATGGCACTAATCTTATCAACAGGCCCCATGCTCATGACCTCAATTTAACCTAATTATCTCCCAAATGTCCTGTCTCCAACTACCATCACAGGGGGGTTAGGGCTTCAACATATGAACTTGGTGGGGGGCACAGTTTGGTTCAGAGCAGATCATATTGCTTTCTGAATTATATTTAGATGTTATACAATTGATTGGTAGAAAAGGGTCATGGAACTTAATACCTACATTTGCAGTTTTCTCAGATGAGACACATGAAAGAAATTAGAGATTATTTTACATTCATATTTCATTTAATCCTCACGGTAACACTGTGAGATAAAATACTGTTATTATATATTCATTTCATAGATGAGTACACTGACATTTAGAGAGGTTAAGTAGATGGTATTGCCTGGACTTGAATTCAGGCTTGTCTGTTAGCAAAGTCCATGGTCCTAACCATTGTGCTACACTGCTGGTCAAGCTAAGGGTTCATAGAGAGAAAAACGAAAAAAATAGTGATACAGAGGAAGTAGAACTTGAGCCTTGTCTCAGGTCTAACTAATTATTTTATACCATAATTGCTTTTGCTTTTTTGTGTGGGGACTATTGTCTCCATTTTTCAGTGTGCTGAGTATTGAAGTGACCTTCCCTGAGAATAGAAAGGAGATAGAAAGTTTGTGGGAAGAGTTTGCGTTTTAGAGGATAAGAGATCAGATTGATTAAATAAAGTGAAACTAGTTATTGAGGGCTAGAATGAGATTGCTAGGCAGAAGGATGCCACTGGGCAGGGATGTGGCATGTTGAAAAATTAGTATCTGCATATTTGCTTAAAAGGTTAATCTCATAAGTACTTCATTCTTTATTTCCGGACTATTTTCTTGTGTCATTTCTTCATCTATTTCCTTCTCTCCACATTTTCTGTTAACTGTTTTAGGATATTCTAGTATTTGGATATTGAATCTCCTAGATTTTCTTATCTTTTTGTCAAGTTCCCCATCATTTTGACTTTCTGTTCCATTTTGAGAAGTTATCTTCCAACTGTATTATTTTAGAAATCACATTAAAAACATTTCTAATAGGGCTTCCCTGGTGGCGCAGTGGTTGAGAGTCCGCCTGCCGATGCAGGGGACACGGGTTCGTGCCCCGGTCCGGGAAGATCCCACATGCCGCGGAGCGGCTGGGCCCGTGAGCCATGGCCGCTGAGCCTGCGCGTCCGGAGCCTGTCCTCCGCAACGGGAGAGGCCACAACAGTGAGAGGCCCGCGTAACGCATAAAAAAAAAAAAAAAAAAAAAAAAAAAAAATTAATAATAAAATGCCTGTGTTGTCTACCTTTTGTGTAGATTCTGTCATTGTTAAATATTCAAAGATAGTTTTATCTTTTTGAATTATTATAGATGTTTTATTTTTTCTCCAAGTTTTCTTCTTGTTCCCCCACCCCCTCACTGTTTCTTTCAGATTTTCTTTTCCTGTGTGTTTTTGGTTTTTTTTTAGTCCCTTGTCTTTTGTGTTTTAGGCTGTCTTGAAATGCCTGGTGATCCATGATAATATCATTTCAGAATGAGTTAGGAAAAGACAATTGAAAATTCTGTTTTTGGTGTGCTTTGTTCCTGGTGATCTCCACTGTTGGGTAGTCAGAAAGTGAGATAGCCTTTATATTGATGGAAAGAAGTGAAAGTTTTTCTCTGGGGTCATTTAGTTTTTACAGAGGTGAAACTTCCAGTCTCTTACAAGGGATGGGTGTAAAGGGTATGGAGTGGAGGAAGTTTTATGTGGCTACTGGCATCCTTGCATAAGGACAGGGAAAGTAGATAAGGGTCCCAACTTTCAGTAAGACTGAATCCCCCTATTTTTAACCATATGATTCACACCTGCCATTTGCTATGCTCATTGTCTCTGAACTTGGAGCATTCCTAGTTCAGTGTTTTTCAGAGAGTGAACCTCTGATCTCCCATTTGAGGGGTGAGAGGTGGCATTTTGGAGGAATACACGTTTATCTGTATGGGTTAGGGAAAGGCTCTGCTGAAGAGCCTACAGTGCCCTTGTTTAACACTGCATCTTACCTTCTGCCATAGTACTAGAAGCCTCCAGATACTGAGTTTCCTAGGGCTTCTGTGAAGCAAACTGACCAGCTCTCTTCAGGTTCTTCCTCGGCAATAGCAGATTTTAATTTTTTCCTGTCTACTTAGTTCCTTACCACTTCAACTACTTTCTAACTTACAAAAATTTGTTGAAATTTCTGTTCTCTTGTTGCCTCCTTTTCTGTCTTTCTCTGTTAATACTTTTTGTATTCCTTTGCTGTTATTTATTTTAACAGAAGTTTGGTAGGTTTGTTATTTTGATTATACTTCTTAAACCCCCGTATTTAAAAGAAAGAAGAAAAAAGCACATCTTCCAGGTAGAAGAATATTTTATAATTCTGGGGCCTCATTTGAGTATTACATTCTTATTGTATGCCATGATTATAAAATTTTGGTCAGACTGATTATTTCTAGCTTGTGGTGTCTTTACATATTATTATATGTGATAAAGATTTTCTTCTCTATGACCCACAGAAAATCCTTTACTCACTTCACTTGTTACCTGGTTCAACTTAATCAACCTTTAAGACCCTGAAACATCTAATTGTGGGAGAATGTGTAAGTCGAATTAGATGCACTTTCCTTTACCACAGAGCTTATAATTCTGTGTTTGCAAAATACACCATGAATGTTAATGAACCTAAATAACGTACTAGGAAATGGTCTTCCTCTGTAGATGAGAATAAAGGCTTTTTAATTGATTCATTTTTCTTTTTTTTTTTTCTGAAGCTCTCTAGAATGTTGGCAGGAAACACAAAATAAATCTGTAAATTTCCAAAGCAGTCTTTTTACCATTATTTAGCATAACTCTGTTTGCCTAGAGGGTGGGTGAGGTAGAAAGTGTGAGTGTTTCCTTCTATTTTGAGCATGCTCCACATTAATTTATCAGATTTTACTCTTTTTTTTTTCTTAATATCTTAGTTAGCACATATTTAGTTTTATATTTTCTGCACTCAATGTATTGCACTGTTTTCCCTGGATGTATGTGAAGAAATAAAAAGCAAAATGCCTGCACTTTGAATTTATTGCCTACTTGGAGAAAACTCACCATAAACAAATGAGTCACTTGAGCTTTCTGTGGCTGGTAAGGGAGTAGAGGAAGAAGCTTATTTATTTTTGAGAGGTTTGTAACAGGAAAGTAAGAATAAGTAAATAGAATATGTGGTTGTTTCTTTTTTATATTTGTTAGTTCCTTTCATTTTTGGTTAAATATTAATGGGGCTAAGAGGGGACCCAAGAAAGAAGATGACAGGGAGAGATGACAAGGATTGGAGATAGATTCTTAGGAAACTGGAAAGATGGAAAAGAATAAAGGTCACAGGTTGAATAGTTAGTTAGGGAATGATTATGGAAAGAGATGCATTTTAAGCTTGGTCTTGAAGGAGTTAATGGATTAGATTAATGAATAGGTTGTCAGGGGTCTATTAGAGAATAAAAGAAAATAAAGTTAAGCAAGATTATACAGGAATTAACCAATTCTGTGAGAGACAGTGGTCAGTTTGACTTGTATTGACTTATGAAGATGTCACATGTTTAAGGAGACTAAATGGAATAATGAATCTATTTTAGGAAATTTTACTCTAAGAGCATGCAGGGTCCTACAATTGCTAAATTTTGACAGAGATTATTTTTTGCTTTTTCTTAAATCCTACATTTCTTACTTTAAGAAAAACCTCAATAATTAAAAAAAATGAACAATTTATTCTTTAACCTCTGGTGTTTTTTGACCCTTAATGATCTCATTTTTTTTTCCTCAGAAATGTTCATTCTCTCTCTTCTAGAGCATATAAAAATGCTGAAGTAATCTTATTATCAATGAACAAAAATTAGTCACTGTTAATGGATCCTGAATGTTCTTTCTTTTTCTTTTATGTCATAAAGATTCCTAGAAAGAACTTTACTATCATGTACATCTTCTCTTTCTATATCCTCACTTCCAATTCATTGTTTTCTATCCTCTCCTACTCTGATTTAATAAAAAATAAAGTAAAATGGTCCAAGTAGCTGGATGATGATAATTTAAATTTAAGACCTATGAATGAAGCAATATAAATCTCATTTACCATTATGAATCATTTGAACCACATATTCACATTAGTATTTCATATAAATTTATAGATGATTTCTACTGTGTCATGGCCTGTGATAGGATCTGAATCTTCTGCAGTTCCTGAGTGATCATTTCTAGTTATGTCATGGGTAAAATACATTCTTTTGCTGTGTACCACCTGCCAACTCAAACTTGTCATAAATCATTGCTTTTGCAGCTTACTTGTTAATACTTTCTTTTCTTATGGCACATCCTGTAGAAATTCTTTTAGTGATGACTTGAGATCTTATGTATTTGTCTAGGATTTTATATTTCTGGTTTTGTCTTATATCCAGTGTTGCTGATAAAATCCTGATAATTTGATTTTTATTCCTTTTATGTAATCAGCCCTTTCTCCTGGTAGTCACTTGGATTTCCTCTTTATCCTTCATGTTCTAAAAATTTCACTATTCGCTGTCCTAATACAGGATTTCATTCATTACTCTTTTCTTGAAATGGTCTTACCCTCATAAATCATCTCCTTAGTTCTCATTTCCCCCCCATCCATTTTCATATTAGAGCCATAGTCATCATTCTAAAATTTGGAATCTTCTCATGTTATCCTTCTGACTATAAACCTTTGTGATAAACTCTCCCCACACCTGATTTGGTTATAGACAAGGTTTTCAAACTGTGTGACAAGAAGCTGACCAGGTCAGTTTTCAGATTCTCCAGCACTCACCTGAAATAAGGAGATTCCTTTTCTGTTTTATAGTTGGGCTCCCATATATGTTTATGTCTAAATAATGATTTCTTTGTTTTAAAAGAATTGAACAACAATGACCTCTAGGCTGAATTCCATACTCCTTAGCTTACCATACAAAGCCCTCCATGCCCTGGCCATTGGGTTCCTCTCCAGCTTTGTCTTTATCCTTGTCTTAGTCTGTTTGGGCTGCTATAATAAAGTACCATAGCCTAGGCACCTTATGAACAACAGAAATGTATTTCTCCCAGTTCTGGAGGCTGGAAGTATGAGGTCAGAGTGCCAGCCTGGTAGAATTCTAGTGAGGGCTCTTTTCTGACTGCCAGCTTCTCATTGGTAATGTCTCTTCACATGGTGGAGAGCAGAGAGAGGAAGCAAACTCTCTAGTGACTTTAATAAGGGCACTAATTCCATTCCTGTGAGCTCCACCCTCTTGATCTCATTCTAATGCTAATTACCTCCCAAAGGCCCTACCTCCTAGTACTATTACACTGGGGGGGTTGGGTTTCAACATATAAATTTTGCAGGGGACAGAAACATTCAGCCCATAACAATAAGGTATACTGTCCATACTGAATTACTTGCTGTTGCTTAAATGCTGTTCTGGTCATATCTCAGGAAATGCAAAGACAGCATCCCTTTTATGTGGAATGGCTTTCCCCTATTTTAGTAATCTGACAAACTTCCTAGTCTTTGATATAGAGTTTATATGCCATTTATTTTTGGTGAAGTTTTTCATAATCCCGAACGCCACTTTCTACTTACCAAATATCCCTTCTGCCATAAGCCTCTCTAGAGCCTGTTTCCACTATACTCACTGTGATATGTACTTTTAGAATGTGAACTTTTTGAGGACAGGGTAAGTGTCTTGGTCATCTTTGTGTCTCTGGAACCTAGTAATATCTGATTCATAGAAGCTATTCAATAAATGTTTATTGACTGCATGGATGAAAGGGTTAGGAATCATTAGGTAAGTACACTTGCTACTGTTGGAAATATTTTTGCATAGGCACGTTATACAGAAAGTGAAAGAAATTTATAAAGTGTGTTTCAGTAATTTTAAATTTAATTCCATTTTAATTTTAAATTTTCTATAAGTTTAGTCATCTTCAGCCTGTAGAATTGCTGTTTATAGGAGGAATGCTGTTGATACCAGGGTTAAAGACAAGCAAACAAAATAACTGAAGTAAGCAAATATTGGTCTGGAAATCACAGTTTGTTTTAATGAGTCTTTAGCATTTTCTATGTTACTTTTAAAACAAAGATTCTTGTGAGTCACTGTTTAGAGAACTTAATATTAGAAAAAAAGTTTGCCTTTCTCCTGAAGATTTGAAATGCTTATTTTCATCTTATGTTGTCTGTCAGAAGACTTAAAACTTAAATGAATTGTACACTTGCAATAACCATCCAGCTCCAGTCCTAGACCATGATCTTGTCTCCTTGCCCTCCAGCCCTTCTCTCCTTCTGACCACTTTCATTGTAACTGCTGATTTTTTCTTCTCATTTTATTTTTAAGTATATTATATTTTAAAATTGTGAGTAGTCTTTTTTTCTTTTTTTGGAAGTAAGAAGAATATAAATTAAATGTACATAAATCTGTGAATAAGGGCAGGGAATTATTTCAAATCAGGATTCAAATCTGTTTTAATATTTCTTTAAATCACCTGTGAATAAATGGACAATGCCTAATTCTTTTTCCTTATATAGTTCAGAACCAGTTAGTTAGGAGGCTACAGAATGGATTTACTATGGGATGTGCCAGAGGTCAGAGTGTTTAGGCGTTTAGATGAGTACTATGAAGAGAGAAAAGTCCACTTATGGGATGATGTCACTCTTACCCCAAATAAATAACTAGATGTTACTTCTCTCTGCATAAAGCACATATCATCTCTGTTTTAGACTTTTTCCTCATGGAAAGCTTTCTCTAACTTTGAAGAATATTTTCTTTTGACACAATGAAATAGAAATCTGGGATGCACTGTTGCTGTTATGACTGTTTTATTTAAGGCACAATAGATTATGGTGAAAGAAAAAATAGTTCAAATGTCTCTTTCACATATGTAGATGAAAACTTATTACACCTTGCATATATTAAGCCTGATTTCCTAGTTTTCCATGGTAGGGCTCAGGATTAGGAGCTGCTTGGATTATGTAGTTTTGTTTTCCCTTTTCATTTTCATCTAAAGCCCTGCAGAGAATAGGAGATTGTTGGTGAGATATCAATGGCAGTATAGGGATTGCTTTCTGGAGTCATTATGAATTAAGAGCTAATGGATAGCTTTCTTTGATAGCTCGTTTATAATTGAGTACAGATAGATGAAAATCAAACACAAAGGGAATTCAATTTTATCATTAATTTTGACTTTGTTTAACGGATGATATCTGGGCACAGCAGCCTTCCTAATTTGTCTGTGTATGATGAAGAAACTAATCATACACAGCTCAGAGAACAAATAACATACGTTTCCCAAAGAGGTCACCTTCAGAGACAAGTACAAGGGAAAAAAACCCCACAAACCTGTTGATTTCTTTCTTTTCTCGTATGTTTTTTCTCTGTTTACCTTCTTTTAAAAATGCAGTACATAAAATAATTTCATAATTTAAAATATGCAGTGATTGACTATCCAGAAGTTATAGCCTAAACTAGGCTATAAATATAATCTGGTTTGTTCCTTGTTAAAGGCTTCCTTTCTTTCTTTCCTTTATCGGATAGCCCTTACTATGTGCCAGTTACTATTTTAAATATTACAAATATTAATTTATTTAGCCCTCATAACAGCCCTATTGGGAAAGTCCTATTATCAGTCATCCCCATTTTTTTCAGATGAGGAACTGAGGCACAGAGAGATGACATAATTTGCTCAAAGTCACATAGCTAGCTGATATCTGGCAGAGCTGGGATTCAAACCCAGGAAATCTGGCTATAGAGGTTGTGTTCTTAACATTATGTTATGTTGCTATATTAGTTTAATTACAGCTCCTGTGATTTCTTGATAACTGTTTAAAAACACCACCAAGCATAGCCTTTGGTTAAAATGTTAAACCTTTGCAAATCCTAATATGTTATTTTAGAATACATGTTTTCCTGTGAGCAAGTAGCAAATACAGTAATGCATTTGGGAGCACACAGAAACGAATTTGACATTGTTTAATTTTTAGGAATATTCAATAGAACATATGCTATACGTAATATATATATTTAAGTATACACAAACACATTTGTACACACATGCACACGTGTATATTTTATTGTATACATGTATATATATTTTATTTTGTCAAGGACCAAAATAACAGTGTTTGAATAAAGATAGATGATTGTTTCTCTTTGAAGTAAAAGTCTAAGTCAGTAAGTGCTTTGTGGACAGGCTGCTTCTGCTACATGTGTATGTTCAGACCAGGTTCCTTACATCCCATTGGTCTTCTATCTCCAAGTATGTTATCTATATGATAAACAACACTCACCATCTCTCTGTGTTTCTTGCAGAAAGAGGAAAACAAGGTCAAGGCATTCTCTTTTAAGGATGTGAACACATCATTTATATATACATCCTTTTGGCCAGATCTTTGTTACATTGGCTATCCTAGCTGCAAGGAATGTTGAGAAATGTGGCTTTAGCTTTGGGGCCATTTGTCCAGCTAAAATTCAGCAGGTTCTGTCTTATTTAAAGGAAAATAGAGGGTTGATTTTGGAATACAATTAGCATTTACTGCTATAGCCATTTAAAAGCAACTTTTTAAGGAAGAATTAACCTTGTGCTAGAAACTCATTTTTTTTATACTTCTCAGAACAACTGTAAGTAATGTATCCTTTTTTAAATTTGTTATGCTATAGAAACACATTGTTTTAAAACTTTTATGATTTAATTCATTATAACAGAAAAAGTGTGGTGTTCTTAATAATAAAAGAAAGAAAATTTGGAGGATATAGCTGATAATATTAATAATATACACTCAAGGATATAACTAGTATTATTCATAGAGTGCAATCATAATGGTATGCTTTTAGATCATTGCAAACACCAACATTAAACAAATAAAATGAAAGTAAAATCCTAAAGCAATCTGGAATTTATTAGATATTATGTGAGGCTTAAAATTTTGCCATTTTTGGAAGGATGACCAAATTATCATGAAGTGCCAGTCCCACTTTTAATGCTATTTTTAGTTTGACAACAATTTCTGCACAAAATAAGAGTAGGATTTTAATGAAAACACTGCATGTAAATATAGCAGTGTGAGATGTAAAAGCATACTGAGCAGAATCAGCAACTGACAGCAACTAGGCTCTAACCTGGTTTTCTTGAATAGCACAATTGAGAATGTAAACCAACCACCTCTGTGACAGAGAATTCATAGGACAGCTGGATGGGTACTGTTGAGATACCTAAATTTAAATTAGGGTTCAAGAAGAATGATTTCCCTTCCCTTCTTAAAAATGCTAAATTGGTATTGGCTCTAATCATTTATTTTTTGTGTTGGTGGTGAGCATTTTTGAATACGCATACTTAAATCTTCACTCTTTTTAAAAAAATGTTCTGTAGGAACATCAGATAAGAAGGAAAGGGTGTGAGCCAGCATTTATGTGTAAAGTTGTAATAATTAATGAAAGCGATTCTCAAGATATTTTACACAGTATTAGAAGAGCTTTAGAAAGAAGACTGCTTTTTAAAACTAGTAAGTTGGTTAAACATTTTAAGTGCAACCATTAGTAAATGGAATCTTATTAAAATAATTATATTCTCAAGATCTATCTTTTCTAAAAGATATTTTAGGATAAAATTATTAAATATGGGGAGGACAGAAGCACCTTAAAATGTTTCAGTTATATCCTTGAGAGAATATTTTAAACAAAAATACTTTTGGTAATTTTCATATCCTCGTAGGAGACCCGTCAGCATGCTGGTTTTGGCCTCTCTGTTCCTTTACCTCCTCTGCTCTAGGGATCTTACCCTTCTCCCAACTCAGTTTCACTAAGTTGCGTGATCCACAGCCATCCACTGTGGTGATCATACTGTAGATTTTGCCTTTATTCATAAACCTTTCATTCCCCATGTTTTTGGACTCGCATGTCCAAAAAACTCTGTGTAGCAGTATCCCGAAGCACTGGTTCTTAAACTTTAGCTCGCATCAGAAACACCTGCCAGCCTTGTTAAAAGACACACCCCAGAGTGTCTGATCCAGTAGGTCTGGGATGAGTTTGAAATTTTGAATTTTCACACGTTCCCAGATGATGCCAGTGTTGCTGGTTCAGGGACTATAATTTGAGAACAGTTCAGAGGACTCTGTTATTGCTTAGTACATCCATTAGTTGATAACGCTTTAAAAAACAAAACTGTGTCCTCAAATCTTGTTTCTTTTTCTTTTCTTTCCTTGTTTTGTTTTGTTTTGTTTTAATTTGTAGATCTTGAGGAAGTCCCTTGCAAGAACATGTTTGTTTTATTTTGACTAGTTGTATACAGCTGTTTTAATTCTAACAAGGAAGAATATGGGCCAGGTGCAATAAAGGGGTACTTGAACAAGACTTTATATTTTACTTTGCTGAGCAGAGAAATAAGTCATGGAGACCTTTCTCAGTCCTTCTACCCCAATACAAGATTAGGATATATAAATTCATGTAGTCACTTTATATTAAGTCAGTTCTAGGAGTCCTGCTACAGCAATTTTCTTAGATGCAAAGCATTGGAGATGAAGTTGGAATAACCATGCCAATGTTTACTAATTTTATTTTTAATTTTTTTAACTTTTTATTTTATATTGGAGTATAGCCAATTAACAATGTTGTGATAGTTTCAGGTGCACAGCAAAGTGACTCAACCATATATATACATGTATCCATTCTCCCCCAGACTCCCCTCCCATCCAGGCTGCCACATAACATTGAGCAGAGTTCCCTGTGCTATACAGTAGGTTCTTGTTTGTTATACTTTTTAAATATAGCAGTGAGTACATATCGATCCCCACTCCCTAACTATCCCTTCCCTCCACCCTTCCCCACAGCCCCCACCACTGGTAACCATAAGTTCATTCTCTAAGTCTGTGAGTCTGTTTCTGTTTTGTAAATACGTTCATTTGTATCATTTCTTTTTAGATCTGCGTATAAGTGTTATCATGCGATATCTCTCTTTGTCTGACTTATTTCACTCAGTATGACAATCTCTAGGTCCATCCATGTTGCTGCAGATGGCATTATTTCATTCTTTTTTATGGCTAAGTAATATTCTATTGTATATATGTACCACATCTTCTTTACGTACTCCTCTGTCAATGGACATTTAGGTTGCTTCCATGTCTTGGCTATTGTAAATGTTTACAAATTTTAGAGTCCATCTACTAACTTGTTAGCTGGGTGTCATGAAAAATTATTTTGTATAGTGAGTTGGATAAAAAAGACTTTGGAATGTATAAGTTCATTATATGCCGTTTATGGCTTTGAGTAAGTTACATAGCTGAGCCTTTTGACTATCCCCCTGTCTGTATTAAAAAAAAAAAAAATCTAATACATTTCAAAAAATTTCAAAGAAAGAGTACTCAAATAGATTTCAACTTTATGATTTTTCATATTTACAATAAATAAGAAATATAATGATTGTTTTTATTCTCTCACAGTACATATTTCATTATTTAAATTTTTGTTCTCTCATAATACATCTGATAGAACAAACCTCCTTTGAGTGTACTACCCAATAACACTATTCAGTGCAGTACCATGTCTCACTTGAATATCTAATATGTACTTGATACCACGTAACGTTACTTCTGTGCACTCTGCCTATTAGATGGCTTTGACATTATGTTGGTGCCAATACTACTTATATTTCAGAGGATAGGTATCTCCATGTTCCCTTGACTGGTGATAATAGCATAATAAATACAAGCATGGACTCCAACCAGACTACCTGTGTTCACTTGCTGTTTCCAACACCTGCTAATGGTGTGAACTTTGGCTAATCATTCTCTTACCTCAGTAGCTTCTTCTAAACTGGGAATAATAATCATACTTACCCCCTAGAATTGATGGGAGGGTAAAAGCACTCACAACAATGCCTGGTACTTAGTTAATGCTCTGTAATCTCAACTATTTTCTTTTCCATGCATATATGCAGAGGCCATGTTTATTTAGCCTTTAATTCTCACATCTTTGTAGACTTCGTGAGCACAGGCCAAATATTTTATAAATTTGCATAATAAGCCAGTATCTGATGAGTCTGTAAATCAGCATTATCTCCCTCCCTACAAAATGCTCTGTTTCCTGAGATTCAGCTGGTGTGTTCATGGGATTACTCCACCAATGTCTGAAAATTCACTAGAGTGTTTATAGAAAGTGTGTGCTTTGCCCAGCACTTATTTATGTAAAGAATTTTATGTGCTTTTGAACATTCATTTTCTTAACTCAAAGTTTACATTTTAAGAATCTTGGAACTATGTATAAAATCTCTGTACAACATTAAAAGAAATCTTAATGAAATGTTATGAGAGAGATCAAGGAGATTGTCAGCCAAAATGAAACTACCACAGTGAAGATGGATAGAGAATCCTTAATGAAGAAAGGAACTGTTGGAAATAAGAAAAGCTAGTTGTTTTGAGACTAATCAAATACAAGGACTATCTGTGAATAATCAATAAGATCTAATCAATGTGAAAAACATATATCATAGGAAACATATTAAACTGTGAGCACCGGAATGAACTTAGATACTGTTCTCATATTTTACACATGTTTTTGTCCATCCGTTAACCAAGTGAGTCTTTCATATTTTGGTGAACACAATTCCCATAGTCTTTTCAGTGAACTCCAGCAAGTCACAGGAACAAATTTGGCTGTTTCTGCTTATAACTCTTGAAGTTTGTCAATCATATATAGACTTACCACTTAGTACACTTATTTTGTGTTTCATGTAATTGCTCAAACACACTACACTGAAATTTTCCTAAAACATATTTTAATTTATCATAATTTATAAGTAATATACAGATAAAACAGATTTCTTAGGCTAATGGGTAATGGGAATGTATTCTGAAAGAGAGATTCCTTTGCAAAAGGATCCATACCTTTAATATGTTTTAGCCTTATTACAGGGTAATTCACATTCATAAATTGTATACTACCAAGCAAATATTTGCTTTTCTTAGACTAAGTGTTTTATATTGTTTGTAAATGATCCTTCCTTATTTATGAAGAGAGAGCTTCTACTTAGACTTACTTGAAGGATAATAATTTAAATTACACTAAACTTTGAAGGTAACAAATATTTGAAATTAAGGACATTGGTAGTTTTACTGGCCTAAATAGTTTAAAATAAGATTTTTATTTTCCTAGAAAAATAAATGATGAAATCAATATAGTTTAACTTTTAGCTCTGCATTTCAACAGTGCCTGTGTTCTTGTGGGCTTGGGCTTGGGGGATGAGGGAAGGTAGACCTTCATATAAACATAAAATATATTCATATATATACACTCAGATATCATGTAGTTTCTAAGTTGTTTAATTTTAACATAAAAAAAATCTCTGAACATATTGCAAAAAAATACATATATCTTTCAGTTATATGTGTGAATCTCAAAATCTGACAAGATCCGAGTGTACAACTGACATTTAATATGAGGAATCGAAGCTCATTTTCTCATTTGCAAACCAGTGTAAACTTCCAGCTTATTTACCAACTCTCAAAGCATCTGCCATCCTCTGGTCTCCTGTAAATTTATATTTTTTACCTTTGTCTCTATTACATTCACATTCAGTTGAGAAATTTTACTTTTGTCTTTCTATTACCTTCACATTCAGTTGAGAAATTTAGCTGAGTCTACCTCTGTAGGATTTCTTGAATATTATTATTTTCATTGGTAGCTCAGACCTGTGTTGCCTTTTGTCTAAATTACTCCTGTGGCATTTCCACCACACAAGACAGTAGTTTCAAAGATAGCCATCACAGAAATAGGGCTCTGTGCTTTTAAACAGCTCCTGATGATTTGGTGGGTGAATTTGGAATTCACTGGCCTCATAGAAATAGCATTGGGCCAAGGGTCAGGTGTTTTGGGTTACAGTTTAACCATTAGTAATTAGTTCACTGATTTTCTCTCTTGGTTCCTCAGTTTACTTGTTCAATATATATACATATATATTTTATATGTCACAACTAATGACTTCATGAAGATACGTTTAAAGGATGAAAATGATCTAATGATGTAAATCATTATTATTTTTATCTTGTACTTGGCACTTTTTTAGCTGTTAATCCTAAACTCCTCAGTGTGGCGTTTCTATTTTCTTTATTAATCGAATAATTGTTGTTGTTTTAAACGTTCTTCTCTTCAGTGTGCCTGTTTTTTATTTGGAGATTCATGTAATCCTCTAGAATCGGGTTTTGTTACTCTCCTTGAATTTGTTTTTTCCACCTCTGGATATCTACTTTATTCCATTCACTTCCTAGAATGTCCCATTTTCTGTATTCTGCCTTTCCAAATCCATTTCCTTCTTCAAAATGGCTTAGAAGTTCCTTCCTTGTTGAAATAACATTATGATTGAACATCAATTTTCACATAGCCTCAGAACTTAACGTATGCAGTTTTTTTTATTATTCTCTGTTATCCTGTTCTCTCTGTGTCTCTATTTGTACATATTTGTAAACGTATGTACCCATACACACAATGTTGTTTTCATAATGAGCATCCTTGAGTTTACAAGCAAGAAGGAAACTTCTAGATCATCCTTGTCCAATATTCTTGTTTTAGTTCAGAAAATTAAATTTTAAGGAAGTTATAGCTTGCCCAAGATTATGCATCTCTTCATGTTAGTAAGATCTGAGCCTACAAAATACCAGCTCCTTAATGCTTGTTGCAAAATAAATAATCTGTTACTTGCTTAAGGTATAAATAAGAAAACATTATCAAGAGAGATGTTTTTATTTGCAGTATTTTTCATGACTATGAATAGTCTTCCAGGGATACTATTGTTCTTTTATGAGTTTAAATTTTTAGAGCATTTCAGTTTGAATTAAAAAATTATTATTTTGAGTGTTCAGTATATTAAAGGTACTATTTTAAGCATTTTATTTGCTTAACAGCTTGTTCTATTTTAACCCTTGCTTAACAGTCCTGTGAGGTATAGATACTATCATTATTCCCAGTTTTAGCTGAAGAAAGTGGATGTTGGCTAGATTAAGTATCTTGTTCGATGTCATAAATGACTGAAACAATAATCAAACTGTGAAGTTTACCTTCTATTTTATCCTCTGCGATATATTGACTTATGTTGAAGTTGGGAGACCTGTAGTTAATCAGCTCAATCAAATTTTATTTTAAATGTGTGGAAACTTGGTGATTTGGCCACATGCTGATTAATAGAAACAAACCATCTATTTTTAAATGTAATTACACAGAGAGTAGATAAAATAAACATGGTAAATAGAATCCTGAATAAATAGTTGCCATGTTTTCAACTGTTTTTGCTTGCTTGCATTTTATATTTAAATGTATATGTTTATAACCTAGAGCAGTTTTGCATTCTTTTTACAATATACTTGTCCAGAGAGTGATACCATTGCTTTATCAAGTTGAATTCATTTCTTGGATTCGATGCTGATGTCTCCCCTTTTGCCATTCGTGTATTTTCTTTGGTCATAATACAGCACAAATATTTCTTTTGCTTTGATCTTTTTAGTCCATTGATTAATTTTCTCTTTCTTAATTTAGAAACTAGATTATATTCTTATTTTTTTCAAAAGATGCAATGCATTTTTAAAGATTTGATTTAATTTATAAAGTCAGTTTTGTAAACATTGTTTTCAATAGGAAGCTCCCAGGTACAGTATTTTATATTCATATTTTTAATAATCACTGCAGGAAATGGGTAGCATTCTGTCTCTAGTTTTTTTTTTGAACAATACTAAATCTTATTTTCATATAATAATCAGAACCACAGTTTTTAGTAACCATAACATCTGTGGTCTCTGAATCTGTTTTTTTTTCAAAATCTAAACATTGTGTGACTTCTGTCATGTTTTTATTCTCCAGTTGAGAGATCCATAAAAGAGTTGGAGCATCTTCCATTTTATTATTGTGGATCATGATATTTTTCATAGATTTTACTGTGCTCTTTAGGCAATTAAAATCATAAGGCTAAAATAAACACATAATTTATTTTTCTTAAAATTATTTTATGTCAGTAACTCAATAAATTGTGTTTGAATATATGACTTATGTATCCAACTGATACATTTGTGGCAGTGGAGTTATAGCTCCCTCTTTTGGAAAGCCGAGGCATGGCATTTTGATTAAGATAAATTATTCTTTACAGATTTTCAGTTTACATAATTTCTTGAGCATATAAATGTAAAAAGAACATTTTTCTTTGGAGTGGTTTTCCTTTGGAATTTTAGAACATTAATAAAAACATTAAACTTCCATATACATATGCACATATATATTTGTTGAGGCTTAAGAACTCAGTACAGGTTTGTATGATATGAGTTGCAACCCAAGAAAACTTTATTTTGATATTTGAAATGCTTTCATTTTTATTTAAAGAAGAGTTATTTTTACTTTTTTTGTAATTATTAAACATGATTTATAATGTATTTAAAAAAAAACAGGACTTAAAACAATTAAGAAATATGGAAAGAAAACAGCAAAGTAGCATTTCTCAAAATAACAGCCTAGCTCTCCCTCCTACCATCCACTGTTTTAGTTTTTGTGAGTATTCTTCCTGATCTGTTTCTAGGCATTGATAGACTGTCTTTCTCCTTATCTCTCTGTCTCTCTGTATTTATATGCTATTTAAGAAAAAATCATAAAAATGTGATTATTCTATGCCTGCTGGTTCTCAATTTCCTTTTTTTCCCTCACTCAATATACCATGCAAATCTCAAAAAGTACATTATTGTTTGACTTATTTAAATAAACTCCATACTCATATAGACTGATATATACATAAGCTAGAAATTGATATTTACTCTGACTAAGCATTCTACCTTGGCATAACTATTATAAAAAGAAGTAAAATCATATTAATGTACTTAATGGATATCACACAAATCTGTTTCTTTTTATAATGAAAGTAATTTTATAATAATTTTGTGCTTTCTTGAGATATTAAGATCAGAGTTCTGCCTTTACTACCATTGTTTAGAATAGCATTTTTGTTTTCTACCCTTTTGCTGTTTGCAGCTGAGCCTTAAAAATGCTCTAAATTTACCTGTAAATTGTTCAGTGGTGTTCAGTATCTTGCTGGACATGGTCTTAGATTTCATTGTGTAATTCTTTGTAACTTTGTCTACAGACTCTGAAGAAGTACTTTGGATTTAAAGATTTTCAGTTAATCATTACCATATCCCAAGATGACTATATAAATGTTATTTAAAAAAAGGTTTGCAAGAGTCAAAATAGGTTCTTTTACTTTAAAAAGTCTCATGTCTAACATCAATTTGATAGTTTTCATTTGTTTGTTTAATGTTCATAAATTACTTTTAGAACTTAATTATTTAATCAGCTTTCCTAAGAGGTTGAAAATACTACTTCAGCCTATGGAATCTAAATGGAGCTCATACATATACATGTTCATATATGTGTGTATATATAAATATATATATTACTATTATGAAACATGCTTGTGAACTGCCTCTGAATTTAACTCTCAGAATAGGCTTTATTTCATATACAAATCAGAATTTAATGAAATAGTATGAATTGAAGAATATACAGGTAATGGCTTTTGTTGCCTTTGGAAGTAACAATGTCATTGACATATGCATATTTATATTAAACTGGATTTTCTCTGTCATTATGCTAAATATTGTTAGTTTATTATGGCCAATTAATTCTATTTCATTAACTTAAGAAGTCACATTTATGTGACTCTCAACAGTTATGTTGAGAGGTTTGAAGAGATGATAACAATGAAATAATAATCCATGATGTCTTGCACTGCTAATTAGTGGGTGATTTTTGCAAACCTCTGTTCATGCAAATATTTTCATCATTCTTTCAAATGAATCTGTAAGTTAAACATGAAAGTACACCTTACTCACTTGTAAATCTTGAAACAAATAGGTAATTTTACTGTGGGTACTTCTAAAAAAATTTCTCATTTTATATTGGAGTGTAGTTGATTAACAATGTTGTGCTAGTTTCAGTTGTGCGGCAAAGTGATTCAGTATTATGTATGCCTGTATCTATTCTTTTTCAAATTCTTTTCCCATTTAGGTTATTACAGAGTACTGAGCAAAGTTCCTTGTGCTCTACAGTAGGTCCTTGTTGGTTATCTGTTTTAAATATAGAAGTGTGTACGTGTCAATCCCGAACTTTAATAAGTATTTGTTTGATGATTAAAGCAGTTATAAGCTATTCTGTAGGCATGGTCTTTTCTTAGAGCAATGATAAGCTGTGTCATAAAAAGTTGTTTCTCAGCTGAGCATCAATCCTTTCCCTTTGTTCCTGAGACATGAACTCATTTTTAAATTAACAATTCTATCAAAAGTAATTCTAACATCTGAAGAATTAATCCTGTAGGTGCTTTCTTTTTCTTTTCAAAGCTTTTTTTTTTTTTTTTTTTTTTTTTTTTTGTCGTTTTAGGCCCAGGTTTGGGCATACCTATAACTATTTGTTTTCACAGTGCTGGTACTTTTTAGGCACATCTTAGGAGTTTTCTATTTTCACCCATCTAATCTTGAAATTTGGTCCATTCTCCTCCAATTCTTTAGGCCTCCACTTTCCAGGTTCTACCTCCAACTTTTCCTTATATGAGCCTGCTTTTCCACTTCATTTTTCAAACTTACTTTGCCTCTGCAATATCTCATAATCCAAATTTGGTGTGTTCTTTTCAAATGATGTCCTACTTTAGGGCAAAGCATCTTTCTCGTATTTTTTATGATGAGTACTGCTTCAAATGCCAGTTTAGTTTCAAATTATCCTCCACCCACCCCCAACATTTTCTTTATTTCCTCTGAGGATTCCTATGTATTGCCAACATCTGTTTCTTTTTGCATGATAATCATATCAACTCTGCTTATAAAATTTTAGTTTGAAACCAAATGTAGAATGAAAAGAATTTTCCCCAGGTAAACACTTTTTTTGTGATTATTTCTCATGAGAAAACTGATTCTGAATGTATATGTAATTATATATAGGGAAGTACAAATGGAAATTGAGCATGTGAACTGATTAATTGTGGCATGTCAATCATCTTTTGAGTTTTCTACTGCTCATGCCTATGGAAATAATGCCATTTTGTTAGATTAAGCGTCATTCAGGGTTCTTAGGCAAAAAAGATTGATCTCCATATGATTTAACTGAAGTACTAGTTTCTTCCTTCCAGATCTTGCATGGGTGCCTCTACTAGATGCAGAAACCTAGCTGCAAGGGAGTGTGAAAAATGTGACTTTAAACTTTCCATCCTTTCTATAATAGGAAGAAATGCCAGAAAGTGGTTTGACTGACCGAAGAGCCAATATCATCTACAACTTTGCAATAAAGATTATAAATGGAATTCCTAAGAACATAGTATTGAAAAGACAATCATCCAATTTTAGTAATGGCATTTAAAGTAGCCATGATAAATATTGTTTTGCAAAATGATTTATGTGATACATAGTATAGAACTTGTGAAATATTTTAAATGATTGGTTAAACTATAGGGTAAGATCAGAAACTTGAATAGATTCACCATACTCTTTTATGAGGCCTTCTTAAGTGCAGGGGAAAATTTTTGATAAGTAAATCAGTGAGGACATTCACGGGTGTACTCAGGACCACAAATGAATAAATTTTGAGCTAGCTTGGTTGCCTTTCATGATTGAAAGTTTACAGAATGATTGTTGGAGAATAATTAGGGAGATTAGACTAGGAAGAATGAAAGCAAATTATAAATTATTACTGTATAAGAAATAAATTAAAAATTCAAAGTAGAGATTGAGATAAATTTTATTGCAAAATATGCCTTGTCTTTTGCAAAGGTGTTTATTATTATCAAGGCTTAGAAAATACAGTCCCTGTAACTTTAATGTTAGTTTTCATTCCTGCATGATAACTTTTTTAAAATAAAAATCTATTCTTTATTATTGGAGCACTGGTCCCTGTAGCTACTTTGTCTTTTGCTTTCTCAGGTCTAGCTTTTATCTCCTAAGCTACTAGACTGCAGCTCACAGAATCAGAATCAAGGGTGACAGGTAGGGTGGTGATAGTGGATAGAAATAGGACTCAGGCATCTTTATTTTAAAATATTCCTCAGGTGGTTCTCATTGCACATCCAGAGTTGAAAACTGCTGTCAAAGACACATATAAAAGTCTAATATTCTCTTTACTGAATTCAGGGGGAAATGTTCATATTCCAACCATGTCACAGTTCAGCGTATACAAATCAGTTTCTACAAGTGTTTAATTCCCTCTGTTAAGGTCACAAGGGAATGTATAATACATTTTAGAAAGATAACTATAAAACATATTCTTTTTCTCTTTCTGTTTTAGTGCTTATTGAAGTGAATCACAGGTATCTAGAAGATCAGACTGTCCATAAATATTGCACCCTTTATGTGAACATTGATTCTAGAAATACTTTAAATGTTTTGGCAGACTCTCTTTTTCTTATATCCATGTACTGTGAAATATCTTGCATTTATTTTACAGTCTTCCTTTGTCCTTCAGTGTGGGCATAGTAGATTTTAAATATGATTATAAAATCTGGAGAATTGAACACTTTCATTTTTCTTTAGGAGTATGTTTTTTAATAAAAGTATTTCATGCTTTTTTCTTCTAAATTATGTAGGCATTAATTTTTTTTAAAAGAGAGCTTTTGTTTAGTATTTGATCTTTTAATGCTGTGCCAGAAAAAGGAAGAAAATTACATTTTGTGACTGTTAGATGGGTATTACTTTTGGTTATATTTAATAGAAGTATTTGCACTTTGGCCAAGTAATAATAATGAATTCAAATAATAATGAATAATGGTATGCCTACAGGACCTTTTACTTGTGATAAAGTACATACTATATAATCTTTTATGATTTAAATATTTACATTTAAGCTGAATTCTTTTATTGAGTAGCACAGTTAAGTGTGTGTTAAATGTCAATATGAATTTTAACCCTCTTCAATTTAAGGTTTTCTGTTTTTTCACTCTTCAGTCTGTTCATCTTAACATCTTTCAAATATGCCAATAAGCTATAAATTTCCCCAAGTGACTCAGTATGCCCCCGATTGGAAAAAAAAGTCTCATGGATATATATATATATATATATATATATATATATATATATATGTGTGTGTGTGTGTGTGTGTGTGTGTGTGTGTAACATATATACATACACATATATATTATATATAATATTTATTTTATGAAATATATATGTACATATTTGAAAGCAGTGAACCATAGGTCACTGCACCTTAGCACATGGTTATTCTCTGAGCCTTATGCAGAAGTCAGGTGGATAATTCCCTGACCTGTGTGCTTTATTGACTGCACTGTCAGAGAAGTTTCCCTGCTTCTCCAGAGAGCTTGTCACACTTGGAGATCACCAAGTTCATTTGCTGTTCTGTGCCTTCGCTATCTACGTAAGATGGAAATATCTATGTTTAATAATTTAAATACACTTCAGCTATGAAGGTTTAAAGTAAATAACTCTATTGTGAAGACTCCTATTATTTACCACTACTTCTTCCCATCGTCACTGTCTATCAGTTAACAAGAAATTATCCAAATGCATATGTTGAGTTTCATATCTCACATGTAGTCATGTTCTATTTCCCATTATACTGTCTGCCTAATCAATTTCTCATATGATGTGTATACTATGTGTTTCCTAATTCATACATACCTATTTGTAGTTCTTCCCCAATACCACCTGCACCTGGAGAAATATGTGACGTTTGTGGAAGAAAAGAGTGATAGTGTTGCACTCTGTATTATGAAACCTTAATTTATAAAGAATATTTAAGTGTAACTCTGAATTATTTTCATTATTAACTGTTTTCTTTATTTAATAGTTGTTAATTATATTCTTAGAGATAATCTCAATGTATATTAAATATATAATTACATGTTTTTGAAAAAGATCTTATGATTTTTTAGAATTACATATTCTGTATCTAGTTCCTGGAATTTCTCTAGATTTCCGTTAAGGAGTAAATTATTTCTCCCCCAGCCCTCATATTTTATATTTTACTTCATTGCAATGGCACTTAGAGTGATTGCTTAAGAATCATATTCTTTTTTTCAAATGATTCAATTTATTACCATATAGACTTTTATAATTATACCTAATGAAATATTTTAAAGAGAGTTTTAACTCATCTTATGATAGTACCTCTCCCATCTAGCGCTTCTAAAAATACTTTTTAAGATTTTTTTTGTTGGTGTTATACCAGATCATAACTCTATTTACTTAATAGAATTCTAGCCTTCACTGCACATGGATGAGTCTCTTTGAAGCACACTTCTTCAGTAATGAAAACTCACTGATTTTTCCCCCTTTTCATGGCTTTTTTCTTTTATTACTATATTGATCTTCCAATATCTTGGAAGTTTAAATCCTATATTTTTATATCATGTGTAATTCATCTGTTTTCTCATCTAAGACACCTAATCAATCTTTACCTGATTACAACATTTCAGCATTGTTCCTATTCTTTTCACTTAGGAGTAGTTATTCTCACTTGCTCAGGGATATCATTTTCAATGCCTGCATCCTAAATCTCACATAATCCCTTTGGATTTTGTCTTTTTGTAGTGACCTCACTTTATAAGGTTTTTGTTCAGGTAATGTACTTGAAATGAAGCAAACACTTTATCAGTTCTACTTAGTTGTTTCTTTATTTCGTTAAAGATTTTCCTCAGTCAAAAGACAGAAACAGAAAAAATATTATAGTTTTAATACTTCTTAACTAGACTAGAAAGTTGGGGAACTGGGATGGAACCCTATGGGAGTAATACTGCTTTTTATAAGTACAGGAGCATCTGTCTCTCTAAATCATTCTAAATAAGGACCTGCTTTTAGAAGAAGCAGCTACTGATCTTCATTTATTTCTTTTTGGCAATATTCTGCAGTTTTTTCTCTCCCTTGTGTAAGTATTACAGAAGTGAATCTTTATATCTCTGTAATTCTAATTGTTGTTAAATCAGGAGTAAAGTAGCCATGAGTACTATACCTCAAAATTAATCTCTTTTTATTCCGTACATTGGTGTCCTTTATACAAAAGTTTGATATAATTTGGTATGATACTTTTTGTCATGTTACAAATTTATTTTTCATAGCTAGTATACTTAATCTTTTCTTGTAAGGAAAGTTTTTTTTCTTTAATTAGTGGCTTCGTTTTTGTTAGTGAAATCCTTTAACTCTTCCTAATCAAGCTGTTGTTGTAGGATTTAACCTTGGAAAATTTCTTATTAAAGAAAAAAAAAACTTGAATTGTGATGGCATGTTTTAAAATAAGAAATTTTATACAAAGCAAAAATAATGGGAGCCAGTGAAAATTCATCAATAGGTTATTTTTTTTTCATCAATAGGTTATTGCTTTTGAAGTTCAACTGATTTGTTTCTTTTCTTCATCAAGCTACTAGCAAAGATATTGCCTTTTCTTTCTCTTCTTTTGGATAGTGTCCAGTATCCAAAGAGCTTAGGGGGCTTAATCTAATCACTTAATCTCTTTTTCACTTCCCTCAATCCCTGAACGTTGTAGATGTAAAGGACATCACCAGGATGTGACAACTTTTTATGATAACTTTATATGCACATGGCTTGTGTCAGGTTGTTTGTTTAATTGAAAATTATGAAGTAGATTATGAAACAAAGATGGAGACCTCCAAAATGTATGAACTTTAATATCTAGAAAAAATTAAACGAAATTTAAAAATTTTCAAGAGACAGAGTAATTTTATTTGGTTACTATAGCAGGCTCAATATCTAAATAATGGTAATGTCAATTATAGCTCATATATAGCCCCAGTTTATATAATTTTACCGATCAATTATATGTAGTTTTAAGAAAGTATATCCACAAAGTGGTCATTCGTATATCAGGACCTTATTATTATTAGAAAACTGCCATGATACTTTTATTGGTTTCTTGGTTTTCTTTTCTCATTAATTGAAATATAAACTCAAGTTCACAATGAAATAAATAGCCTTTTAATATCAGTGTTTCTGATATTCCTAAATAGAAAATGCAGAATGAAAAATTAGTATTATTATTGACAACTGATCATCTATTTATTTAAATAGCCCCATCTCTGTTTTTAAAAATTAATTTTTATTGGAGTTTAGTTGTTTTGCAATGTTGTGTTAGTTTCTGCTGTGAAGCAAAGTGAGTCAGCTATACGTATACATATATCCCCTTTTTTGGATTTCCTTCCCATTACGTCACCACAGAGCACTGCATATAGTTTCCTGTGCAATACAGTGGGTTCTCATTAGTTATCAATTTGATACATAGTAGTGTATATATGTCAATCCCATTCTCCCAGTTCATCCCACCTCCCTTTCCCTGCCGGTAGCCATACATCCATTCTCTACGTCTGTGTCTATTTCTGCTTTGCAAATAAGTTCATCTGTATCGTTTTTCTAGATTCTACATATAAGTGATATTATACGATGTTTGTTTTTCTCTTTCTGACTTACTTCACTCTGTATGACAGTCTCCAGGTCTGTTCATGTCTCTGCAAATTGCACAAGTTTGTTCCTTTTTAATGGCTGAGTAATATTCCGTTGTATATACGTACCACATCTTCTTTATCCATTCTTCTGCTGATGGACATCAGGTATTAGGTAGAAAAAATAGCTCCTTAGCTTCTCCTTATGGAAAATTTAGAACTTTTATTTGCATCATGTAAAGACTGACTCTTTTTTGTTCAACCCCTGAAAATAATTACATGAGAGTAGGCTAGCAGTAAAAACTGCGTATTACAAATTCACTTTTTTGAAGGCCCTCCTATCAGTTCTGAAGCTCAGCAACATTTATTCTGAATGAGTTTGCTTTTCCTGAGAATTGTCAAGGACTTACTTTGTTTAGTGAAGGTCACTGAAATGCATTGGTATATGTTGGTCTACTTTTTGGGAGTAGGAAGTTAATAAGAGATAAAATGTGTTATTTAGACTACTCATTAAGATAACTTTTTCAACTCTTTCTGACACTGACAAGATTTAACTAAATTTAAGTACATAACATTTTATTCTTAGAAGAGTGATTGCCTCCGTTTTTTTTCTTTATTTCTATATCGTTTCCTATGGTGGTTGCACAGATTTGGTGTCTTTTAAACAACAGAAATATTTTCTGTCGCAGTGTTGGACCAGAAGTTAAAAATCAGTATCACTGGGCTGAAATCAAGGTGTTGGCAGAAACATACTCCGTCTGGGGAGAATCTGTTCCTTTCTATTTCCAGCTTCTGGTGGCTGCTGACATTCCTTGGCTAGTGTCTGCATCACTCCAGTCTTTGCCTCTTTGGTTACATTGCTTTTTTCTCTCCTGTCTATGTGCAGAATATCCCTCAGCCTCCTTCTTATAAGGATATATGTGATTGCCCTCCTGGAAAATCTGAACAATCTTTCCATTTTAAGATCTTTACTTTAATTACATCTGCAAAGACCCATTTTTTGCTATATAAATTATCATTCACAGATTCTAGAGAAGTAGGATATGAACATATGAAATGAGAGGCCATTTTTCAGCCTCTCAAAATGATAAAGAGATTCTTTCTTAAGTAACCTTACTGAATCTTAAAATTGGCCCAAGCAAGGATAACAAACAAACAAAACTGAAAAAAATTTGTACTCATACGTCCTATTTTTTATTTTAATTTTTAAATTTTTTTGGCTGTGCTGTGTCATGCGAGATCTTAATTCCCCCTGCAGTGGAAGCATGGAGTCCTAACCACTGGACCACCAGCAAATTCCCTATGTCCTTTTGTTTTGTTTTGTTTTGTTTTTTGCGGTACGTGGGCCTCTCACTGATGTGGCCTCTCCCGTTGCGGAGCACAGGCTCTGGACGCGCAGTCTCAGTGGCCATGGCTCATGGGCCCAGCCGCTCTGCGGCATGTGGGATCTTCCCGGACCGGGGCACGAACCCGTGTCCCCTGCATCGGCAGGCAGACTCTCAACCACTGCGCCACCAGGGAAGCCCTATGTCCTAGTTTTTAACAAAGGTTAGTCATAAAATTTTAGTTGAATTAAAATGAGATTTAAGAACTTCTTTTTAAATTATACTAAGGTATTTTAAAGTTTTAATAATTATATCTATGCATTAAAAATAATGTTTATGCTATGTTAATTGTAAATATTAAAAGCACATATTTATTTCTTCAGGATTCTGGTCATTGGTTGAACCATCAGATTCTCCTCTGGAATATCACTTATTTTTCTACTTAATTATAAACTTGTGATTACTTTTTCTAATGCTCTGTTTTATTTTTGTCCCACTCACTTCTAAAAATTACTTAAAAGTATTATGTGTTCTATACGTATGTATTTCTTTCTCTATATACACACACATATTTTTTGTCACATTTTAAACACACACAACAGAATACTGATATTTAGCGTTGCATGTTGGTATGACTGTACCCATTGTTTAAAAAATATGTATATAATATCAATTATATATTTTACATATTATATACATATTACATATAGTATCAATTACGTTAGCTATTATTATATAAATTAGAGGTAATTTAAAAGAGGAGGATATAACATTGCTTCATAAATTAGAAATCACTTTTATTGCTTATTTATTTTGACCTGTACCCTACTAAATAGTTATCTTTATTAATAATTTTTTTCCTTCATAGCATGTTGTTGTGATTTTGGTAGTATAATCTGGGCAAATCAAATTATATTTTTCAATATCTGTGCCTTTTCTCTTCGTCTTCTACACGTTCAGTCTTGAAACCCAGAGTTACATGCAATACCATTTTCCAGAGTATCCTACCACTTCTAACCAGCTGAACACATCCACTGTTTTCATATAAAATTGTTGGCCACCTGAGGAGCATCTTATCTCAGGGATTTTTTGGTCCAAAGGAACAATAGTCTTTGACAAGAACCATTTCAAAAGATATTCCTAGATTGAATGAATATACACACACAAACACAAGTTTTTAGGTCTTCACTGTTTTACCAAACTGTTTCTTATATTGTATATTTGAGTTTTAAATGTCATTTTCTAAATAAAATTTGACTTCATACAGTTCACTAAGTCAATTTGACTTTTGCACAGGTAGAGGTTTATTTTATTCACTTCTTTATTTAATTTAATAATGTCTTTTGATGTTAACCTCCCATAAGTCAAAGAGATAATTTGGCTCATTAGAAAAGGAGCCTAATGACATTTTTACCATGTTATAAAATGTTATAATTATACAAATTATCAATTTGCCCTACAAAAGTTCATCATGATATTATTTTCATTAGTATATTTCTTTAAAGTGATTTTATATATATTTTTTATTGAAGTGATATGTGGTGATATTAATATACTTTTTATTTTTTTTGGCCGCACGACTTGTGGGATCTGAGTTCCCTGACCAGGTATTGAACCTGAGCCTTCAGCAGTGAAAGCATGGAGTCCTAACCACTGGACCACCAGGGAATTCCCTAATATACTTTTTAAAGTTTTATGTTTAACACTGTGTCAATATATTTAAAGTGTATGTATATACACACATATATATGGAACTTGGTAGCACAGGTCCACAAATATGTACACAATTGTATAATTCATCTATTTGCAATCCTTATCAGAATGCTTATTTTTTTCTGATTTATAGAAGCTCTACAAGTGAAATGAATTGATAACAATATAGAAAGATACAACTGGAAAATAAAAGCTATTAATAATTTCTCTATCCATAGGCAACCATTTGTATATATGTACATTAGGAAGATGCAATACATTCTTTTTTATAACTTGAAAGAATTTTCTTGCAACCTTCAATATAATTCAGTGGTATAATTTTTAACAAGCATACACTATTCAGTCATTTACTTTTTGCTAATAAAAATAACACTAAGATTAATAGATAAGAATATAGTTCTTTGGGCACTTCTCTGATTATTTCTACAGGGCAAACATCTGTAATTAGAATTGCTGAGTCATTGAGAATTACTTTTTTTTGAATTTTTGATCCTATTGCCAAATTGCTATTTAGAATGTTCATACTATTTTATACTCATACTAGTAGTGTATGAGACTTTCAGTTTGCTAGTACCAAGTGAATTCTTCTACCCATCAGCTATTAGACTTACTATCATTGAAAGATCAATCAAGCTAGAGCTTTCTTTTCAATTTGCTATATAACATGTTCTATTTTGAGGTTGTAAATTAAATGATATAAAGTTTTATGTAAAAATTCTGAATCTGAACTCAAGAGAGCACAAACTCAGTAAGTACACTTATCTCTCCCCTTTCTCCCCCCTAAAACGTTTCAGGAGCAAAATTTAGTCCAGAAGGTTATATTTTTTACTCATTGGAAGGTCTCTCAAGTTTGGGTTATTTAGATTTACTATAATACTCTTATTTGTTATCACAGCAACTTAGGAACAGTAAATCAAAGGTGAGGTAAGGTGGGTACTGTTGGCAAGTGTGTTTACTAGTAAAATCTAAACTGCTATAGCAAAAATACATCCAAAATTC
This sequence comes from Phocoena sinus, assembly GCF_008692025.1. Lineage (NCBI taxonomy): Eukaryota > Metazoa > Chordata > Mammalia > Artiodactyla > Phocoenidae > Phocoena > Phocoena sinus. Next base: position 110,507,836 of record NC_045766.1, read on the forward strand.
AGGAGCCTAAAGAATAGAGAAGTGAATTTACCGTTTATGTAATGATTACAGTGAAGTGTTCTAGATGTGGTGGGAAGCTTTGTTTTACGTATCATTTAAGGATCCAGGCTCTGATTTTATTGCTAAGAAAAAAGGAAGGAATTAGATAATTAAAAGTTTCCACCCCAAGGAGCAAAATTAATAAAAATGATGAACAAAAATATCTAATATAAAACACTAATAGAAATGAAGAAATATAACTTTTGGTAACAAAAATATGGAAGTCATTCAAAATGAGTAAGTCATCCATTGTCAGGTGTAGGATTTGATTTTGCCGTACCTTCAAGCTCATAAGTTAACCTGTTACTGTTTCGTGGATTCTGGCAGAAAACACAGGACTCCTGAGTCAGAGATAAATGACTTTATTACTCATGGCACAGGATGTGCATCATACTTGCATTAGTTCCCCTTGCTTTCTAAGTCTTATAGGGGTGACACTATAGGGTCTAGATGGATGCTATGCACACAGCTAGTTTGCCTCATAGGTGAGGAGTATTTACCTTGGGGAATGATTTCTTTTATGGCAAGCAGTAAGGAAAGCTGTCCATTGTCTTCAAGGGAGACATTATCTCATTCCTCAGGGTTGCTTGCTACAAACACAACTCTGAGAAATGGCCTCTGTCATCAATAGGACCTTATATTCTTGCTGTACCTAGCAAAACATGTAGGAGTGAGAAAGACCCATAGAAGGGCTGTTCCTTCCAACTTCCATCACTCAGTACCCTCTGAAGACATTCATGTGTACAGCAAGATAAATAAGTTAATGTTCCAAAGAATGTGGAAATTATATTCAGCATAAGGAAATTCTTCATGTTCTTTGCTTAAAGTTTCAAATATTCTCTCTGCCAGCAGACACCTTGAAAAATACTTATTGGTTCATTATCATCCTTTGGAGGGGTTGTAGAGCCATTTGCAAAAAAGAGAAAAGATAGGTGGATGGATTAGGCAGGGTGCTATCCATTGAAAACTGATTTCTGGTATTTTATTTCCCCATTACCTGTCCTGGGTTGATGAGTGAATAAAAAGCCTTTTCTCAAATATATCACTGTGTGTATTATACTAGAAAGTTATGTGACTTAAGGGACATATTTTGGGGGATAAAATACTCTGGGACTGGGTTGATCCTATTCATTCATGTTTTGTGATTACTATTTGAATAATAGAAACAGTTGTGATGGGCTTTAATAAGTGGGAGGCACAACTAAGGAGATAGAATTGAGCTCATGTAAGTTAGATGTTCCTTTTCACCACTCACCTGTCCCCTCCTCCTTAAATCATGATTTATTCTTTTTCTGTATATGAAGGAAGTGCCATTAAAGCCTGTTAAGAAAAAGGAAGTGAGTATCAGAAGCTCTGCTTAGCTTTTGGTTCTGCCAGTTGGTGACTTTGGGACTTCTGGCTACTCACTTAATATTTGGGTTATAAAGATTCTCTGGGGGCTTCCCTGGTGGCGCAGTGGTTGAGAGTCCGCCTGCCGATGCAGGGGACACGGGTTCGTGCCCCGGTCCGGGAAGATCCCACATGCCGTGGAGCGGCTGGGCCCGTGAGCCATGGCCGCTGAGCCTGCGCGTCCAGAGCCTGTGCTCCGCAGCGCGAGAGGCCACAGCAGTGACAGGCCTGCGTACAGCAAAAAAAAAAAAAAAAAAGATTCTCTGGAATCAAGTGAGATATGACTATGAAAGCCCTTTCTAAACTATAAAACATTCTACAAATATTTAATGACCAAGAATTATGCATACTTGAGCTTTTCTCTATTAAAGGAGACCAAAGAATATATTCTTTCTCAACGCTGAGAGCATATTGATCATTCAGCATTCAGGTCAGCTACTGATCTGAACATTTTTTGTCACACTCTACCTACTCTTAGAAGGTTTAATTAATTAAAAAAAAAAAACTTTAAAAAGCTATACCTGGAAGCTCTGTTCACTATTTAACCATGCTGATAAATTCAAAGCCCTCTATTCAGTACTAAGTCTAAACTGGTGGATTCCGTAAAAGTTGCCTTTGCATTTTTTTTTTTTTTTTGCGGTACGCGGGCCTTTCACTGTTGTGGCCTCTCTCCCGCTGCGGAGCACAGGCTCCGGATGCGCAGGCTCAGCGGCCATGGCTCACGGGCCCAGCCGCTCCACGGCATGTGGGATCTTCCCGGACCAGGGCACGAACCCATGTCCCCTGCATCGGCAGGCGGACTGTCAACCACTGCGCCACCAGGGAAGCCCTGCATTTTTATTGTTATTTTTTATACTGATAGCAATAGTGATACTACTGGCAAATATAGGAACAAATGGTTAAAAAGGAAAATGTTTGGTTTCATATGGTAAAGCATACTTGGAATAAGGTGTAGAAGAAATTGAGAAGTGGAAAATATTTGTAGGGTAGTGTGTGTGTTTGTGTGTATTATAATACAATTATTAGCCAAAACCCATGTTATCATTAATTGCTATGAAAAGGAAAAGGAAGAGATGGTGATATAACTCATGACTTTTTAAAAGAATATACTAGGATCAGTTCCTTCTGTTGATTGATTTATTGACGGTAGCTTCCAATAATATTCATGTCTTTTTCCTATCTACTGTATGCTTACTTTAATTAACTACTATAATGGTTGGTTGGCAATGATGAAAATTGCCAGAGAATCATAAAGTATTCAAGCTGGAAATGACTTTAGGGATCATATACCATGGCAGATGAGGAGAGCAAGGTCCATAGAATTTAAACATCCTTAAGGTAACACATCTGGAAGGCAGTTTCGGTTCTTAAGATCATTCCTCCTTTTCTTACTTGTCACAGTGCTCATAGAGTATCATGCATTATCTTAGAGTTTTGAAAGTATTTTAAGGCAATAATATCTTGTTCTCTTTTTAGGTTGTTATTAGGAGTAAAAGTGGAGAGATCTTGTATCGTATTTCACCGTGGGCGAAGTATGTGACTCGTGACAGTGATAATGTGAATTATGATTGGAAACACTGGGATCCAGAACACCCATATAAAGTGAGAACAACAACTCTTTAAATAAATGCATGTTCCAATATTTCTAGGAAAATTAATTTTTACTTTTATAACTTTTATTGTAATGTTCAACTTCTCTCTTCACCACCGGTTTAATATTTTACATCATAATGTACTCATTTGCTATATATATATATATAAATATATATATATATATATATATATATATGTCCATCATCTGTAGCCAATAAAATATAAAAGTGAGTTTTTGTTTTATCGTGTGTTTCTGAAGTTGTGGGCGGGGGAAGAACACTAAATCTCTATGTACTGACCTATAAGGGATACTGATTTTTTAAAATTTTAACTACAATTTCTGATTAATCAAAGACTCTCCAGTGGTGTAATATTTCTCACTGTCATGGACTTGAAGCAGGATCAGTGTCCTTAGGAACAACGAATAGTCAAGACATCTCATGAATGTATTAATTAGGGTAATTTTTTAAGCCTGTCTTATTGATAAGAGTTATAGGTATCTTGGAGCTCACTTTTCTGTCCTTTAAGTTATCAAAACTTGTTGATAAATGCTTTGCATTTAATAATTATGTATGTATTTCACAGTTCTTATGTTTTCTGTAAGGCTTAGGCTCAAAATACATCTTCACTCAGTGATAAGGCATAAGCCATCGCATGACTACTCTTTTCAAATAGGTCTATTACCATGATCCTAAAAAGGATTTTTTTTTTCAAAAGAAAGTTTAATGGAGGCAGCCAGTGCCTTTTATACGTGAAAGTAGTTTCAAAGTGTTTGACTGAGTTAATTCATCATTTCATTTAACATGCTTAATTTGTTAGTGTCATACCTGCATTTTTGGCTTAATTCTATATGTAATTTTAATATTCTGTAGTTTAAGCATTCCAAACCAAAGAAGCCAAGAGGTCTACGAATTTATGAATCTCATGTGGGAATTTCTTCCTATGAAGGAAAAATAGCTTCTTATAAACATTTTACATGCAATATACTACCAAGAATCAAAGACCTTGGTAAGTAATAACTCTGATTTTTATTCAGATAAAATTTTAATGAGTCTGTTCTCTTATTAGAGAAGCTAATTACAAGTGTCTCTTTTATTGTGTTAAGAGATTAAATATGTAATAGAAATGCATGTTATTTTAGGCTTCTCAAATTGCCCTGTAATAGTGATAGCATAGAAAAGAGAAATGGAATTAGAACATAAGAATTCAAGATATTATTTCAATTTTAATGTGAAATGATGGCTTCCAAAATTATAGATAAATATGTAAGCATAATTACTTTTCTACAGGAGAGTTTTGTTTTGTTTTGTTTTTGCGGTATGCAGGCCTCTCACTGTTGTGGCCTCTCCAGTTGTGGAGCACAGGCTCCGGACATGCAGGCTCAGGGGCCATGGCTCACGGGCCCAGCCGCTCCGCGGCATGTGGGATCTTCCCAGACCGGGGCACGAACGCGTGTCCCCTGCATCGGCAGGCGGACTCTCAACCACTGCACCACCAGGGAAGCCCTACAGGAGAGAATTCTTATCAATTTAAGTGGTCATTGGTTATAGCCTGTTCATTTTAGTCTGTTAGGGAAAAAAATCTTACATTTGTAAGGTGACTAGAACTCATTTTGTTTCAGAGTCATTGTATATATAGCTCCTGTCTGGATGACTTATTAGACAGATACTTGTGGTGCATCTTTCTGTGTGAGTCACATTGGTCTAGGTGTTTGTATTGGACTCTAATGACACAAACCCTGTCTTCATGGGAACAAGCAGGAAAGTGAATAGTGTACTGCTCAATTATTGATTCAGAATGCTTTAGATCTGTTATTTTCTTTTTATAGGTAATGCTTTTTATCATTTCTCAGCATATTAGCACTTGCTACAGTGGCTAGGCAGGAAGATAAACTACATTTAATTAGTCTGCTTCTGGTAGGCAGTCCACATTTTGGCTAGAGGAAAAGTTTCTCATGGTTGAAATTTTTAGTTATATAGGGGTCTTGATTACCTGAGATGGTGAGGTCAGGTTCCAGAAACCAAAATTAATTAAATGTTTGGATAATTTGATATAAATTATATTTAATAAATATTATATTAATATTGTTATACTTGAGATGGTCTCTCATTTCATACTGTAATAAATTGTTTATGACCTGGATCTTGTAGAAGTTTCAGCAGAACAAGGATTTTCTTATTCATCTTTGTGTTTGAATTACCTAGCCCAGTACTCTGACCATAAGTAAGTTTAGGAATGGTTAATGACATAAAATGTATAATAAAAGCTATAAATTGTTACTTGGTCAGAAGAATAATATTGATTACATAATAGAGAAATAAACTACAAACTCTGTATTTTGTGACTAAGTATTATACTTGGTTTATATTATTGAGCAGTAGTTTATATACATATTTCTACCAGGCCTGATAGAGTTAATTTGTTTCTTTTTTTAACAATAAAGCCAACAGTAATAACTTTTCAACAGATTCTGAATCATGGAGTTTATGTTATCCTTTAAACTTATGAATCCTCAGTTCTGAACGTGAATCATAATTGTTCCAATATTAATTATGTACTAAAATATGTGCACAAGAAGTTATATTGACATGAATTAGACTTTGAGAACAGAATAGGAATATTTTCTTTGCATGTTGCAGAAGGCAATTAAATCATATTTGAAAATTTTACCATATTTTACTTTGAAGAAAATGATTTTTTTAGTTTTTTAAAAGACCAAAGTTTCTTCTACTCTGATTATTTGCTTACATTAAAAACACATTAATAAATATATTTGTGTTAAGGATTTTTAAAAATACATACCTATCTTTTTGAGTCAGTTCATTTGAGTCAATTTATTTAGTGTTAAAGCAAAACATTTTCAGATAGAGAAAGGAAGGATGTATGTGGGTGTACGTGTGTGTGTATACGTGTGTGTGTGTGTGTGTGCACGCGTGCACACATGTGAGCCCATGAATGACTGTGGAGTAATTTTATAGGTCCTAGAAACAGTGGAAAATGGAAGCATTAATGCTGGCTTTATAAAAGCTACCTTGTAGAAAAATGGATTCAGTGGTGTGGTATATCTTACGTTAGAAAAAAGAGAAATATAAAGAAAAAGGTGAAATAAAAAGTACATGGCCTGCAATCAGTTACTTTTATTTGGCTTTCACAATCTTCGATATGAATATTACAGGTGCAGCTGAAGTTTAGCATATGCAGATTGCCATCTTTAATATTCTAAAGCCAAATTAAGTATATTTGCATATCACTTATTACTTATTAAAATGAAGACATTTCAAATAGCTAGACTATAACCCTCAAGAACTAACTGTCTGATTTTATGTTAGAAGGTCAGACAAGCAAAGATGTTAAAGTAGTAGAACTTTTCAAAATGACCAAATCTTCTAGATTATATGTAAAATGTAATGCCTTTTGAACAGGGTGCTGTGTTTATATATTGTTTTCATTACTTTTTAAAAATGTGGCTCTTAATCTCTATTTGACCTTTGCTTATACAGGATACAATTGCATTCAGATGATGGCAATCATGGAACATGCTTACTATGCCAGTTTTGGTTACCAAATCACAAGCTTCTTTGCAGCTTCAAGGTAAAATGAAAGAAATTATATCCATTCTTGTTTGAACAAAACATTTAAAAAATGAAATGAATTTCTATATTTTGTGTGATGTCTTATAACCTATTTTAGGGTTAACAGAGCTAATAGAAGCTGAGCATTTTCTTTTATTAAGATCATAGACTCTCATCTCATCAAGCCTTAGAGTCTGGCCTGATTTAACATTGCTTTTCACAAAATGATTTCTGGTACAGAATATCCAGTTAGCCTGCTGAAATTGTGATATGTTCGGAGGCCTAAGCTTCAGTCAGAAAATCCTGACTTATGGAAGCCATTGTTGCTAGAGCTCATATCCTTTTCTGGAAAGAGATTGACTTATATAGGAAGGTAACTGAGGAGGCCCTTGGTGGGATATATAATACCCACGGAAGGACTGTCCTTCTTCCCAGGGTGAAATCCAAGGAATATTGCTCTCTGGGCAGAAAGACATCAAGGGGTCCTATGCAGAGAGGTACTGACCCGACTAACCATAAGTTGAACAAGTCCAACATTGTCTCTGCCACATGGAGCTTACAGGGTGGTGGCATACAGACATAAATCCAATAATCATACATATTATGATTTCCACATGTAATAAAAGCTAAGAAGAAGATGGCAGATTTCTCCAATAACATAGAATCAGGGGTCTAATCAGTTTAGATTAGATCTGAACTAATGTTACAACTGAGATCTAAAACATGATTAAGAGATAAACAGTTTTCAAATCTAAAAAAAAGAGTTACCTGGGGGGAGGAGTGAAGTGGGAGTAGGTAGATAGCATTCCAGACATACAGAAAAGATACTGGTCCCTTCACCTGTTTCTCTTCATAAGACTTCTCCTTGAACGAGTTATCTGTCCTTGCTGTCTCTAATTCCTCCACTCCTCTTCTTTCTTGAGCTCATTCCAAGTACACGCTCCACCACTTTGCTGAAACTGCTCCTGTCTAGGATACTGTTTCCCTCTGCATTGTAAAGTCAATCATCAGTTCTTAGCTTACTTGTCAGCGGCATTTGGCACAATTGATTACTCCTACCTTCTTGCAACTTTTTTCTTCTCTTGGCTTTCAGAATATTAAACTTTCCTGTTGTTTTTCTCACATGTTTTGTTGCTTCTTCTTTACTTCGTTTGCTCTTTCTCACCAATAAAGATGGGCCATTCCAGTGTTTAGCCCTTGGCTTCATTCCTTCCTGTATCTATATGAAGAATTAAGGTCTCATCCATTCTGATGACTCAAATACACGTTATTTTATTTTGAATTTTATTTTATTTATTTTTTTATACATCAGGTTCTTAGTAGTTATCCATTTTATACATATTAGTGTATATATGTCAATCCCAATTGCCCAATTAATCACACCACCCCGCTGGCTGCTTTCCCCCCTTGGTGTCCATACGTTTGTTCTCTACATCTGTGTCTCAATATCTGCCCTGCAAACCGGTTCATCTGTACCATTTTTTAAGTTCCACATGTGTGCGTTAATATACTATATTTGTTTTTCTCTTTCTGACTTACTTCACTATGTATGACAGTCTCTAGATGCACCCACGTCTCTACAAATTTCGTTCCTTTTTATGGCTGAGTAATATTCCATTGTATATATGTACCACATCTTCTTTATCCATTCGTCTGTCGATGGGCATTTAGGTTGTTTCCATGACCTGGCTATTGTAAAGAGTGCTGCAGTGAACATTGGGATGCATGTGTCTTTTTGAATTATGGTTTTCTCTGGGTATATGCCCAGTAGTGGGATTGCTGGGTCATATAAAATTCTATTTTTCATTTTTTAAGGAACCTCCATACTGTTCTCCATAGTGGTTGTATCAAGTTACATTCCCACCAACAGTGCAAGAGGGTTCCCTTTTCTCCACACCCTCTCCAGCATTTGTTGTTTGTAGATTTTCTTATGATGCCCATTCTAACTGGTGTGAGGTGATACCTCATTGTAGTTTTGATTTGCATTTCTCTAATAATCAGTGATGTTGAGCAGCTTTTCATGTGCTTCTTGGCCATCTGTATGTCTACTTTGAAGAAATGTCTATTTAGATCTTCTGCCCATTTTTGGATTGGGTTGTTTGTTTTTTTAATACTTAGCTGCATGAGCTGTTTATATATTTTGGAGATTAAATATTTGTCTGTTGATTCGTTTGCAAATATTTTCTCCCATTCTGAGGGTTGTCTTTTCATCTTGTTTATAGTTTCCTTTGCTGTGCAAAAGCTTTTAACTTTCATTATGTCCCATTTGTTTATTTTTGTTTTTATTTCCATTACTCTAGGAGGTGGATCAAAAAAGATCTTGCTGTGATTTATGTCAAAGAGTGTTCTGCCTATGTCTTCCTCTAAGAGTTTTATAGTGTCTGGTTTTACATTTAGGTCTCTAATCCATTTTTAATTTTATTTTATTATTTTTTTTTTTTGTGGTACGCGGGCCTCTCACTGTTTTGGCCTCTCCCGTTGCGGAGCACAGGCTCCGGATGCGCAGGCCCAGCAGCCATGGCTCACGAGCCCAGCCGCTCCACGGCACGTGGGATCCTCCCGGACCAGGACACGAACCCATGTCCCCTGCATCGGCAGGCAGACTCTCAACCACTGCGCCACCAGGGAAGCCCTCTAATCCATTTTGAGTTTATTTTTACGTATGGTGTTAGGGAGTGTTCTAATTTCATTCTTTTACATGTAGCTATCCAGTTTCCCAGCATGACTTATTGACGGGACTGTCTTTTCTCCACTGTATATCCTTGTCTCCTTTGTCATAGATTAGTTGACCATAGTTGCCTGGGTTCATCTCTGGGCTTTCTATCCCATTCCATTGATCTATATTTCTTTTTTTGTGCCAGTACCATATTGTCTTGATTACTGTAAATTTGTAGTATAGTCTGAAGTCAGGGAGTCTGATTCCTCCAAGACTGCTTTGGCTATTTGGGGTCTTTTGTGTCTCCATACAAATTTTAAGATTTTTTGTTCTAGTTCTGTAAAAAATGCCAGTGGTAATTTGATAGGGATTGCATTGAATGTGTAGATTGCTTTGGGTAGTATAGTGATTTTCACAATATTGATTCTTCAAATCCAAGAACATGGTATATCTCTCCATCTGTTTGTATCATCTTTAATTTCTTTCATCAGTGTTTTATACTTTTCTGCATACAGATCTTTTGCCTCCCTAGGTAGGTTTATTCCTAGGTATTTTATTCTTTTTCTTGCAATGGCAAATGGGAGTGTTTCCTTAATTTCTCTTTCAGATTTTTCATCATTAGTGTATAGGAATGGAAGAAATTTCTGTGCATTAATTTTGTATCCTGCGGCTTTACCAAATTCATTGATTAGCTCTAGTAGTTTCCTGGTGGTATCTTTAGGATTCTTCATGTATAGTATCATGTCATGGGCAAACAGTGACAGTTTTACTTCTTCTTTTCCAATTTGTATTCCTTTTATTTCTTTGTCTTCCCTGATTGCCATGGCTAGGACTTCCAAAACTATGTTGAATAATAGTGGTGAGAGTGGTCATCCTTGTTTGCTCCTGATCTTAGAAGAAATGCTTTCAGTTGTTCACCATTGAGAATGATCTTTGCTGTGGGTTTGTCATATATGGCCTTTATTATGTTGAGATTCACTCTGTGCCCACTTTCTGGAGAGTTTTTATCATAAATGGGTGTTGAATTTTGTCAAGAGCGTTTCCTGCATCTATTGAGATGATCATATGGTTTTTATTCTTTAATTTGTTAATATGGTGTATCACATTGATTGATTGTGTATATTGAAGAATCCTTGCATCCCTGGGATAAATCCCACTTGATCATGGTGTATGATCCTTTTAATGTATTGTTGGATTCAGTTTGCTAGTATTTTCTTGAGGATTTTTGCATCTATATTCATCAGTGATATTGTTCTGTAATTTTCTATTTTTGTGGTATCTTTGTCTGGTTTTGGTATCAGGGTGATAGTGGCCTCATAGAATGAGTTGGGGAGTGTTCCTTCCTCTACTATTTTTTGGAAGAGTTTGAGAAGGATAGGTGTTAGCTCTTCTCTACGTTTGGTAGAATTCACCTGTGAAGCCATCTTGTCCTGGACTTTGTTTGTTTGAAGATTTTTAATCACAGTTTCAATTTCATTACTTGTGATTGGTCTCTTCATATTTTCTATTTCTTCCTGGTTCAGTCTGGGAACGTTATACCTTTCTAAGAATTTGTCCATTTCTTCCAGGTTGTCCATTTTATTGGCATAGAGTTGCTTGTAGTAGTCTCTTATGATTCTTTTGTATTTCTGTGGTGTCTGTTGTAACTTCTCCTTTTTCATTTCAAATTTTAATGATTTGAGTCCTCTCCCTCTTTTTCTTGATGAGTCTGGCAAATGGTTTATCTTTTTTTTTTATCTTCTCAAAGAGCCAGCTTTTAGTTTTATTGATATTTGCTATTGTTTTCATTGTTTCTATTTCATTTATTTCTGCTCTGATCTTTATGATTTCTTTCCTTCTGCTAACTTTGGGTTTTGTTTGTTCTTCTTTGTCTAGTTACTTAGTTACTTTAAGTGTAAGGTTAGACTGTTTATTTGAGATTTTTCTTGTTTCTTGAGGTAGGCTTGTATTGTTGTAAACTGCCATCTTAGAACTGCTATTGCTGCATCCCATAGGTTTTGGGTCATCATGTTTTGTTGTCATTTGTTTCTAGGTATTTTATTTCCTCTGCTTTCTTCAGTGATCTCTTGGTTATTTAGTAACCTATTGTTTAGTCTCCATGTGTTTGTGTTTTTTATGTTTTTTTCTCTGTAATTCATTTCTAATCTCATAGCGTTGTGGTCAGAAAAAATGCTTGATATGATTTCAATTTTCTTAAATTTACTGAGGCTTGATTTGTGACCCAAGATGTGATCTGTCCTGGAGAATGTTCTGTGTGCACTTGAATAGAAAGTGTAATCTGCTGTTTTTGGATGGAATGTCCTACAAATATCAATTAAATCTATCTGGTCTATTGTATCATTTAAAGCTTGTGTTTCCTTATTAATTTTCTGTCTGGATGATCTGTTCATTGGTGTAAGAGAGGTGTTAAAGTCCCCCACTATTATTGTGTTACTGTCGATTTCCTCTTTTATAGCTGTTAGCAGTTGCCTTATGTATTGAGGTGCTCCTCTTTTGGGTGCATGTATGTTTATAATTGTTGTATCTTCTTGGATTGATCCCTTGATCATTATGTAGTGTCCTTCCTTGTCTCTTGTAACATTCTTTATTTTAAAGTCTATTTTATTTGATATGAGTATTGCTACTCTAGCTTTCTTTTGATTTCCATTTGCATGGAATATGTTTTTCTATCCCCTCACTTTCAGTCTGTATGTATCCCTAGGTTTGAAGTGGGTCTCTTGTAGACAGCATATATATGGGTCTTGTTTTTGGATCCATTCAGCGAGCCTGTGGCCTTTGGTTGGAGCATTTAATCCATTCACATTTAAGGTAATCTTGATATGTGTGTTCCTATGACCATTTTCTTAATTGTTTTGGGTTTGTTTTTGTAGGTCCTTTTCTTCTCTTGTGTTTACTACTTAGAGAAGTTCCTTTTGCATTTGCTGTAGAGCTGGTTTGGTGGTGCTGAATTCTCTTAGCTTTTGCTTCTCTGTAAAGGTTTTGATTTCTCCATTGAATCTGAATGAGATTCTTGCTGGGTAGAGTAATCTTGGTTGTAGGTTCTTCCCTTCCATCACTTTCAATATGTCATGCCACTCCCTTCTGACTTGTAGAGTTTCTGCTGAGAAATCAGCTGTTAATAACTTTATGGGAGTTCTCTTGTGTGTTATTTGTCTTTTTTCCCTTGCTGCTTTCAATAATTTTTCTTTGTCTTTAATTTTTGTCAATTTGACTACTATGTTTCTCAGTGTGTTTCTCCTTGGTTTATCCTGTATGGGACTCTCTGCGCTTCCTGGAGTTGAGTGGCTATTTCCTTTCCCATGTTAGGGAAGTTTTCAACTATAATCTCTTCAAATATTTTCTCAGGTCCCTTCTCTCTCTCTTCTCCTTCTGGGACCCCTATAATGTGAATATTGTTGTGTTTAATGTTGTCCCAGAGGTCTCTTAAGCTGTCTTCATTTCTTTTCATTCTTTTTTCTTTATTCTGTTCTGCAGCAGTGAATTCCACCTTTCTGTCTTCCAGGTCACTTATCTTTTCTTCTGCCTCAGTTATTCTGCTACTGATTCCTTCCAGTGTATTTTTTCATTTCAGTTATTGTATTGTTCATCCCTGTTGGTTTGTTCTTTAATTCTTCTAGGTCTTTGTTAAACATTTCTTGCATCTTCTCAGTCTTTGCCTCCGTTCTTTTTCCAAGGTCCTGGATAATCTTCGCTCTCATTATTTTGAATTGTTTTTCTAGAAGGTTACCTATCTCCACTGCAGTTAGTTGCTTTTCTGGAGTTTTATCTTGTTCCTTCATCTGGTACATAGCCCTCTGCCTTTTCATCTTGTCTCTCTTTCTGTGAATGTGATTTTTGTTCCACAGGCTGCGGGATTGTAGTTTTTCTTGCTTCTGCTCTCTGCCCTCTGTTGGATTAGGTTATCTAACAGGCTTGTGCCTGTTTCCTGATGGGAAGGACTGGTGGTGGGTAGAGCTGGCTGTTGTTCTGGTGGTCAGAGCTCAGTAAAACTTTAATTGGCTTGTCTGCTGGTGGGTGGAGCTGGTTTCCCTCCCTGTTGTTTGGCCTGAGGCGACCCAACACTGGAGCCTACCCGGGCTCTTTGGTGGGGCTAATGGTGGACTCTGGGAGGGCTCACACCAAGGAGTACTTCCCAGAATTTCTGTTGCCTGTGTCCTTGTCCTCATGGTGAGCCACAGCCACCCTCTGCCTCTGCAGGAGACCCTCCAACACTAGCAAGTAGGTCTGGTTTAGTGTCCTGTGGGGTCACTGTTCCTTCTCCTGGGTCCCAATGTGCACACTACTCTGTGTGTGCCCTCCAGGAGTGGAGTCTCTGTTTTCCCCATTCCTGTTGAAGTCCTGCAGTCCAATCCTGCTAGCCTTCAAAGTCTGATCCTCTAGGAATTCCTCCTTCCATTGCTGCACCCTCAGGTTGGGAAGCCTCACGTGGGGCTCAGAACCTTTACCCCAGTGGGTGGACTTCTGTGGTATATGTGTCATCCAGTTTGTGAGTCACCCACCCAGCAGTTATAGGATTTGGTTTTATTTGGATTGCGCCCCTCCTACCATCTCATTGTGGCTTCTCCTTTGTCTTTGAATGTGGCGTATCTTTTTTGGTGTGTTCCAGTATCTTCCTGTCAATGATTGTTCAGCAGTTAGCTGTGATTCTGGTGCTCTTGCAAGAGGGAGTGAGAGCACGTCCTTGTACTCCACCATCTTGAACCAGTCTCCTCAAATACACTTTATATGCCAACTGCCAAATTTAGTTCTCCAGTCCTCACCTCTGTTGTGAACTCCAAACAGTGCCTATTTGAGGTTGGGGTATATAATACATATCTCATTCTTAACCTGTTCCAGATTAAATATCTGATCTTATCTTCTAACCTTCTTCTCTTGCTATCTTCACTAACATAATAAATGACATCTCCATCTTCCAATTGTTTAAGCCATCTGCCTTATACTTGACTTTTCCCTTTATGTCCGCCCCCCTATACTCTCGCTATCAGAAAACGTAGCCACTGGTAACTTCAAAATATATCCCCAATCTGGCTGCTTCAACTGCTACCACCATGGTCCAAGTTGCTGTTTCTCACCTGCATTATTTCATTAGGTTTGTAACTGGTCACTCTATTCTCTTGTCCTCCTTCCCTAGCTTTCTCCCCCCCCACACACATATGGACCACTTTCTGCACAGTATGTAAAGTCATCTTTTTAAAATGAAAGTCAGATCATGTCACTCTCTTGCTCAGAACTCTGATGATTCCCTGTCCCTTTCGGAATAAAAGCCAAATGCCTTAACATTGATCCGTGAGGCCGCATGTGATCTGGTTCTTGGCCAACTCTCTGAGCTCATCTTTTCTTGATTATTCCACTCCAGCCACACTAGAATATTTGCTCACTCCTCCATGGAATCTGCTATCAGGAGCCCCACTGCATACTAAGCACTGTACTGTAGCATGGGAAACTAGATGGTCAGAGCCCCTGCCCTCAAGGCACATATAGTCTAGTGAGGAAGAGAGACAGTAAACAATTCATCACAAGGGTGATTTTTTATTTAAAAGCAAAAGTTGATGCTATGGAAGACTGCAGTATTGAGATTTTTATATAGGTTAAGAAAGGCCTTCCTCTTGGGCGTGATTTTTGTTTCCTATTTCACGCTGACTAGAAAACTGTTTTTAAGACAAACCCACGTGCATATGAGCTGCCCATCTTTCCGGCTTTGGTGGTGACAGGACCCACTGGTACTTGAGGCATTCCAATCTGAGAATAAGTAAGTACAGGAGAAATGGCCTCAATTAAGGCACCAAGGATATTCAAAGAAGTATTCTAAGAGCCCTCACAATCCCAACCATGCATGCTTAAAGGGATGGCCATGTATGTGGACAGGAATGACCATACCCCTCAAACTAGCTAGGCTTGGCGATGGAAATCAGAAGCTCTGAGTATAGAGAAGTGGAATTTTACTATCTACCTACTCAAAATGTGAATTTTCATTGTGCTATAAATCTACAATTAATAGCCAGATTTATTTTTTTATTGAATGCTTTTAAAAATGCCTAATAACAACTATTAAGCAACTTTGATTTATATCTAAGTATTATATCATACGACATTTGTACATTTGAAGTATCTAGTACTGTGCTGGTAAAACAATTGATTCTCAGTAAATGATTGGCTGTTTGGTTTAAATATGATGTGATCTTGTTTTTGCTGCCTCCTTTACCTTAAGCCGTTTTGGAACGCCTGAAGAGCTGAAAGAACTGGTTGACACAGCTCACTCAATGGGTATTACAGTCCTCTTAGATGTGGTACATAGCCATGCCTCAAAAAATTCAGAAGATGGATTGAATATGTTTGATGGGACAGAGTCCTGTTACTTTCATTACGGACCTAGAGGGAATCATAATCTTTGGGATAGTCGATTGTTTGCCTACTCCAGGTACGTACATAGAATATGGAAATGTCTTATTTGTTTAAAAAATAATTCAAGGGGGCTTCCCTGGTGGCACAGTGGTTGAGAGTCCGCCTGCCGATGCAGGGGACACGGGTTCGTGCCCCGGTCCGGGAGGATCCCACATGCCGCGGAGTGGCTAGGCCCGTGAGCCATAGCTGCTGAGCCTGCGCATCCGGAGCCTGTGCTCCGCAACGGGAGAGGCCACAACAGTGAGAGGCCCGCGTACCGCAAAAAAATAAAAAATAATAATAATTCAAGGAATTTTACTAAATTCATTGTATGTATACTCTCTCACTGGTGTTTAATTTCTTAATTTTTAAAAAAAAATTATGAGAAATGTTTAACATACTAGTAGAATTTACCTTGTTTTGATTAGCACATGTATTAATGGTAAGTTGCACTAAATTTCGGTTTTACAAATCATATGCTATTTAACATATATTGGTTATATTGCCCCTTAAAAGGTTAATGTGAATAATTTTTTGATATCTAAAAAGTACTTTATCAGTTTGAATTAAACATAACAAATCACCTTTTAATAGAAGAATACACATTGTTTTAAGTAGGCCATTTTTTAAAAATCATACTTTATGTTTTGCTATCTTAATATTACCATGTTTTTGATTGCAGCTAAATCTTAATATTACCATGTTTTTGGTTGCAGTTAAACTATAACAACTAACATTTATTAGTATGTAATATGTCAGGTGTGGTGCCAAGGATTTAGATATATTAGCTACATATTTTATTTATTCTGCACAACAATTCTACTTACGTGTGGTAAGTACTATTGTTATGACCATCTCACAGATAATAAAGTAAGGCTTAGTGCTAAAACGATTCCTTAAGATTAAATACATCTCTGACTTGCCATCTAATTAGAAGGGTGTTTTAGGTGATTAAATCTAAATTCCAAAATATGGCAAAAATGTTGTAAAATAAAAAATACTATCAGCTTGTATCCATTTTTTATCATAAGTGAAAATATAATGAAAATATGATTTCAGGCATATTCAAAGTAGCAGAGTGTCAAGTAATATATAACTAATTTTTATAGTATTTCTGAAAGAGTTTAATGAATTTTCTGTTGGATGTTGTACCATAAATAAATATGCACATATCTGGAAAACAGACAGTGTAGAAAAATGCTTCAGCAAGGACTTTGATAAAATGAAAAATTCTAATGTTTCAGCATAAATTAAATGACTTTTTTTTTTAGATGACTTTTATATGGAGGAAGTTGTTTTGCTTCACTCTTTTCTTATTATCATGCATTATTTTATATTTCATAGCTGTATAGGAATCACTCGTGCCAGATGAAGCAGCATAATATATGAGAAAAGACACAAGAGTTAGAAGCAGGTGGCAGGGTTCCAGGCCTAGTTTCACTCTGGTACAAATCGATTAATCATTCTGGTTCTCAGGTTTTCATTATAAGAGGAGGCAGAGTTTTGGGATTAATACAATTCCCTCTGTAAAGGTATTTTGTATTTGTGTCACCTTTTGAATATTGCTTTTTATACTGTAGATTTATAATGAGTAAAAGGGACTGAACCTGTGCTAATTCTATGAAATGATTCTTAACAATTTCATTATTGAGTAAATCTTGTCAAAGTAGCTTGTGGACAAGAAATACAATTAATTGAACTTTCTGGTTCATATTTGGATGAATAATGTTGACTCTATCCTGTAGAACTGTGTCTTATGAAAGAAATACACTAAATTGTTAAATTTTTATGTTTTGAAACTATTCTGCTGTGGAACTGTGTCTTGAAAAGAAATACATGAAGTAGGTGGATTTTTATGTTATAAGATGATTATTTTATTAAAATAATTATTATAGGGTATTTTTCTGTATCCTGAGCTCTCAAAGTCCATTTAAAGTTATCCAGTTTTCTAAGGAAAGGGAATTATACATAATTGTCTTAAAGCAATTCTATTGTTTATATTACTGAAATTAAGGCATATTTAATATTGCGTTGGCCAAAAAGTTTGTTTGGGTTTTTCCATAAGATGTTACCGAAAAACCCGAACGAACTTTTTGGCCAACCCAGTACTTAGTTTCTTTTTTATTGAATTAACTATTAATCTTTCTAAGGTGCTTACTTTTGGTAAATAACATGTAGTATGATTTTAGCTTGTTATTTTTTTTTTATCATGACTTTTCGGGGCTGCATTATGTCATGTAGGCTTAGACCTCCGTAAATATAGTTCCATTTAAAATGTATTTCTATTATTCAATATGTGGTTCCATTTGACAATATTTAAATTCTCTAATTTTTATAGAATTAGTATTTTCTATATAGGTTTATGCTTTTAGTTACAACATCATTAAACAATATAGATAAATCCTACAAAACCAAATTTAAAAAGTTAAATCACCAAATTTAAGCAAATAATTCTGTAATATTTAAGTTTTTAAACTTATAACATACTAAAGATTCTAAAATTTTTTGAATTATTTTCTCAATACTGTGTTGTAATTTATTAAAAACTTTATTGATAAAATTTATGTTAGCCTGATGAAAGTGTACTGCATTTTTCTTTTTTTTTACATTTTCCTCCTTCTATTCTGACTAGTTATAGCATATGTAATATAACACTGTTTTGGTGTAATGCGAAAACCATTTTTATAATTGGCATTCATGATGAAAGTCCGATGCTGTTTTGGTTATTTATTGCTGCTTAACAAACCAGCTCAAAATTTAGTGACTTCGGACAACAGCAGTTGTTTATTTTACTTCCAGGTCTGCAATTGGGGCATAGGTCAGTGTGACGTTTCTTCTCTTTCATATTACGGTCTGGGTCTGGAAACTGACATGGCATCATTTCTGCTATAAGCTATTGTCCAGTTACAGATTCAAGGGGCATAGACCCTTTTATTTCAGTGACAGGAGTATTAAAGAATTTTAGGGCTAAGTTTTAAAATCCCCACATCTAACAAGTTTTAACCATACACAGTAAATATGCCAATTCACAAATTCAAAAGAGATGTATTGAAATACCTATGTGGAAATATTGTTATTTTTCTCAGCTGTATTTCTGTGGTAGAGAGTTTGTCTGAAATAGGCAATTTTCAAAAAATATACTAATCATTATAAAACTAATAATGCCATTTTTGTTAATTAGAAAATATAAAAAGGCATAGAAAATCCAAAATAAAAATTATTATTCTTTACAAATAACATTATTTTTATGTGGCTGCACTTAATGAGTA
Organism: Phocoena sinus; assembly: GCF_008692025.1. Taxonomy (NCBI): domain Eukaryota; kingdom Metazoa; phylum Chordata; class Mammalia; order Artiodactyla; family Phocoenidae; genus Phocoena; species Phocoena sinus. Next base: position 110,526,735 of record NC_045766.1, read on the forward strand.
TTCTTTTCATGCATATAAACACAGGAAAACCCAAACCTTTACTATTACTCTATACATAGGATAGCTATTCATCTATAATTTTGGGCTTGTTCCTTATCCAGATGAAATCAGAAACAACAATTTATACTTCATGTTTTAAGATATAAACAACAATTTATACTTCACCCCTTGCCTTTGATATGTTGATTAATATTATACTCCATTGAAAAGTAGATATAAAAATGGTACAGGGTTTGCCTAAGGCCCTAATAAACCGCTTTTTTGAAAACTTGTAATAATTTTTGAAATTAAGAAAATGTTGATCTTATATAGAATCAGCTTCTGTAGAGATATGTTGCTGATGCTTATTTCATTCTATCTGTATGTCACAACCTGTCACCATTTATAATCTCTGATTCAAGTGTCATCATCAGAGTTATCAGAATTAAATCTCTCACTCTGAGTAATACCAGAGATCATGACTGTGCTATTTCATTACCTTTTATGAATATATTTCCAATCAGGAGCTGCCCATGTTTTAATTTTCTGTCTACTCGGCTGAACTGCCTTCTAGCTCTGCTAAATTACTAATGACAGTTCATAACAGAGGTTGGGTTGTTCTTTCTTTAGTTGGTAAAGAGAACTTCTTGACAAATCTGTCACCCATAAGTTTCAAAAGTTTCTAGAGTGAGAAATAATGGATATAATTTAATGGTCTCAGTTTTAAATTGTATTTTGCATATGTGTCTGGCACTATGTAAATGCACTTGATAAAATAACAAGACAACTGCGCAATTTGTGGAACTTAACAATTATTATACCGTAACCTTTACTAAAGCTTCGAATGAGAACAGTTTCTTTGTTAAGTATTTCCTTCAAAGATAAGATATGAATCTCAAAGGAGATAGCATAGTAGAGCTCATGCTCATTTCCCCCGTCCCCCCGAACCTTACATTTGGGTACAAAAGTAGTGTAATCATATTCTGTCAGCATGAGTTTGTAGTGTGACAACTGTTAGGCAGGAAGATACTCTTATCTTGAGTTATTAGAGTTCCTTTCAGAAACAAAAAATGAATCCAGTTTGATTTTTTAAGGTCATAACCACATGGAATAAAATATCTTTTAGTACATACACTATAATATGTGGATCTTCTTAATCTTGCTAGGTCTTTTCCACGAGTTAGAATGTGGAAGGAAATTCATGGGGCCTTCCCTTCTGAGAGTGGATATTTGAATCTTAAATATTCTGTGATATCTTATGTGATGTTTCTATTTTAGTTTGTCAATATAGTGAGTTGCATTTATTGATTTTGAATGTCAAGCCAATCTTTTTTTTTTTTTTTTTTTTTTTTTTTTGCAGTATTCGGGCCTCTCACTGTTGTGGTGTCTCCCGTTGCGGAGCGCAGGCTCCGGACGCGCAGGCTCAGCGACCATGGCTCACGGGCCCAGCCGCTCCGCGGCATGTGGGATCTTCCCGGAACGGGGCACGAACCCGTGTCCCCTGCCTCGGCAGGCGGACTCTCAACCACTGCACCACCAGGGAAGCCCTGTGAAGCCAATCTTACATTCCTTGGATAAGCCCTCATAAACATAGGTACTAAAATTCTAAAGAAAATTTTGGCATATATTTATATGATATTACATCACGACAATCAATTATTAATGATGAACCTTAATTTAAGAATTATTGTTCATTGATATATTAATTAATGAATATATGACACCATTATGATTAGCAGGATATTTAAAAACTAAGCATCCAGGGCATGAATAGAAACCTCTAAAATATTATTTTTTAAGAGAGCTTTAAAGTCATATGCTGCTTTGTGATTTCTTAAAAGCAAAAAACAAAAAGCAACAGGCCATCGGGTGAAATAATCACTCTTTTTTGCTATAGTAGAAATGGCCACAATAACACAGAAAAATAGCATAAAAAGGGTAAACGTGTTCAACTTCTGTTGAAAACAGGTATTATCTGGAAAAGTTTTAGATTCATCTAGGACACATTGCTAGATATATATGCTTGAAATTTCTGTGCATATGCTTATCAGAAATTTGGGATAAAACAAATACAAAAAAATCACTCCCTTCAGGGTATAGGTGACATTTTAACAGTTAACTTGAAGTAACTGCTTTCAAAGAAAGTTTAGCTATGGGGAAACCATTTGGGGAAAATATCAAGAAAAAGTTTCCATCTTTGTGATTTTATTGCCACAAATGATTTCAGTCATAAAAATTCTTTTATTTGCATACACATGAATCTTGGAGCATTTTTTGCCAAGTTTCTAAAATTGTTCCAATTATAGTTTGTCTTAAGCCCATTGGTTATGCTTATAAATATAATTATAAATTAACCACCTTGTGGTTAATTGGCAAGATCACCTAACTAACTTCAGGGAAGTTAGTTACAATCCATATTTCATGAAAGATGGTAGATAGTGGAAGGAGTTGGAAAAAAAAAGTTTTATAACTTAATAAAGATAGCCATTGATTCTCTTCTTTCATTTATATCTATGTATTTTAGTGAACTATTATAGCCAGGATGAGCATTAAAATCACCTATCAAAGCAATTTTAAGTTTAACTAGACCTTGGTTATTTTACCTTTATTTTTAGTTTCTTTTTGTGGATCTATTAATATATTACTAAAGTGGTATATATACAATTAATAAATAAATATACATATGGAGGAGTGTGCTGATAAGGCACACAGTCAAAAAAGTTTACAAATAAGTGCTTAGGTAAATTAAGGTTAACATTAAAGATTTTTTTTTTAAAGAAGAAGAAACTTTTTTTTCTGATCAATTCATTCATAAATTTATTGAATAAACTTATTGAGCATTTACCCTATGTCATATCTTTAGGGAGACGATATTTTCTGTATATTTAAACTAGCGCAAAACCCTAAGAGAAAGTATATGTTTTAATTTCTTTGGATAGATTTCAGAACATTGAATTTTTTTTTAATTGAAGTAATACAGTATCATTTTAGACAAATACCTTTCCTATTTGCTTAATAAAAAGCAAATGATGAAAGATTAAAAGACAATTTCAGACATAGATTTAGAAAACAGTTAACTATTCCAAAGGGAGTCGGACAATTAAAAATAAACTAAGAATAACTTACATAGCCTATTCATTAAGAATATTAAAATTTCACAGTAAGATTGTTAATAATGCTGGATGTCCCATAAAAAGTCTTTCTGTTTTCTTCTTTTACAGAATTTTCTCTCTTCATTTTAGTAATTTTTCCTTGTTTAAACCAGAACCTTATTTCAGCTTGATTGAGGCAAATGGTTAAATCTATTTCAAAGAAGGTAGAGTTAGATTCAAAATTCAGACAGGCTGATTTTCTTTTGTAAAGGCGATTAAGGAAGTTGCTATATCAATCTAATCTGTCTGGATTTGAGTTTGAGTGGTAGAAATACTACTTCTCTTACAGGGTTTATAAGATTGTTCAGCCTGGCAGAAAGGTTTCCATTGCTGCATAGCACAGCACTGGAGTAAGGATTTACAGTCTTTGTGTAAACTTTATTCCTGGTATTATCTGCCTCGTTTATTCCCACAAGTCTAAACTTTAAGTGCACAGGGATATTGTGAAAATATCTTGAGTATTTAGGTCTTACTCACCTGTAACATTCACCTTCTCAAACGCAAACTCACTCTAAAGTAGGACTCTTCTTACTTGGTAATTTACCTTAAATTTGAAAATGTCGAGCATGGCTTCAAAAGCAGCATTTTTAACTTCAGGCAATGGTACATGCTTGTGAAAATGGTCCAAAGGTCCCTATTCAGTGGTTGTTTATTTAAGTCTGCGAATTTTGTTGAGTCTATAATAATAATATCTGGGTTTTTCTTATGACCTTTTTAAACAAGCAGGTAAAATGTGAAAAAAAATCATTTTTCTCTTTTTATCTGTGTGTAACAAAACAACTTGTTTAAGCATGTCTGTTCTCTAGGTTATGGACTAGCAGTTTTGAGGTTATGAAGAGATATTTCATGGTTCCCTAGCTGAATGATTTCCTTAGTGTTATGCTGTAGATAAATAACCTATGTTATAGTGAGCCAATTATTTTCAGAAAATATAGGTATCTTAAAATTTTGGAAGGACACATAATTTATAAGTAACATAAAAATTATTTATTTTTGAGGGTCTCCTCCCCCCCACCCCCCATTCATTTGAACTAGTGATCAGGCATATTTTTCTCAAACTTCTGAATTTCCCATCCCAGTTTTGTGGTGGTGAGATATCTCTATTTGGTCTTCATTCTGCTTCTTTTTCTTTCACTGTTAGTAAGACAAGCCATCAGCCTCAGGATTTATTTCATTGTCTTTTTTCAGCTTAAAATATCTCCCCAAGATTAGACCTTTGCCTGTGTAGCCTTTCAAAATTCTCTGTCTGCTGAAAGCATCACTAAAACTCAGGGGCAGTTATAGTTAACATTTTCTCCCAGTGCTTTAGGAAACAAAACAGCATAATAGCCAACTTTTCTAAGACTAAAGCTCTATTCTCAGCACTGTGTAAAGGATGGCAAATGAGGCCAACTAGCTGTTCAGTGGGTTCATCTGATCTTTGTGAGGGATGATGGTCATGATGACTATAGTGATAATCTTTATTAAGGATCATTCAATTTGGAGGCATTAGGTGCCTACCTACCTTATTGAACTTTCTTCTCTGACAACCTGAAATAAAATATCTCCTTCAGTCTTCTGCCATTTCCTATCTCCTGGCCCTACCTATTTTTTTTCCATTGCACTTATCACCATGTTACATTTGAAAAAGATACTTATTTTTTAAATTTTAGTCATATATTTGTTGTTTATATATTAAATGTGGAAGTAAAGTTAGTATTTATTGTTTCTTATAGAAAATATTTTAAGTAAAGCAGTCTGTGTTTCTCTTTCTCTCTGTCTCATAAACTTTTCACCATCAAATTTTTTTTTTTTTTTTTTTTTTTTGTGTTACGCGGGCCTCTCACTGCCGTGGCCTCTCCCGTTGCGGAGCACAGGCTCCCGACGCGCAGGCCCAGCGGCCATGGCTCACGGGCCCAGCCGCTCCGTGGCATGTGGGATCTTCCCAGACCGGGGCACGAACCCACGTCCTCTGCATCGGCAGGCGGACTCCCAACCACTGCGCCACCAGGGAAGCCCTCACCATCAAATTTGTTTGCCATGAAAGTGACACTGCAAAGTGTTGACTTGGTGTGGTTACCTGTTCTTTAGAACTGAATTCAGTGAAGAAAGCTATCAAAGATACTTCCAGCCAAAATGATGATGATAATAATAAATACTCCATATAGTTAAGATATAAAAGATCTGACAGAATATAAAATAAGTGGTTTTAGAATTACATGACCTTTACCTCTCTGATCTTACCAAGCGGTTTAACACTTAAATCTTGGTTTCATGGATGAAGAGCTCATAATGTACCACAGGGCAGTTGTTAAAACTATATAAAATAACATCATTGAAAATGCATGACAAGCTAAATATAGAATATTATGAAGAGTTTGGAGTTGTACTTTCAGATTTTTACTAAAGATGAAAGCAGGGCTTAACTCACAAACCAGGCAGGTAACTGAGGGAAGCAGGCCAGGTGGTGGTCTTGGAAACCCAGAGCAAACAGGTCTTGTTAGAAGGGGCTCCCACTCACAAGTTCCTGCTGGTTGTTACCATGTGAAGCCACATCTTCCAGTTCTTTGAGAGAAGTCAAAAGTCCACATTTTATATGAAATATCCCCATTTTTAAATGTCTGCAATTAATTTAAATTTTTGAAATTATTGTTCAGACCAAAGGAACACACATTTGGGATTGACATAATCTCTGGGCCTCTAGGGCTATCTCTGGACCCTGAGATGTACCTTGGGTTAAGAGAGTATCAGATTCTATGAAACTTCCAAAATTACGTAGTAAATTAGGTACTGAGTCAGATATGATAATAGGACAATGATACTTTTATAGTTTAAACACAACATTGTAATTCAACTTTCTTTGGATTATAAATGGGAATTTTATAAACCTAAACTGGTAGTATGACACTGTCTTTCAGCAGAATTATGTTAACATCTCCTTTATTTTAAGTAGCAGATGAATCAACAAAATAAATGCCTTTTAAGATCAGACTCAATAAATCAAAATTCACGTTTAGTGAAGAAATCTACAGAGTTAAAATTCAGTAACCTTTATTTATTGTAATGCCTTGCATCTAAGTAATTTCTATAAATGTAGTTACTGACTTTTGGGGGCATAATAGAGAATGGGTAGAGGCCTGGGCTTTAGGTAGCAGCCTGGGCTCAAATACTAGTTCCACCGCTTAGCGTGTAACCACAACCAGATTAGTTAATCTTTCTAAATTTAGTTTCCCCATCTGTAAAATAAGATTCTAATTGTATCTCCCTCCTGTGATTGTGAAGATTTAGTGACACACTTATCCTGGTGCCTGGCTTGTAGTCATGATAATCGCCATTGTTACCAACATTGCCATATCACTGTCACAGTCTTCTTGTGGGTAGATTAACCAGCCGACATATTCCTCTGAAAGATACTTAGAGGCTTGAAGACAAGCAATAACAATACTTTTCGTGAGCCAAATATGTGCCATAATTGCTGTGGATCTTTATTTGTTGTGGTCTCACACTCTTTTTTAAAAGCACATTCAACTGTTTTCTTGGTAGAAGCCCCAAATTAGGAACGTTTGTGGAAATGACCTAGCGTGATCAACATCTAACAGTATTGAGAAATCACAGCCAAGAGAAATGGTAGAGGGCGAAAGCCCATCAAGGCCAGAAACCAGAACTGAAAGCACAGCGATGTGAGGCCCCTCAGGTGCAGCAGCAAACAGTTCCACACTCTGTCACTCTGGGCATCATTAGACTGCACTATAGTATAATAATTGATCATAACGAATGTGAGTCATTAAAAAAACTTTAAGTCATGTTCAAAAGTGTCTTTTTAGGCACTAGGAAAAAGTAAAATGTTATTTCAAAGTATTTTCATTAAAAATGTTAAATTTTTAAATGCTATTTTAACGATTAAGTTAAAGTTATCTGTCAACTATATTTTAATGAGGATTACTGTGAAGATTTTATTTATGTGGAGTACTTTGTTCCCCTCCAATGCAGAATAAGCAAAGCATCCCTCTACTTGTTATTATTTTTAAAATTTTCAGGTGCAGAAGGCATTTTATTGAACAGTTATTGTATTAACTACCCTGATTCTTTTGCCTTTTAAATCCAGGGCCATCTGATATATTTCTTAGGATAATATCTTATGGTACTTTGTTGTGAGAGGGAAACAGAATTTTAGTCTCAGGACGTAGGTTCTAAGTCAAATTGTTCAGTCTTTCCCAATAATGGAGTTAGGGGACAAATGTTTCAGTATAATGGCTAAGCTGTTTGCTATAACAGTACCTAGATTAGCTCAGGCAGGAAGGGCCCACTTAGTTCTTACCATCTCCTGTCTCTTCTTTCTATTTCACGTGGCCATTGATGTTGTGACAATGATTATGAGTAAGGAGCTCACACCTTTATGTTTGTTGTTTGGAGCCCAGGCTGGACTAGCATGTCCTCCTGATATTTTCCTTCTGACAAAGTGTTATTATTAAGTGTTGCCTTATAATAATCTGGCACGGGCTTTGCTTGACTTGCGGTTTTTCCTCCTTGTTTCTGCCATGGGCTCATCGACCATCTTGTGTGGTTATATCTGAAAGGCTATTAGAAATTGCCCATCTCTTTATCTTTTCCCAGCACTTTCCAGAAGTGAGGTATCTAAGATCTCCTGTAAAAGAAGAGAATTCGGGGAGTTTAGTGATAAAATAAAGGGATGAACACTGTCAGGTCATAGAAGTGGCGAGAGAGGCACTCAGTACTGCTGTCCCTGCTGACCACCTGGTACAGGAGACTGCTGCGCTGCCAGGCTGCTGGCTGGTGGGGTCAGAAGGAAAAACGGGAAATTATATGTGAGGTGTGCACAAAATAAGTGTGTAAACTAGGAACCTAATAGTCCTGCTGAGAAGCATATAGAACAACACTGTCCAAAAGAAATATAACGCAAGCCACATACATAATTTAAAATATTCTAGTACTCACATCCATCTCTAAAACGATGATTAAAACGGAGCTTACCGGGCTTCCCTGGTGGCGGAGTGGTTGAGAGTCCGCCTGCCGATGCAGGGGACATGGGTTCGTGCCCCGGTCCGGGAATATCCCACATGCCGCGGAGTGGCTGGGCCCGTGAGCCATGGCCGCTGAGCCTGTGCATCCAGAGCCTGTGCTCCGCAACAGGAGAGGCCACAACAGTGAGAGGCCTGCGTACCGAAAAAAAAAAAAAAAAATACGTGAAGTTCTTAGAACAGTTCCTGGCACATAATAAGAATTAGTTATTATTTCTTATAACTTCCATGGTTTGTTCCACAACTTCTTTGTTGATCTCAGATTTATGTATTATACAAACTCTGAACATACATCCATCTAACCATTACAGTTCCTTTTTATATTACTACCAAATTATTTCTCAAATCCAGATTCTCTTTCCTACCTCTGCCCTGCGTTAAACGCTGTTATTTGATTATCTACCTCCACTGTCTGCTCTCTTACATGTTAATATGTATTTTACTATACTGGTTTTTGGATTGCATTATGATTTAGTTTACTTTTCTTCTCTACACCAGGCAAAAATACAAGCTTCAGCAAAGCAAAGGCAGTGTTGTCTTGTTTCTGCCTTTATCCCTCAAGACTAGAACAGTGCTCGACTTACTTAAACACAAATTTGTTGAATGGATAAAGAAATGAATGAATACATTTATGTTTTCTAAGGCTCCCAAATTTAGAATATAGGTCTTATACATCTTGTAAACCTATTGTTTAGCACAGTATTTCAGAGCCTACCAGAGAGTAGACTGTCAAATATTTGTTCAACTGAGTAAAAAATGAAACTTGTTATCTCTACGGAGTCTTACTTATTGAATATTTTAGGTCCTTTTATTCCCAGATATAGCAAATGGTATTTCAGTTAATTCATGAAGTAACAGTGGCATCCAGATCTGTCACAGCAGTTTGTTCCATGTAACTATTATAGAAAATGATCCACCAGGGAGGAAAGTTCAGGAGGATATCCATGTGTGTCACATGAAGAGTGTTCAGTGCTCAAATAAATTTGGAAAACCCTGAATTAAATCAAGTTCAACACATTTCTTTATAGTTGAAATTCTTGGAATCTTTAATTAGCTATTGTGTATTTTGAATCTCCAAGTAAGTGCTGCACAATGATACTTCATTTCTCAAATGTCTTTGACCTTGGGGCCCTTCAATGCACTTAGAAGAGATTTTTTAAGAAATCCTAACATCAAGGTTTTGAAGGACCTGCCTCTGGTCTCATCCTAACTTTCTCTTCCTCTCATTCATTAATCCCTAACCATTCTGGTCCTTTTCTTGCTTTGGAGCCTCTAAGCACGCTTTTCCCTCTGCTGGAGTATTGCCTTTGTATGGCCAGCTCCTATTTATTTTCCAGACCACATTATAAAAGTCCCTTCTTAACTTCAGCAGTCTAAAATCAATCCCCTGGAATGCTTGCTCATGGCTTCCTCTCTTCATTCTTCACTTATTTATCATAATCTGTAGATAAGATTTGCAATTATATTTGTATTTTGTATTTTAAAATAGTGATAACGTATTTTTCTTTTGATCTCATCTTTAGGAGATATTTTGTTGAGTGTGTGTATGTAAATTCCATATTATAAACACTGTTAATGGTGGTTTTACATTTTTGTAAAGAATATCCTATTTGAAATTTGTTCCTTGTAAGAAGCTAAAAATTTTCACTAAACCCTTAAATACTAAAGGTATAGTGACATTAACTTGTGGTAGTTAGTGGATGGAACTAGGGTGGGTTTGCTTTGGCATCCAAGCTATGGGCTGTTCCTTACAGAGTAGTGCTTGTCACCATTTTAATTCTTTATTTTATTGAAATCTTTCATTTTCATCTCTTCTTGATCACTCTCAAGCTCCCATCAGCATATAGTACCATTTACTTGTAGTTTACATTTTAGAGAAATGAAGCTTTTTTTACCATTTTCTCAAGCAGTAAGTAATAGTACAACCTGCTTCAGGATTTACACTAACTTAAACAAAATACTATTATCAGTCTTCCCCCATCAGTCCATCAAAGATTCATCTGGCTGCCTTTGTTATTCTCCTAGTTCTTCTCTTTGTCCTCTCTCTGTCTCTCTCTCTTCTCTTTCCCTGTCTCTCTCTCTCTTTCTCTTTCTCTGTCTGTCTGTCTCATAGATCTCAGCCGTACATTTGGCAATTTAAATTTTGTGATATTTAAAAGGAGATACCCAACAATAAAAAAATCATGGATTTTACTTTTTTATTCATGCTTATCAATTCTGCAAAGAGCTAAGGGAAAATTGTCTCTATGTTCTTTTTAAAAGTCTTACTATATAGACTCCACTTGCCACAAGCAGACAAGGTGTAAAATATTAAAATAGAGGCAGTGCAAAAGTAAGAACTTCACTCAGAACCAAATACTCTGAGGAGATGCTATCCTCAGTGTCTAGATTAGATAGTCATCTGTGAATTGATGAAGACCTAAGAATTTCTCCCATCAAGGCAGGAGTGAAGCATTCCGGTTTTTCTTTGTGATCTTTCTTCCTCCCCTCCCCTCCCCTCCTCTTCCCTTCTCCTCCCTCCACCCACTTTTTTTTTTAATACAAGGGAGAGCAAGGTTCTGAGGCTGGGGAGGATTCGGGTCTGTATCAGGTGAGGGCACAGCTTTGGTTTTCTCTCCTCTTTGTCTTTATTATGGCTTATTTCCCTGCTCTACTGATAATTTCAGCATGTAGAAAAAACTGGCTGCAGCTAAAAATTTGTCTTAAGAAATGTAAACCTTTGAGACCATTTGAGCATAAACCCAGGCAATTCATAGAAGCTGGGAACAAGCCAGAGGGAAGCTTGGTCCTTTTATACACTCTTTCTGGAGGATTTATTAACATCCTGCAGAAAGTAGAATTCTGATTCTTGTGTTGTGCGTGTTTATAAATTATATTACTGTGTAGATATTAACTAGTTTATATCAATATGCACTAGATTTGAGTCTTCTTATCATTTATATACATGTTTATATACGTATGTGTACAAACACATCTAAAGTTCAAAGTTTTATACAGATTAATCATAGATTATTTAATGTTTTTGTTTCTTGCTGTTAACTATAGTTTATAATCTCAACACAACTAAAATTGATAGAAAATGGGGCAAGAATATAGATTTCTATGCTATGCAGGTAAATTAGTTTTAAAGCAAAGGAAGTTTTGCTTTAAAAATAGAAATGAAGTACTTTTTCTATATTAGAAATGTCTGTAAAATGTCTTTAGGAAATATATACATGTACTATGTATATGTGTATATTTATACTGCATATGTATATACAATGAACTTCTGAGTGTCTCTGCTTTTTAAAATGAATGATAGGGACAGAGGGCTTTATGGACACATGTTAATGATAAAGTAATCTGCTGCTTAGAATCATGTATTAAAAATAAGTCTGGGGGCTTCCCTGGTGGCGCAGTGGTTGAGAGTCCGCCTGCCAATGCAGGGGACGCGGGTTCGTGCCCCAGTCCGGGAAGATCCCACATGCCACGGAGCGTCTGGGCCCGTGAGCCATGGCCGCTGAGCCTGCGTGTCCAGAGCCTGTGCTCTGCAACGGGAGAGGCCACAACAGTGAGAGGCCCGCCTACTGCAAAAAAAAAAAAAAAAAAAAAAAAAAAAATCTGGCACACACAGGTGCTGAATTAGCTAATTAATTAAATTAATTAATTAATTAACTAAACAAAATTTCATTGAGCACTTATTATGTACCCAATATTCCTGAATCCTGGAAATGAAGCAGTAAAAAACCAGGTAAGACCCCAGTTCTCTGAGCCCTGTTTATGGGAAAGGCAGATAATACAAAATAAAGTTCCAGATAGTAGCAAGTACCATGAAAAAAAATAAAGTCACCTAAAAGTGTTCAGTGTTATGCTGACTGCAGCTGTTTTTCAATGTGATCAAGACAACCATTTCTGAAGAGGTAATATTTAAACAGATTTGAATGAAGTAAGGTGCAATATAAAATCTTGGGGTTGAGCGAACAGTGAGGAGAAAGCAGTTGTGAAGTCTCTGTGGGGGATCGGGCTTAGTGTTTTCAAGAGAAGGCAAGAAGATGCAGAATGGTAAGTGAGGGATAATTTTAGGAAAGTCCAGAGAGTTTGGCAGTTGTTAGATCATGTAAAGCCTTGTAGGTTTCTGTACGGAGTTTGGATTTTCTTCTATTTTACTCAATTTATTCTGTGTTTGATGAGAAGCTGTTAAAGGGTGTGGATCAGGAGAATGGTGTAACAATACTGAAGATAAGTCCACTATATTATAATAAGCTAGGAGGAAGAGGGATGTGGGTAGGTGTGGAATTGGTGGGCAGCGTTAAGGGTCATCTGCACTGCAGCAGTCCAGTGAGAAATTGTAGTGTTTTGGGTAAGAGTGGTACCATCAGGAGCTTTAAAAACTGATTAGATTAAAATGGAATACATTTTGAAGGGAGAGCTGATAAAACTTGATGAGTGATTAGTTGTATATGAGGGTAAGAACAATTATTTCTAAGTTTGTGTCCAGTAGGTAAATGGGCCTCTGAAAATGGCACCTCTATACCTTTTGAGCATGAGGTATAGCATAGCCACTTATAGAGCTGCAGGAAACTGGGAGAAGTATTATGGGGGGGGAAATTAAAAGCTCATTGTTGGACAACTTAAATTTGAAATGTCCATTTGATATATAAATGGAGATCTTGAGTAGCCAGTCAAATATCTGAACCTGTAATTCAGTGGAAAGGATAGGGCTGGCAAATTGAAATCAGAAGTCATCTGTTTATAGAAGGTATTTCAAGCTATGAGATTGAATTAGATTACTTGAAAAGTGAGGATGAGGAGAGATATGGTCTGACTGCTGATCTCTGAGTTACTCTCACATGAAGAGGTCAGGAAGAAGATCTGTAGGTGAAATAGAAGGACAGGGAGGGAGGTCTCAACCATGTCAGCTGCATCTGTTGGGCTTAAGTTAGATGAGGATTGAGAATTAGACATTGATTTGGCCTGATGGTCATTTATTTGGACTAAAAAGGGTTTTGTTGGAATGGTTGGGCTGAAATTATCTTTTTGATGGGTTAAAAATGAATGCGGGGCTTCCCTGGTGGCGCAGTGGTTAAGAATCTGCCTGCCAATGCAGGAGACACGGGTTCGATCCCTGGTCCAGGAAGATCCCACATGCCGTGGAGCAACTAAGCTTATGTGCCACAACTACTGAAGCCCGCGTGCGTAGAGCCTGTGCTCTGCAACAAGACAAGCCACTGCAGTGAGAAGCATGTGCACCACAATGAAGAGTAGCCCCTGCTCACCGCAACTAGAGAAAGCCCATGTGCAGCAATGAAGACCCAACGCAGCCAAAAATAAATAAATAAATAAATAAATAAATTTATTAAAAAAAAAAATGAATGCGAAGAGAGAAAGTGAAGGCAGCATGTGTAACGATAACTTTTATGAGGGGATATTCTTTAAAGGGGAGTAGAAAAGTGAGTTGGTAGCTAAAATAGAGAGTTGTAAGTCAGAAAGTTTCTTTTAAAGTAGGAGGTGTTTCAGCTGATAGGGTTGAACCAATAGAGAAGGGAAAATTGCTGAGTCAGTAGAGAATGGATAACTGTAGATACAAATCTTTGAGAAGGGAAGAGAAGATGGGATTTAGGGTACAAATGGAGGGTTGGTCTTGGAAAAGTTCAGGGACAATTATCTGATATAATAAGGAGACAGATATATGAGTTTTAAGCAGAGAGGGTGGTAGATTTGATTGAGTGTTGATGATGTTCTGTAAATGCTTCTATTTTTTCATTTATTTTTAAAGTCAAGGCAGTCAACTGAAGGTGAAAAGTTAAGAGAGAGGTGTTGGAAATTCCAGATGAGAGGAGGTGTAGAATTGTCATCTGAGAGGGTGGGAGAGTTGTTTCATCGATAAGGAAATATGATGGGATTCCTGAGTGATTTTGTGGGCCCACCTGCCTGTGGACCAAGCAGAAAGCTGGATTTGACTAAGTTCTGCTAGGACTACGAGACTTCCCTTAAATTCCACTGGAAGCTGTTTTAAAGGCTGGAGAAGGGCAATCAATAAATGCTTGAATGACAATTTTTCTACCTCCATTTTCCTTGAATTTTCATATAGTTAACATTTCCAGAAAGTTGACAACAACAAAAATAGTCAGTTTAAAGAATCACAGTTTTCCAGGTCAAATCTGTTAAATAGTAACTAGTCACAGCAGGAGGTATAATTAATTATAAGCTAAGTAAGCTTGCGTGACAATTGATTCAAATATACTCAACTCATCACCAAATATATTCTTCATAGTATTGCTGGAGTAAGCTTTCTCAAATGTAAATTTTGTGTGTGGCTGACAAGTGTAAATCATTTGGTGGTAAACTATAGCCTATGACAGTTGTTTTCTAAACAGATGAATGCTAATGGCTCTGGTGACAATGGAGATCCAATGTCTATTGTAGAGTTACTCACACTTAAGGCTGCCTCCTCCTTATAGACTATGTCATAGATTGATAACTTTCTTGATCATGTGAGATAGAAATATGAGAGCAAAGGACATAAAACAGGGTTTCACAAGTCAGTTATGCCATCTCAAATATGGTCCCAAATATTTCTCAGAGATTATCCTTACTGTTCCTAGTCCACTGACTGAAGGTGGGTTCCCTGATTGCCTGAAAGGCCTTGAGCCCAAAAAATGCCATTGTGCACTAGCTAGTTAGAATTGCAATTCGCAGTAGGCAGCACAAGGGTATACTATCCAGTTTTCAGCTATCTCAGGGAATGTCTAGTGGTTGTAAAAATATGTGCATGTGCACTTGCTTTTGGGATGGTGGGTGGGGTAGTCACAACAGTCACAACATACAAGCCTTACTCCTTGTATGTTTTCCCCAGGGATGAAACTATGGGTCCATGAATACACTGAGTTACAACTTTTTGATATACAAAAAGATCCAATTCTAAATTTTAAGAAACATACATATTAAAAGAGATGGCATTATTTTTAAAAAGTACTTGAAACAGGGATGTGGCTGCACTTCTCCTTCATTGTATACCCTTAGCCAATTTCTGGGAGAAAGCACACAGACTTAAAGAACAATAGGCAATAGTCACAGTGGGTTAATCCTTTCTCTGCCTTGAGGCACCAGGGTAGGGGGTTTCCCAGCTGCCTCTAGCAATCCCATGTGTGCTATCCACTCAGCGCTGAGGCATCTTCACTGAAGCTCTGTGGGAACAAGAATCATATTTTCAAAGTAATTGGTCTTAAGGATAACTTCCAAGTTCTTGGCAAACTAGGAGCTCAAGTATCTGATCACTTTCTACTTCTCTAAATTCTACAGTGTAGAGTTTCTCACGCATACCAAGTCTCTGTGTCTTTACCCATGCCATTCTTTCTCCTTTGGAATGCCTTCCCTCCTCTACTTTGCTTTATACACTATCTTATATTTCAAGACCAAATATCTATCTCCTCTTGTAGGAAACCTTCATAAAAACTCTACCATCTCCATCCTTGTCCCTGCTGCTTTAAATGTCTTCTTGCCTGTCTCATTCCAATAGACTTAAGCTGGACTTCCCCTTCTTACTTAAATACTGCATTTAAATAGGTCTAATAATGTATGTATGTGTATATATGTGTGTGTATGTATATATATATATATATATTACATTGAAAAAATCCCCCATGTTAGTCTTTCCTACTAGACAACATGTCATTTCAGTGACCTGCCTTTTGATTTTACTTCAACAGCATGTGTTTGCTCTCTAATTAATGCTTATTGTCTATTAGAATTGTACCTAAAACAAAAATGTTTATCCTGAGAGAATATTCTGTACATTTCATGAGATATTTTCATGCAGAATGTTCTGCCATTTCCTTTGGCTTTTGATGTTAAAAATTATTTCTATTTCAAAAATATTTTTAACTTCCCATGCTGCCACATAGTAAAGCCTTTTAAATTGATATGTTTTATATCATTCAGTTTTAATTTTATTTGTGCCCTAAGTAATTTGTTAAAGCAGTATTTTTAGTAGGAAATCATGATCTATTTTCTGATATACCAACTGACACAAAATCCAGTTCTTCCTAAGTATGGAGATACTTCATTTTATAAATTTGCATATGTCTTAATGGTGAGGACATTTTAATATTATGCTGTTTTACTTATTATGAAAAGGTTTTACTCTGAGACCTCTGAAAAACAGCAAAAAGAAAAACTTTAAGTAGAAAATGATGTTTTGTTTCCTCATATTAAAATGCATTTAAAAATGTCAAAATAAGCATGCAAAGCCAAAATTAAATCTCTTGGTCATATTTTTGAGAAGTGATGACTTTTTCTATTTTAATTAACTCCCTAAAGAATTTTTAAATGTGGATGTCTCTAACCTAGAGGATAATTTTCAAACAGTTATATATATAATTATTAGCTTTATAATTTTCTCCATTCCTCACAAAGTCACAATTTTATCAAATACTTATCTTACCCACCCCCCATGAAATGTGTTGTGTTAAATAACTTATAAGTTCCAATCTGCCATCCCATTATCTATCATATATCTATCATGGCATATAATTAACTGCTACGATTATTTTGATTTATAAATAATTTTATATAAATATAAAAAATACAGAAATATGCACTTAAGTACAGAAATAAGCAATCTGTCAATTTTATTTAATTAGCATAATAACATACATTTAATGTATGTCAGATATAGGTTTCTCTTTATTCTGATTTCAGTATGGGCAAATATAGAAGACCATAAAACCACTGTGGTCTTTGTAAATTTATATGGAAAAATGATAGACTTTTAAAATATGAATGTATGTATAGATATATTTGCACAATAAACTTGAGTCAAATTCATATAGTTATGGATAATGTGAAGGATATATTTTCTATAGAATCAATTTTACAGGTCTAGTTCAGCCATGCTGCTGAACATCTGCATAATATGGTTATTTCTGCTTCTTTTTATAGGGCAGAGACCAATGTGTAAATTATGATTATTAATGATTTTACTACTTGTGATCTCTTTTGAAAACTAAATGGATGAAAATTATATTTTCCTTGCAATTTATGACAAAATGATAAATAAAATTATTTTCTGTATATTCTCATTATTTTGACATAATTTAAAGGGTAATCTTTTCAAAAGTATCTCATATACAAGTTCAGAGATTTCCAAGAGTACACTAGTTAAGGTGTTTCTAGGCGTGTAGAAGTTTTTCAGCCCCCCAAAGTGCCTGATGAGTCCATTTATTTAAAGGTAAAAATCATTAATAGAACACCAGTATCTCTGGGTCTAGTCATAGCTTTTCAACTAACTATACAAGTCAGTAGTTCTACTTTCTCAAGGACAGTTGTAAAGTGTAGTGTTGCCTAAACTCATCCCTAAGCTCTTTATAGAAAAGAAAGTTCAGTGTAGGATATGCATCATCAATGAAGTTTCTGACCTGGGGAAGAGAAGTGAAGCAAAAATGCCAAGGTGAACTGGTGTGGGAATAAACAAGTATTGATTGAGAATGTCAAAGGCAAAAGAAACTTCTCACTGCTCTTCAAAGTTGATTCTTCCTTGTTGTGATGGTTAATTTTTTGTGTCAGCTTGACTGGGCTAAGGGATGCCAAATAGCTGGTAAACATTTATTTCTGGGTAAGTCTGTGGAGGTGTTTCTGGAAGAGATTTAGCATTTGATTCAGTGACTGAATAAAGAGACCACCCTCACCAATGTGGCCAGGCCCCATCCAGTTTGTTGACCCCGATGGAACAAAAAGGTGAAGGACTGGTGAATTTCCTCTTTCTCTCTCTCCCTTCTTGAGCTGGGAAGTTCATCTTTTTCTGTCTTTGAACATTGGAGCTTCTGGTTCTTGGCCCTTCCAACTCTGAGGCTTATACCAGTGACACCCTGGTTCTTAGGCCTTAGGCCTCCTACAGGGAGTTACATCATCGGCTAACCTTGAACTGAATTATATCCCCGGCTTTCCTGATTCTCCAGCAGGCAGAAAGCTAGATTGTGGGACTTCTCTGCCTCTATAACTGTTTGAACTGATCTCTATAAGAAGTCGCCTCATATATGTATACATCCTGTTCACTCTGTTTCGTTGGAGAACCCTGACTAATACAGTCATGTCTAAAAATTACCATGATAAATGAGCCTCGTCAATGGTATCAGTTGGAATCATGAAGTTGGAAGGGTCTTAGTAGTCCATCCTCTCTCTAAGAGTAGGGATCACTTCTATGCACTATTTTTCTTGGTGTATAATTTTCTGCAGTCCTTTTGGAAAACAGTTTGTCAGCATTTATGTTAAAAAATGCTATAGCATGATCATTGAGTTATTTCACTTAAGGTACTTTATTCTAAGGCTATAAGCCTACTATGTATTAAAAAGAAAATACTATGTGCTTAAAGATATTTATTGCAAGTTATTAACTAGAAACCAGCAAAAATATCCTTCAGGAATGACAGGTAAATTAAGACATTCTCAAATGAAAGATAACGAAGAGAATTTGTGGCCAGCAGACCTATCCTCAAAGAATAGCTAAGGGAGGGCTTCCCTGGTGGCGCAGTGGTTGAGAGTCCGCCTGCCGATGCAGGGGACACGGGTTCGTGCCCTGGTCCGGGAAGATCCCACATGCCGCAGTGCGGCTGGGCCCGTGAGCCATGGCCACTGAGCCTGTGCATCCAGAGCCTGTACTCCGCAATGGGAGAGACCACAACAGTGAGAGGCCCGCGTACCACAAAACAAAACAAAACAAAACAAAAAAAACCCCTACATCTAATAATGTACTTAATGGCCAGAAACTAAATGCTTTCCCCCTAAGTTTGAGAACAAGGCAAATGTGTGTGCTCTCACCATTCCTATTTAACATAGTGTTGAAAGTTCTAGCTAATGAAATAAAGCAAAAGAAGGGAAAGAAAGGACATAAAACTGGAATAGAAGAAATAAAATTGTCCCTATTTATGGATAATATGATGATCTATGTAGAAAATTCCAAGGAATCCAAACAATCAAAAAACAAGGTCTA
This sequence comes from Phocoena sinus, assembly GCF_008692025.1. Taxonomy (NCBI): domain Eukaryota; kingdom Metazoa; phylum Chordata; class Mammalia; order Artiodactyla; family Phocoenidae; genus Phocoena; species Phocoena sinus. The sequence continues at coordinate 110,545,850 of NC_045766.1, forward strand.
AGAAGTAAGTTTAGCAAGATGGCAAGATGCAAGAAACATATACAAAAATCAATTATATTTCTATGTGCTAGCAATGAACATGGGACCATAAAATTTTTTTTTAAAATATGTCATTTTTAATTGTGCCCCCTTCTTCCCTCCCTCCCTTCCTCCCTTCTTCTCTTCCTCTCTCCCTTCTTCCCTCCCTTTTTTCTCTCTCAAAAGAAATATTTATTTATAAATATAATAAAATTTAAACAGGACTGTATGCTGAAAACTATAAAACACCAGTGAAAGAGGTGAGAAGATCTAAATAAATGAAGATGCATACTGTGCTCACAGATTAGAAGACTCAACATAGTGAAGATGTCATTTCTCCCAAATAAAAAGCAGTTTAAGACAATTCCTATTAAAATTCCAGCAAGTTTTTTTTTTAAGACGTAGAGAAGATTGTTCTAAAATTATATGGAAAGGCAAAGCAATTGTTTTAAATAGCTAAAACAATCTTGTAAAAGAGAAAGTGGTAGGAATCAGATTTCCTGAGTTTAAGACATTATATAGCTGCATTAATCAAGACTATGTTGTATCAGTGGAGGGATAGATACAAATTGATGTAACAGAATAGAGAACCTAGAAATAGGCCTACACAAATATGCCCAACTAATTTTTGACAAAAGTAGAAAAACATTTCAAAGGAGGAAGGATTTCCTTTTCAATTCATGATGTTGGAGCAGTTGGACATCCATGGGCTAAAAATTAACCTCAAACTAAATTTTATACCTTATATAAAATTTAAAATAGATCATGAACTAACATATAAAATGTAAAACTGGAAAACTTTTAAAAAAAATTTCAGAATGTAGGAGTAGTCAAAGAGTTCTTAAACTCAACACCAAAAGCACAATCAATACAAGGAAAAATTTACAAATTGAACTTTATTAAAATTATGATATAAAGCCTCTGTTAAGATGATGAAAAGAAAAGCTACAGACTGGAGGAAGATGTTTGCAAACCACATATCCAACAAAGGTCTCAAGTTTAGAATACAGTTGATCCTTGAACAACGCTGGTGTTAATCTGCATTTGACTTATAGTTTGCCCTCTGTATCTAAGGTTCCTTGGTATCTGCAGATTCAACCAAACACAGAACGTGTAGTACTGTGGTATTTATTATTGAAAAATACCTGTGTTCAAATTCAACTGTATATAAAGATGTCTCAAAACTCCACATTAAAAAAAAGGAAAAAAAGAAACACAAAACAAAAACCCGGTTAGAAAATGGTCAGAAGACATGAACAGTGTATATAGATGCCTAATAAACAGATGAAAGAAAATATATTCAACATTGTTAGTTAAGGAAATGCAAACTAAAACTACAAGGAATTATCACCACCCATCTGTTGAAATGGCTTTAGCCATTTCATTTATTTTAATAAAATGCAGTGACTATACTGAATGCTGGTGAGGATTCAGGGAGACTGGATCATTCCTGGTGGGAATGTAAAATTTTACAGTCTGTGAATGTAAAGTGTTTCACTCTGTGAAACAATGAGGTAGTTGTAAAACTACCATACAACCCAACAGTCACACTCTGGGTATTTATCCCCCCAAATTAAAACTTTTTCTCCCCACACACAAAGACATCTGCATGAATGTTCGTAGCAGCTTTATTCATAACTAATACCTTGAAGCAAGCCAGGTATGTTTCAATAGATGAATGGTTAAACAAATTGTGGTACACCCATACCATGGACTACTACTTAGCAATAAAAGGTAACAATATTGATCCACAAAACAACTCGGATTAATTTTCAGAGGATTATGCTGACAGGAAAAAGCCTGTCTCAAAAGAGGACATACATATGATTCAACTACTTTTATGTATTATTCTTGTAGTGACAAAATAAAGAAACAGAAAAATTAGTGGTAACTAGGGGTTAAGGATAGTGGTGGGAAGGCAGGAGGCAAGTGGATGTGATTATAAAAGGGAATCAGGAGAGCCGCCTGTGATGTCATTGTGTATCTTAACTGTATCAATGCCAGTACCTTGGCTGGGATATTGTTCCATAGCTTTTCAAATGTTACCATTTGAGTAAACAGGTAAAGTCTACACAGGATCTGCCTGTATTATTTCATGTAACTGCTTGGTAATCTACATTTATCTCAAAATCAGAAGTTTTAATTAAGATTTTTTAAAATCCTCTTTATATCAGAAACAAAGTGGCTTGAAGAAATCATATGAAAATATTAATAGTTATTTAACTATTACTGCTCATGGGCATTTGAAAGTAAGCTTCATTTTCAAAAGCATATTGACATAGGTAATAACTTTTCAAATAGATTTTTTTAAGTTTAGATTTAGCCAAATCAGGACATCTGCTGCTCATGCAGTCTTAGAACATCAATGCCAATTAAAATCACTGTGACTCAGAGCTGATACTCAACTTTAGAGTTCAGAATTCCCCCCCCACCCCAGTTTAGATTGAGCTATAGGGGCCGCACTCATGATAAACTCATATTAACAACAACAAAAAAAACTGATCTAATAATGTTAGATGGAGTATATGCCTTAAAAGTTAGTTGGAATCCTTGTGTTCAGTAAAGAAGTCACCTTTGTTTTGTACCAAATAGTTTTTGAATTCCAATAAGTAATTTTAAGGATTTTTAAATGAGCATAGAGTTAACACTATAAACATTACATGGTCTTAGACAATATGTAATCTTGGTAAAGTAAATGTCTTATGGACCATTCCTGCCTGACTGGTGTTACTATCCCTGTAATAAGTGGAAAGCTTGGGTTTACCAACTAGTGTTTCTTTCTTCCCATTAGTGCTGGATTAGTACTGATGAATGCATTTTATTAAGCTTTGTGATAATGTTTGTTTTTTACTAAGCCCAATGCAGATCAATGTTTTTTTCTTGAGATTTTTCTCAGATTTCTTCAGTACATCCTGTTTTTGACAATTCAAACTTGTCACCTTGATTGTACTCCGTAACTCGTCATCAAAGAAGCATTTATAAACTATGTGTTAGTTACATTTATTTCTGCTATTAGCTAATGTTACTTGTATGTTGGTATTTATTTTTCTCTTTTTATCAATCTGGGCTCTCTCTCATTGTAGACAATTCTCTTACTAGAAAATTCATAGACTCAAGTGTTTGAAGTGACCTCAGTAACATAGTTTAATCTTTAATCTTTGCTTCAACATCCCTGATTCTGCTTGCCCTTAGATATCTTCAGTAGTATGAAACCCATCTCATGAGGTAGCCCATTCCATATTTGGACAGGTTTCCCCATTAGAAAATCCTTTGTTACATTAAGTTAAAAATCTATCAATTTGTAACCCATGGACACTCAGAAGACAGATCCAATCACTTTTCTAATAGTGTGCCTTTGAGTATTATAACCTGGAGCTCTTTCTATTTCCAGAGTATGTATTTCCATTTTCTCCCCAATTATTTTTCCTATTGCATTACGTGGTTTTGAAGTCTTACTTATTAGCAAACATGAATTTGTCTATACCCCTCTTATATTTGGAATTCTGAATGTAATATAACGATGGGTTCTGACTATATCATATTTTAGTCAGAAATTTCTTAGCCATTGCCCAGTATAGACATGCATTGTATCTTTGTTATTTTCTATTTATTTTATACTCAAAAGTACAATTGTGTCAAAAGACTTCTAGCGTACTAAGATTTGGTTCTATTCTGTCTTTTAGACTTGTAAATAATGTGTATATAAGGTAATGGGGAAAAAAATCACTCAGTGATATATTTTTTTCCTTTTTTTGTTTGTTTTACCTCATTTACTCTCCCTCGAGTGTATTGTGAAGATTACTATTTTTTAAGCCTCAATATATGTCTAGTCAAAAATCTTACAATCTATCGTTTAAATTTAAATTGGATTCCGAAAGTCACTAGATTAAATCTCCTGCTATACTTAGTGAATGAAAATATATGGTAAAGGAGGGAAAGCAGACCATTTTTATGTTTCTAACAGGCTAAATTGGGAACTTGTCAGTGCTCACAATCCAGTTCTTCAGAAGTCTAAAACTGAATTTGAAAGCACCCTGGTCACCTCTGACCCACTGTGGAACACAGTGGTCACAATTGAAGAGGAAGGTGGTGCTTTTCTTTTCGAGAAGAGTCACCTGCAATCACAGGTGTTATCAACAAACCTTGGAGATTCAAAGAGCTATTGTATTTTCCTTCAGCCAGCCATTGTGATAACAGTGCTTCAGAGGTTACTGGGCCACTTTTAAACTTTTGTATCTTAAAAGCCACAGTAGAAATATATAGGCCACCCCGATTAATCAAAATTATATTTTCTCTCTTGCTGTAATATGATCATAAACCTTCAAAGAGGCCTTTCCTTATGAAGTGTTTATGAGTTACGAGAAACAAGTGTAGGCCTTTTATCTGTAAACGTGACAAATATTCACAAAAATGCAATTGTCTTCAACTAGATAGTCCCCTTTCGTCTTTAAGAGACACACTTTTCATAAAATCAACTATTGCCAAAGACTAACAAGTATCTGTGAAACAAAAGAGCTTTGAAATTATTCTTTGATTAGCTTGCTATATCAAAGGTCAAGGGGTTGCATCCTTGAGTGGTGGTGGAGAGCTGTGGAAGGATCATGAACAGGTTTGCTCTTGCTGGCTTAGTACTGCTGTTGCTGTAGTGAAGAGAAGGCCATTTTGAACCGGTGGGTCAGACATATAACATGGCGTGTCATAATAGTTGGAAAAAATCAGCAAATTATGATAAGAAGGATTTATACTTCAGAGCAATACTCATTTTTGTGTATAGCCATTATTTTTCTGGACCTTTCTACTTGTTTATGTGCCTCTTTCATTCTCTGCTCACATTTACATCTATATTAAATTTTTTTACCCTTTTTTCTCTTTTTTTCTTCATTTACTCCTCATGTAACTGGCTGTGAATGAATCTGAATCACATATTTATGTTAGTGACAAGTCAGAATGCCAAATTTGAGCTATTTGTGGCTCTGTTGTGAGCAATTTACATATTTACAGTCTCCAACATCTGCTTTAAAATATTCTAATATTATAATTCTTTCCAAAGTCGGTTTCACCATTAGCAGTCAACAATAGCAACAATGAAATACATTGTGATGGTAAATGATAAATTAAAACAAACCACCTGTGTGCAAGAGGGCTCTAGAAAAAGGCAAGTTAAGATGTCTAGGGAAGTGGTGCATTGCTGCAAGCTCCATGAACTTCCTGTGATACATCCAAGATTTTATAAACTTCGCTAATATACCAATAATATGGGTGATAACAAGAGAAAGCAAAAAACAAAAACAAAACAAAAGAGGAGAGAACAAAAATTAGAAAATAATTTGAGAGGCAGGGAAACATATGGGCTATAATCATCCGTACATTTGCTGTGTCTGTGGATAAAATCTGACTTTAAAGTTTTTTTTGGCTTTGAGAGATGTTTTGGATGGGGGGAAAGTCAGACGGATCTGTACCAGTGTCCCAATCCTTCACTTATCTGTTCAGGTGATTTTGGAAGAATCATGTAAAATCTCTTGTTTCGGTTTCCTCATCTGTAATTAGAGGGTGATAACCCTTAGTGTAAGTGTAAAGAAAAAATTAAACATGACTATATGGATAAAGCATTTGACCCATTATCTATTCTCAGTAAAGGATAGTTTCCTGTTCTTTCTTTATCTCCCCAGAATGCAAACTGCCAGCAGCCAAAGGGGAGAGGGAATCATCCTCAGGAGTTAGCAGATACATCATGACTCTGACAGTTATCGTGTGTTGCACATTGTTTGGGCGTCATTGAGTATTGTAGTTGGAACTGTTCACAATGACAGTTCTACATGCCAATGAAAAAGCAAATGTCTCAAACCTATTCAGTGGCCTTCAGTGCAGGTTGAAAAAGGTATTGAAAATGTAGTTTGGGAGGGATTTTCTGAAAGGGAGAAGATGGTATAGCCCAAATAAGCAGCTTTTTCCTAAATGCCTGATTTAATCAAAGAGTAACATGTAGAATTTATACTTCTTAAATAAAAATCTCGCTCAAGAACAGTTTTCAGCAGAAGCACAGTGGATTTAACTAGATAGTGTCTCTCCTTACTTTCCTTTCATACGGTGCAAAGGTTTTTTTTGTTTTGTTTTGTTTGTTTTTAATGTGGTATATCCCACAATCTTTGTATAATAGAGGAATAGACCATAGTGTTTAGGTTGCAGATTCCCTCTTACTGTAAAAAAATAGTTTGGCATGGGAGAGTTTACCACTGATCCAGAAAACCATTGGTGGTTGTATAAGTAGTGACCTGCTGATATTCAGCAGGTATCCAAATTAGTGATTTTCAGCAACAAAAACTGATTTTGGAAAAAGTAGTAGACTTAGTTCCAAGGGACTTGAGGGGCTAACATAAAACTAATCATAGATGAACATGACTATAACATTCCTTGCTTAAGACATAGTTTCTTATATATGATCCCTGGGTGTCCAGAGAAAGCCTCTCAGAGGTCATATTTGATTAATATCTGCTTGACATTTGAGCTTGGGTTCAACTCGGGCAGAGAATTCCAGGCAGAGATGCGAAGTCCATATGGTTAAGATGAGCTTGATTGTGCTTGAGGAACAGAAAGAAGGCCACTGTAGCTGGCACTTAGTGGAAGGGAGGAAGTCACAGTATTAGACTGGTGCTTGATTGTATCAGACCTTGTAGCCAGGACTATAGAGTGGATTTTATCCCAGGTGAGATGGGACTTATTTAATAGGTCCAGGTCACTCTGACTGGGCAGGATTTTGACCTGAAAGTGGGTCATTAATCTCAACCCGACGGCACGCTGTACATATACAAAATGCCTGGGCATTGATAGCTATATATATAAAACTCTGGGCGGGTGACTTTGACAATTCATCCTATGTCTTTATATATGAAAAAGAATTCTGAAACCATGGAAATTTAAGATAATTTTGGGACCTTTTAAAAAAGTTAATTTTGGGGCTTCCCTGGTGGCGCAGTGGTTGAGAATCTGCCTGCCATTGCAGGGGACACGGGTTCGAGCCCTGGTCTGGGAGGATCCCACATGCCGCGGGGCAACTAGGCCTGTGAGCCACAACTACTGAGCCTGCACGTCTGGAGCCTGTGCTCCGCAACAAGAGAGGCCGCGATAGTGAGAGGCCCACGCACTGCGATGAAGAGTGGCCCCCGCTTGCCACAACTAGAGAAAGCCCTTACACAGAAACAAAGACCCAACACAGCAAAAATAAATTAATTAATTAATAAACTCCTACCCCCAACATCTTCTTTAAAAAAAAAACCTCCCCCAAATAAATCTCTAGGCCCATGTGTTTAAAAAAAGAAAAAGTTAATTTTGTAAGCATAGGCTAAATTCTCCTCAAAATTTTCACCAGATATCTGATATTCTGAGGAGCCTAAGCTTTTATTCCCCAGGACCTGCATCCATTGCAGATGTGAAGTTTCTTCTAATCTATTGTTTTATCTTTTACAAATTTGTCAGTTTGCCTTTTACTTCAGAATATATTTGTGTTCATTTTACTACAGTTAGCTCTTTAAGTTGCTGTCAAGAGGTAGATGTGCATAGTAGCAAGCTACTTTGATTCTGCAATAAGAAACCTGAGTTCAAATTCTGACTTCAGCACTGGCCAGCTGTGTGGCCCCGTGAAAGTTACATATGGACACTGGTAAAATGTGAGGGTTTTTTTGGGTTTTTTTTGTGGTACGCAGGCCTCTCACTGTTGTGGCCTCTCCCGTTGTGGAGCACAGGCTCCGGACGCGCAGGCTCAGCAGCCATGGCTCATGGGCCCAGCCGCTCCATGGCATGTGGGATCCTCCCGGACCGGGGTATGAACCCGTGTCCCTTGCATTGACAGGTGGACTCTCAACCACTGCTCCGCCAGGGAAGCCCAAAATGTGAGTTTTAATTGCAGGGGTTAGCAAACTATGGCCTGCGAGCCACATCTGGCTGCTATCTGTTTTTGTTAATAAAGTTTTATTGAACTACAGTCATGCTTACTCCTTTACATATTGTCTGTGATCTCTTACAACCTACAACAGCAGAGCTGAATCATTGAGACGTAGACTGTGCGTGGCCCACAGAGTGTAAAATGTTTATATTTGGCGCTTTACAAAACAAGTTCGCCAATCCCTGTCGTAGTGCACACTTCTGAGGGTTATTGTGGGAATTCCATGGAATAATTCACACAAAGCTCTTTGTACAAGGTCCAGAATTTAATAAGCATTCAATATATATTTATAATTACTAGAATTTTTAGAAATTCATTTTGTTTACTTCACAGTAATCAGGTCAAATTGACTCTTGTGAAGATGCACCACTGTTTATGTGTATTTTTGTATATCCTTGGGGATAAAATTGCCTAAGTTTGAGAAGTCTGTTCTTTGAGTAGTCATATTTTGGTGATGCTTGCCCATTTCTGCATTAATAACAGTCCTGGTTATTGGAGGTTCTGTTTTGCCCACTAATCTGTCCTTGATATGAATATTATAAATTATACATATGTAAAAGTTCTTGGCTATATTACAGCAATATGGGTAGATTGTTAAATTAATCATTGCAGAACCCTTTGAAAATCTAGGCAGCAATGTGCAAATGCAAAATTTATAACTGGAGCAAACAAAAAGAAGCTGATGATTCCTTAAGGATACTGATGTTTTTGTGGTTTCTTTCTTTTATTGTTGTCACCAGAGATTTATCTAACATTTGGGGAAATTTTCAATATTTAATCATAAGCATTTTTATTCCAATGTAGGCTATATGTGGAGGCCAATCTGAATTTGTTCTAACTAGAGGCTGGATATATATATATATTTTTAATTGGGGTATATGTTCAGATGAATGCCCATGTGTGTTAAAATTCATGCATTAATAAGGAAATATGATTAGTGAAGAGTTTAATGATTTTACTTTTCATAGTGGTAAACATGTTGTAAAAGGCCCCTAAACAAAGATTGTAAACTGTGGGGAAAAAGGAAGAAGATAATCTTATTTGAGCATCCCAAGTAAATAATTTCTTATTTAGTTTTCTTCGTGAAAATATCTTCCTAAATGCCTACATCATACTAATTACATAGCCACTTTTGTAGGTATCTGAAGTACCTACAAAAGTATATTTAAGTTACATTTATGCCAGTGTAGTCAAGAGTTTTGTTCTTAATTTCCATTTCCTATTTCAATGACTCTGAAAACACAGTTTCCTAAGTAATGTATACTAGGTTTTTTGGGTTTTTTTAACTACTTCAGAGTTAATGTTGGATTTTATTTGAGTTTCTTAGCTTTCTATGTACCTTATTAATTCAGTTCAGGTCAATTTGTTTAAAATTAATTTTAAAAAGGTATAGGACATGATTCCTACCACATAGACATTTATTGTTGTGTTGGGAAGACTGGTTACATGAACCAGTTTATCTCCTATTTTCTTTTACACTAATTAAGGAATTGTCAGGAAGATTCTGTGAAGCTTATGCTGAGACTTGAGTAATAGGTAGAGTTTGGATAGGAGAGGAATGGGTAATAGTTCTTATATTTGTTTTTTTTTTTGGGGGGGAGGCTGAATGGTTGTGTTTTTGAGTGTGTGTGTTTATTTTCCCCTATCATCTAGAATTCTATTATTGCCTAAAACACATTATTTGATGTAATAAACCTTTAGGTCTGGATTATGTTAGCATATAGTGGCATGATTCAAATTATTTACTCTGTATCCTGAAGCTCAGAAAATTTTTGATCTTGAATTAATCTTTCACTTTAATAAAAGGTTTATTAAATCCTAAGTTAGAAGGAGAACAAATAATCTAATAACTTCTTGTCAAAACTTATCACTCAGGTTCAGAGAAGTTATGTGCTTATACTGATTTTTACAACATCAGATGGAATAGTTTTCTTGACTCCTAACTCAGTGCTATTTGTGTGTGTGTGTGTTACAAATGCTTCCTTGATGTTCATTAAGTGAAGTCTGACAATTTTCTCGTAAATTGCATCAAACCAAGGCACTTGCTTTCTTTATTTTTTCAAAATTAGTAAATATATTTATTTATTTAATGATTTCAAGCAACAGCTAGTTTTTTGATAGCCTTTCACTTTTGCCTTATCAATGACAATTTAAAAGGAAGAGAGGCTGACAAGAGAGAAAAGGAAGAGAGAAAAAGAGGTTAGAAAAGAAAAAAGAAGGGAAAGACAAGAAGAGATCATATGGAGAGCTAGTTTAGGAATTACGGAGCCACACAGAGCAAGGGAAAAAAGGAATGGCTTCTTAAGACTGATAGAAAGAGCAAAGTCTCAGCTGAAGGGGGCAATAGTTGGGACAGGATTCAAGAAAAGTGTGAGCCTTAATTGGGAAAGAGACTATAGCATGAAGTGGGAATTTTCCAGAGATGTATCTTGCTAGAAAGAAAATTATCCCAAAGGTATTCTCTTTAAAGAGAAAAATTCTGGCTAATCACTGTGCCTGAGTTCGGGCTGCGGCCACTTCTCCACTCTCACCCCACTGCCACCCTCAGAGGTGCTGGATCTGCAGGTCTGTAGCTAGTGGTGGGCACAGGTCTCTGTTCTGCAGGATGGGGTTATTAAAGTTATCAAGAATAAGGCCTACTTCAAGAGATACCAAGTGAAATTTGGAAGAAGACGAGAGGTTAAAGCTGATGACTGTGCTCAGAAATGCATGGTAATCCAGGGTAAAAATAAGTACAAGAAACCCAAATATAGGATGATAGTTCGTATAACCAAGAGAGATATCATTTGTCAGATTGCTTATTCCATATAGAAGGAGATATGATAGTTTGTGCAGCTTATGTTCATGAACTCTCATGGAAACATTGCAGAAAGCACTGATGGTCAACCTGGTGCCTTCACCTGCTGTTTGGCTGCAGGGCTTGCCGGAACTACTACTTGAAATACTACCTGAAGGGAGCTGTGAATGGAGGCTTCTCTGTCCCTCACAGTACCAAAAGACTCTGGTTATGATTCAGAAAGCAAGGAATCCATTAACATGTGACCTCCATGCAAAAGGAATCCATTGCAGAAGTACACTGGAAGCACATCATGGGTCAGAACCTTGCAGATTGTCTGTGTTACCTGACTGAAGAAGGTGAAGATGCTTCCAGGAAATAATTCTCTAAATACATAAAGAACAATGTGACTCTAGACACGATGGAGGAGATTATAAGAAAGCTCATGCTGCTGTAGGAGAGAATCCAGTCTATGAGAAGAAGCCCAAGAAAGAAGGTTAAAAGAAGTAGAACCATCTCAGAATGTCAAATGCCCAGAAGAAAGACGGAGTAGCTCAGAAGAAGGCAAGCTTCCTCAGAGCTCAGGAGTGAGCCGCTGGGAGCTGGTAAACCAAACCACAATTTTCTATGAAGGTTTTTCAGATAAAGACAATAATAAACTTATTGACCAAGCTAAATAAATAAACAAACAAATAAATAAAATAGAAAAATTCTGGAGAAATGCGATTCAAACATTTCAGAAGTGAATAGCTGAGTATTATATGAGAGGTTCAACCACACAAAATTATCATATAAAAAATGTTCATCTCTTATTTTTTCATGCTCTCACCTGTTTATGTGACGGCTAATTTAATAAATAGCTTTCCACAAAATCTGATTGTGTTGACTGTATTAGAATTGATTTTTAAAGGAGGTCACATGTTAAAGATTACACTATAGAACTGATAGTATGTAATACAAAGGTATTCTTGCTATGCCTGTCAGAAATGGATTGACAGCTTTCCTGAATTAAATTTATGGTGATTTCCAGTAAGTTTGAATGATATATTATCCAATTTATCCTGTAGACCTCCACCTTTAATAACATTTTTTTGAGTAGCCTAGCTTCATATTTTCCACACTAGATTAACAGATCCTTTCTCATTATAGTGTCGTAGTACTATACTTTTCTTTGTGTTATTAATCACTATTGTAATTAAATGCATTTGTGTTATTATTTGTAAAATGTCTGTCTCTCCCGTTAGTCTCTAAGCTCCATGAAAATGGGTGTTGTATGTTTTCTATTCATGACTATAACCCCAGCACCTAGCAGTGAGCCTGGCACAAAGCAGGTACTCAAGAAATATTTGTTGAATGCACCAATAAGTAAACACCACACTACTCCAGAAAAAATAAATGCAGAATTAAAAAATAAGGCTCAAGATGGTGGCCATGGAAGTCGGAATCCTCTAAGGAATGTGTAACAACTCAACTGCTGAATCAACTAGAAAAAAAAACAGGCTCATTTTGTTTTGATATTAGCCAAAACGTGCTTATCTTTAAGAATATTTATTTTCAATATAAAAGAATTACAAGTATTATAACACATTGGTCTATTCCAATTTATATTTAATTTACATGTAAACAAATACATTTAAAATCTGTTTATTATCCAATAGATGCTCCCCTTAATCAATCCTTACTATATATCAAACACTGCTAACCACATTATACACATTATCCTATTTAATCCTCTTTCAGGAGTGTGCTGAAATTATCTTCCATTTTACAGTTGAGAAAACTGAGGCTTAGAGAAGTTAAGTACCTTGCCCAAGTTCATACAACTGACATGACCACATGTTGGAGCTATGAGTATGTGGTTTTAAAAAATTATTGTACCAAGGAAATTGCCAAAAACAAAAATTAACTTATACATGGTCATGCTGAATGTAGCACTATCCAATTATACTTAAGGGTTGAGGTTTTGGACTCAAAAGGTTGAGTTCTACCTGTACTTATTAGCTGGGTGACCCTGAACATTTTAACTTTTTAAACTCTCAGATTCTCCAACCATGAAACACACTTGACATTACAGCCTTGTTAAGTGAGACTATGTAATGTGTGAGTTCTAGAAGCCAGTAGACATTCAATGAATTTGAATTTCTTTTTCTTTTCTATATAACAACTATATTCTCCATTCTGTTCTATTCTAGCCAGCCTGCTAAATGCTAATTCCCTTTGTTTGTAGGAATGTGTACAAATAGACATTAAAGAACTATATCTTATTTAACAAGGTTAGTGCAAATTTGAAAACTGCTGAAGGAGTGATAGTTGAAATTTAAATATGATTAATAGCAGCTTCCCATACAGTTTTCCTCAATTTCCCACCCCCAGAACACACACACACACACAAAGCACACACAGGCATGCACATAACATTTTCTGAAGAACTAGGTGCTTCTTTTTTCCCTTGCCTTATCTCTATCCCTATACAACTGGTATTCCCCAACTCATCTCCTCCCCAGAGTGCTTATCCATTTTTGGTCTCAGAGTACATTGTTGCATTGCAACTGCCTTAGTATTCTAAATATCTGTAACTTTATATAAACTATAATAGTATTTTTCTTGAATGTTGTCTTAAAATATTAATTATTTAGGGGTGATAGTCAAGGAAAATCCTCTTGTAGTCAATATAGTCTATAAAATCATAATTATTTTGGACTAGAAAAGAAAATTAATTCCCAGATGCTTTATACTTGTTTATCTACAGATCTTTGTTCTCCTTCACTTGTATTTTTCTCATTTATTTTTGATGCTGTCTAGATGTATTTATCTTTAAGTTACCTCAAGTCAATCTTTTGAAATGAAGCTGGTTAAATATAAGTAAATAAACATTATATATCTAATTACAAATTTTAATACAGTAATGGAAAATTATCAAGTTTATGAGTTATTTTTCTACAATAGAAATATTATAATAGTTCACTTAAATATCAAGAGCAATATTATTATTAGAAATAAATTAGAAATAAATCAATCAGAAGAGAAAAATTGAAAAATGAGAAATATGTAAATAGTTAATGTTTCCAAACTTTTACCATTAAAATAAGCTTTTAAAATCTGATTACCAATTATAGTTTAATATTTGCCAATAATGTATATCTATATATGTTTAAGTCACTGTCAGTTTTGATCTGGAGCAATAATTATTTTCATTCTATAGGTAAGGTTGAATTTTTAACCTTGTTTGGAAAAGATGGATGTGTATCTGTGTACCTGTATGTATGTATATGTAATTAGCTAACCTATAGTGATTTGTTCTGTAGAAGAGCAATGCCTTGTTCAGATGAGATATGTAATAATTTCATATAATACCTCCCCTGTGTTTCATTATAGAGGATGATTTAGCTTGGCTTTGCTTTCTGAACCTTGAGATGCTCAGCTTTTTTGCACCCTCTACTTTGAAAAATCTAAGTTTTGTCCAAATTTTAATAGTATATTTGATAAGCTCTAATGCTTTGAAAAATCACCTTTGGTAACAATCTTTATGAGAAAGCAAAGAAATATAAACTGATTTAAAAATAAATAGTATGGGGCTTCCCTGGTGGCGCAGTGGTTGAGAGTCTGCCTGCCGATGCATGGGACACAGGTTCGTTCCCCGGTCTGGGAAGATCCCACATGCCGTGGAGCGGCTGGGCCTGTGAGCCATGGCCGCTGAGCCTGCGCATCCAGAGCCTGTGCTCCGCAATGGGAGAGGCCACAACAGTGAGAGGCCCGCGTACTGCAAAATAAATAAATAAATAAAAATAAATAGTATTAAAACTTATTAATTTCTTAATCATTCAGAGTAATTAATCATTATCAGAGTGGGTTATTAGTTATTTTAGATTTATCTCTTTTTTTGTATCAGACTGAAAATCTTTCACTTTTGTTTTCACTGCTGGTCCCTTACCACTCTACTCCCCACCCCTATGCACACACATACACAGGGACAAACACACTCCCCTCGAAGTTTGCATTTTTCTCATCTTACTTGAGCAGGTAACCAAGCTTGTTAAGAATATAAATTTAGAGAAAAGAGAGACTTGAACATTTCTCGAGTATTTTTTTTTTTTTTAGGAAAAGTATAATTGGAAACATTTAGCATATGAAAGTATAATATGCCATCCTTTCCTACTTATTTCCTAGAAAATACCTGATTAAACTTACAGATAATATAAATAGAGGTAATTTTAATTCAATATTTAATAAGCTAAGTACAATTTAGGCCTTAAGGGGAAGAAAATGTTTTATTGTAATAATGAATGTAGATAACCAGGACTCAGTGGATATAATATGATTAAACAGTATATTAATTTAAATAAAATAAAGTTGTACAGGTTGAAATAAAAAAATAACGTGATATTGAAAAGAAAACTTCAAAATCATATTTTATAATAAAAACCCATTTCTGAAATTTATATTATAACAGATTTTTAGTAGTTGAATTAATACTTTGTCTCATTAAATTGTGTGCTTCTTGCTATCTAATTTTGTTTGAAATTAATATATACAGTCGCCTCAATATACTGTCTAAAGACCTAGGTACATTTTGTTATAGATGACACAATATGTTGTACGAGATATGAATAAGCACTTTTTGCACTTTTTGATGCTTAAAATTTTTCTCAATCAATTCCAATTGACTGACAGTATAATTTCTGTTGACAAAGTAAAAAGCAAAACTATAGCATTTTCCCTTTATTTAGTTATATTAAAATTATACTGATAGATGAGTTCTTTTTTATTTTTAAAAATAGAGTACGTAGTAAGATATTACCTGCTTTTCAGTATCTTCCTTTAAAAAAATGTTAGTTTAAAAAAAAAAAGTTAGTTTCCTTTAAAAAGAGTATCTTCCTTTAAAAAAAATGTTATTGTGATTGTGATTCAAGACTCTATCCTTCTATTTGACATGCCATATTTTTCTATAAAAGAAAAAGTCTCAAAGTACTTTCTTTGTTTAAGGTTAATCTGCTGCCTCAGTTGAAATACCCAGATCAAAACATGTAACTTTTGCTTTATGGTTTTATGATGTACGTTTTAATAGCCATCAGCTTCAAAGACTTTGTAATAGCTAAGAGGAATATATAATTTTTCTTCATATTTTGATATTTGGCCACTGCTTAAAAATGTCTCCTATTTATTTGTATGCAATATTAGTGGGGTTAGTAACATCCAGTGGACTAAGTGGCTGATTTTGAAAATTCTAGAAGTTATTCAGGGCCACAAATAAATACATTAGGCAAATAGTTTTGAATTACAAAATGTAACTTCATCTAATAAGTGTGGTTACATCTGATTATACTTTCTTGCCAAGAAAATTTGACTATGTTTTATTTCATTATAAAGTTCATTGGCAGAATGTGAAACAAATCAACAGTTTCTGATTTTAGGGATATTTCCTAAAAACCTTAATATTGGAATTATCTGTGTGACAAAATTATCTTAATAAATCGTCATTCCTTGATTACAGGTTGAATATTTCAGACATCCAAACCAATTAGACTGATTATTTTGATTGCCAGAAATCCTTAAATTTATATATTTCTCATTGATATATTCAGTTTCTATATCAGACACCTGTGATTTCAACATTTTTAGTGGTTTATGATTCACAGGAAAGTCAGCGCATTTCATTATCTTTTTCTGGATTTTAGGGATTTTGTTTTTGCTTCATAAAATATATGAGTAAGCTAATCAATCGATCTTAGGCAGTATATATGACATAGTATTTGTTTCTAATTTATGTGTTAATTGGTTTAAGATAGAAAGCTAATAACTAAAATAGGTTACTTCTCAAATACATTCAAGCTGGTTCCTAAGTATATATTTGTTAGCATCAAATTCTTCCAGTTGTTTGGAAACTAGGCTACTTTGTGGTTTTTAAGGACAGACTTTAAAAGCCTTGTGTCAGTGGAATAATCTTAAAATCAAAGCCCCACCTTGTCTGCTGTAACAAACCAAAGTAAAACTGTACTCTTAAATTCTGCTTTATATTTTTATGGGACTCTAATCAACTGGATATATTAACTGTGTCATGGGCTGTCTGATGACATTTTGAAGTAGAAAAAGTAAATTGCCTTTTCTATCGTACCCTTTGCCAGACGTTTTCCTACTTTGACTCAAGGCAAACCATTCAATTGAGATGATTCAGTTCATTTATTACTACAGAGCACAATGTAGTAATTGTAATTCAGTCATAATTTGGAATATATCCTAACTCTTCTTTTCAGCCCCTCAAAGAAGGAAAAATGCAATTTATGGGTGCTGAATTTGAAATTTACGATAGTAGGATTAGTAACAGACGTCTTTCAGAAATCTATATTTTCACTGGTATATATTCCTTAAGTTTGTTCTGGTGTTCTATTTAAAAGGCAAAGCTTAGATTCAGTGAACGATTTCATTCATGTATAAGCTTAATAATTGCATCGTACATGTGACTGCTGAAAAGTAGGGTGCAAAACAGAGTACCTCAGCTGGAGGTCCTTTAGATTTAGATTTTTAACATATATTTAAGATTTCACCAGCCCCCAGTAAAACTCCTGAGAACTGAGTCTCTCACGAGCTTCCCTGGTAGATGACATTTCACAAGTGTTGTGAGTTTGTTGTCAGAGGAATTAAGTGTGACTCTATCAGGAGAGGGCTACTCTTGGAAGTTTACACCTAGACTCCTTTGAACTTTGCCCCATGCACCTTTTTCTTTACCGATTTTGCTTTCTATCCTTTTACTGTATGTAATAAATCATAGCCATGAGCATGACTATATGCTTACTCCTGTAGGTCCCCTAATGAATCACTAAATCTGGATGTTGTCTGGAGGGCTCCCGGCACAGCTTTCCTCTTGTAATTTAACTTCAGTGACCTGGGATAAATATATTTATATAATAATTAAATACATTGTTAACATTAAGTTAGATGTTTACATAGTGTAAGAAAAAAAAAGAAAGCTACATCTTTATTCCAGTGATACTGTAAACCCTCTAAAACCTGCTGTTTTTCAACTTTGAGTTCTGGATTGTGTCCATGCAATTACTCACGTGTACGGTCTGGTTATTTAAGGACTCAGACCTCAGTCTTCCTGGTTCTCTGTCTTGTTAGGTCTTGAAAGCCCCAATTTTTGTGATCTGAGTGCAAGCAACCTGTGTTTTAAATTAGTTTTATTAGGACACTGAGTTTATAGAGTGAATTTATCTGTCTGGATTTATCATGCTAAAATGATAAGAGAAAATTTGGACTACAGAAATATTAAGAACATAATTATGAGTCTGTCTTTCCCCCTATTTCCTGCACTGGTAGTTTATTTTTTCTTGAACAGCAAAGGCTATTTATTTATAAAATGTTACCTTTATAAGATCAATTTTTTTACTAACTTTTTAAAATAATCTAGTTTTAAAAAATATGTATAACCAGAGAATTAATACTTTTAACTTTTGCTTTCTATTTACTGCTACTAACTTGAAAATTTTAGATGTGATTTTTTTCCTGAATGTATTTACCAAAATTTTGTTAAAAAACAAAATGTTCTAGAGTTTGTTTCTTTACTATTTTCATTCTAGATAGTTTACTCCCCTGTATAATTTGTGTCCAGTTGACCGTTGAACAACTTGGGGTTTAGATGCACCTACCCCTGCTCAGTTGAAATCCACATCTGCTATCTCTGCCTCAAAAACAAAGTAATTGATAAATGACTCACTCAAGCTGAAACAGTTTGGATTAGAATCAGGACCCAAACTATAGTTCTTTTGATTCCACATATTGTGATCTCTAATTGAACACAAACTTTTCCCCACAGTTCGCTAATTTAAAGATCTGTAAAATGAAAATACAGATACTATATTTATCGAAAAATATCCACATATTAGTGGACCCACACTGTTCAAACCCATATTGTTCAAGGGTCAACTGAATCTCTTTTCTTTCTCCACAGACTACATATCTATTTTATGTTTTATTAATGATTTACATATTCATAAAATATAATAAAATGGATTATTTTGAAAGCACTACAAATTTGATTTGTTCCTATCTGTTTAATCTTGTGGTGATTTTTTAAAAGAATTTTTATGTTGTTTAGACTTTGTTTCAGGTTAAGAGAATTTTAGAGGTCCATAGGATAGAATTTAGTATTTTTTTAACCCATTTGAACTTTTTAATTATATGCTCCATTTTCATTATTGTTTCTTTTCTGGTTATCACAGGAAATTCTTTTTCTATTTACTCATACCAAGAATCTGTCTACTCACATAGTTACAGCCAAGTATGTTAAATATAGTTTTATAACTCCTTTTGGTCAAGAAGAAGATAGTTTAAATATTGTAATAACAGGAATCAGTAGGACATTTAGTAACTCCGCCCTTAATCAAGTATGTGATATTGCACAGTACTTTCTTTTTAATAATTAGATTCACATCACCTTCTTTTCTGCTTTTTATTGAATTGCAATATCATTGGCTTTTTTGCTTCTTTTCTCTTACTTTATCTCTGTAGATATTAGGATGCAGTTTTCACATTTGAATGTGTTTACCTGCCTAACATAAATGTCTAATATTTATGTTAGAAATTGACAGTAAATGTCCACCAGCCCAAGATGGTGTTGTAAATGAGTCAATAGGGTTGGTATGAAAATGTGGCGTTGCAGGTACTGGGAGGAACCAGAAAGTACACGTCCCATCTTCAGAAATTCAAACTGAAAATTGAAAGTACAGTTGTCCTCAACATCTGCAGAAGATTGGTTTCAGGAGCCCCACCATATACCAAAATCCACAGATGCTCAAGTCCCTTATATAAAGTGGCATAGTATAATGAATACTGTGGTCGCTTTGTATCCAAGGATGCTAATCCAAGAATATGGAGGGATGACTATATTTATTGAAAAAAAATATAAGTGGACCTGTGTAGTTCGAACCTGTGTTGTTCAAGGGTCTACTGCCTTCTGCAAGGTAAACAAAACAGTAATACATGTCAGATCAGGCCCAGAGACAGTCTGTGAACTCTGGTTTACATATTCTTATCTTCATACATCTACCCAAGATATTTAGTTTTTAAACAGGTTTTGTTCCTACTCTGAGGTATTTTGGGCTAAAAATAACTTTCAGTTTGTCTTTCAGAAGTAAAATATACATTACCAATCAAATGAGAAAAGTATGACCTTTTCAAAATATTGTTTAGAAAGGATTATTGATATGCAAATTTATTCTTTCTGAAATATTCATATAGCAACCTTGTTAAAAAAAAAGTATAGACATGCTTCCTTTAAATTTTGCAGTGAACCCAAAACTGCTCTAAAAAATAAAGTTTATTAATTTTAAAGAAACTTCAAAAAAATAGAGCAATTTTGATCTATTCATTTTTTTGTTAAACAGAATTTTTTTCTCTTTAAACCCTAAATGAATATGCATTAATAGAAACATTGCTATATTCTACCTTCATCATGGCTTGGACCTAACAATCTAGAACCTCCAGGCTCCCTTTCATATCAACTGGATTGCTTGGATTTCTGTTTTTTTCTTCATTTCTTAACTTTGAGTAAGTTTTCAAAACTCACAGTAACTTATTTAAAGCAGTTAATTACCAACGATACTCATCTTGCCCCAAAGTTTTGATTTACAATTCTGGAGTTGATTGTGATGACTTAATCTCCACTTATGTCAGATGGCTCTTTAATATATAGAAGGTTAAAAAAAGTACATAAATTTCAAATGGGTTAAGGAATTGTGTACACTATTACTGCTTTGTCATTAAACTAAATGAGGTATTAAAGTCTTAAGACCACAGTTATAATGAGATAGAGAACTCAACCATAACTGTATGACTGAAAAAAAAATACTAATTGATGATGCCTTCTTTTCAATTGTCCAAAATAGCCTTGTTTCATGTGGTGTTTTTAATTGAGTTATAACAGTTCTTTGTTTTCTTTCTGTTTTTATGGATATAGGACTCTTTAACTTGTAGAACTTTTTACTTTA
This sequence comes from Phocoena sinus, assembly GCF_008692025.1. Lineage (NCBI taxonomy): Eukaryota > Metazoa > Chordata > Mammalia > Artiodactyla > Phocoenidae > Phocoena > Phocoena sinus. The sequence continues at coordinate 110,566,566 of NC_045766.1, forward strand.
TTAAACGTGTATATTCTAGTAATTAGATCTCCTTCTTTTACCCTCACAAAACAAGTCCAATAAGTATAATACTGCTTATCATATGGTTGATTTTAAAACTCTCTTTTTTCTTTTACTTTTTATTCTGAACTATATCTGTTTTAAACTGTAGAATAAGGAAATATTTTAAGCAAACACTGAAGGCTGAAAGCAGTTTCTATTGATAATGAAATTATATTTTCTGAAAGGAGAAACTACGTAACTGTGGTTATATTACATGAAAAATCATGACGAAAATTCAGAGATAAGTGACAGACTTTGTGTTTTTGTTTTTTTTTTCCCTTTTTTTAGTACCAATACTGTGTAGTAATCACTGTATGTTTGCATTGAACAAGACAGAGTCCCTGCACTTTGGACCAGACTGACACATTTTTTCCTTAGGTTTTTCTCAGATATTGAGTGATTTTGCAGCTAAAGAAATTTAACACATTTTCCTATTAGAATGAATTTCATCAAACAAATGAGGTAAACCTTAGTAGTTTTCTGTTGTTTATGTGATATATTTCTTTGAACATCATGATTCCTAAGAGAGAGATTTTGATTTTAATTATTACTCTTAGCAAAGGATGTATAAGAATTAAGGAAAATACTATATATATTATGCTTAAATATATATTTATCTAATATTTTAGCTGGGAAGTTTTAAGATTTCTTCTGTCAAACTTAAGATGGTGGTTGGAAGAATATGGATTTGATGGATTTCGTTTTGATGGTGTTACATCCATGCTGTATCATCACCATGGAATAGGTAGGTAACCTGATACATTACAGATGTAACTAATGATTTTATTTTATTTTTTACTGGAAGATTACAACCAGGCTTGGGGTTCAGATATGTTGCTGCAGTAACCATTATTGTTGGATTGATTTTTTATTAGTTCCATTGCATATGTCTTTTCTCTGATCACTTCTGATCCCTTTTTGGCAAGAGACTGGGTCAAATACATTTTATAAGTAAATAAAATATAATGATTTTCTTTGAAATATACTACTTAATAATATGCTCTCTTTAATATGTAGCATTCTTTTAAAAATGTTTTTTTAAGGATACCATTTATTACAGCACCCTCAGGCTGTGAACATGAGAGCATTTGTAATGAAAAATAAATAACAAAAATAATAAATGAGAACATTTGTTAATGTATGGGTTCCTTTGCATATTAAACATTGAAGAAACTGTGTATATTTTAAATATAGATGTGCTCAGTTAAAATTAAATTGTAAATTAATCTTTAATTAAAAATATGGATCAAAGATCTTCAGTTAAAAAGTTGTACAGAGAAGTGGGATCACAGAATCCTAATCCTTCAATTGATAACATGGAGAATAATTATTATTTTTTTAATGACCAAATATTTACTGGCAACAACCAATCCAAAAAATTCACTTTAGAGTATAAATCAAAAAGTGGCTGCCAAGGAAAGATGCTATATTCAAAGTGTGCTGTTAACTGCTCTCAGTCAAGATGCTGGCCACATGAAACATTCCTAGGGAAGAAGTTGAATCTATAAGACATGACAGGTTTCATTGATATCTTCCACTTTGGAGAGAAGCTGACTTAGGGGATGAAAAAGGCAAGCAAGACAAAATTCAAAAAGATCCTCTCCTAGATTAAAACACCTACATGCCCCAGCAGAACCTCGCTGTGCTGAGGGCTAGGTATTTTCCAAGGAATTGTGGAGTTGATGAAATGAACTGAAATCCATGGATATGGGATATGCTTTTTATGGGTACAGGGTCCAAGAAATGGTAAAGAAAAACATTCTGAGTTACTTAGCATACTTTCCCACTTTGAGATGAGGATAATAACAAATACTGAGACAGTAGACATTCTTCAAGATGGTGGAGTAGAAGGATGTGCTCTCACTCCGTCTTGCTAGAACACTGGAATCACAACTAACTGCTGAACAATCATCGACAGGAAGACATCGGAACTCACCAAAAAAGATACCCCACATCCAAAGACACAGGAGAAGCCACAATGAGATGGTAGAAGGGGTGCAATCACAATAAAATTGAATCCCATAACTGCTGGGTGGGTGAATCACAAACTGGAGAACACTTATACCACAGAAGTCTACCAACTGGAGTGAAGGTTTTGAGCCCTACGTCAGGCTTTCCAACCTGGGGGTCTGGGAACGGGAGGAGGAATTTGTAGAGAATCAGACTTTGAAGGATAGCAAGATTTGATTAGAGAACTTCGACAGGACTGGGGAAAACAGAGACTCCACTCTTGGAGGGCACACACAAAGTAGTGTGTGCATCGGAACCCAAGGGAAGGAGCAGTGACTCCAATAGGAGACTGAACCAGACCTACCTGCTAGCCTTGGAGGGACTCCTGCAGAGGTGGGGTGTGGCTGTGGCTCACCACGAGGATAAGGACACTGGTAGCAGAAGTTCTGGGAAGTACTCCTTCGTGTGAGCCCTCCCAGAGTCCGCCATTAGCCCCAACAAAAAGCCCTGGAAGTCTCCAGAGTTGGGTCACCTCAGGCCAAACAAACAACAGGGAAGGAACCCAGCCCCACCCATTAGCAGACAAGGGGATTAAAGTTTTATTGAATTCTGCCCACCAAAACAACAGCCATCTCTACCCACCACCAGTCCCTCCCATCAGGAAACATGCACAAGCCTCTTAGATAGCCTAATCCAACAGAGGGCAGAGAGCAGAAGCAAGAAGAACTACAGTCCTGCAGCCTGTGGAACCAAAAACACATTCACAGAAAGATAGGATGAAAAGGCACAGGGCTATGTACCAGTTGAAGGAACAAGATAAAACCCCAGAAACCAACTAAATGAAGAGGAGATAGGCAACCTTCCAGAAAAAGAATTCAGAATAATGATAGTGAAGATAATCCAGGAACTAGGAAAAAGAATGGAGGCAGAGATTGAGAAGATGCAAGAAATGTTTAAAAAAAACCTAGGAGAGGGGGCTTCCCTGGTGGCACAGTGGTTGAGAGTCCGCCTGCTGATGTAGGAGACGCGGGTTCATGCCCAGGTGCGGGAAGATCCCACGTGCTGCGGAGCGGCTGGGCCCATGAGCCATGGCCGCTGAGCCTGTGCGTCTGGAGCCTGTGCTCCACAACGGGAGAGGCCACAACAGTGAGAGGCCTGCGTACCGCAAAAAAAAAAAGACCTAGAAGATTTAAGAACAAACAAACAGAAATGAACAATATAATAACTGAAATGAAAAATACACTAGAAAGAGTCAATAGCAGAATCACTGAGGCAGAAGATCGGATAAGTGACCTGGAAGACAGAATGCTGGAATTCACTGCTGCAGAACAGAATAAAGAGAAAACAATGAAAAGACATGATGACAGTCTAAGAGACCTCTGGGACAACATTAAATGCAGCAACATTGGCATTATAGGGGTCCCAGAAGGAGAAGACAGAGAGAATGGACCCAACAAAATATTTGAAGTGATTATAGTCAAAAACATAGCTAACATGGGAAAGGAAATAGCCACCCAAGTCCAGGAGGTGCAGAGAATCCCATACAGGATAAACCCAAGGAGAAACACACTGAGACACATAGTAATCAAATTGGCAAAAATTAAAGACAAAGAAAAATTATTGAAAGCAGCAAGGGAAAAACGACAAATAACATACAAGGGAACTCCTATAAGGTGAACAGCTGATTTCTCAGCAGAAACTCTACAAGTCAGAAGGGAGTGGCATGACATATTTAAAGTGATGAAAGGGAAGAACCTACAACCAAGATTACTCTACCCGGCGAGGATCTCATTCAGATTCGATGGAGAAATCAAAAGCTTTACAGACAAGCAAAAGCTAAGAGTATTCAGCACCACCAAACCAGCTGTAGAACAAATGGTATAAAACTTCTGTAAGTGGGAAGAACAAGAAAAGAAAAGGAACTACAAAAAACAAACCCAAAACTGTTAAGTAAATGGTAATAGGAACATACATATCAATAATTACCTTAAACGTGAATGGATTAAAAGCTCCAACCAAAAGATACAGGATTGCTGAATGGATACAAAAACAAGACCCATATAAGCTGTCTACAAGAGACCCACTTCAGACCTAGGGACACATACAGACCGAAAGTGAGGGGATGGAAAAAGATATTCCATGCAAATGGAAATCGGAAGAAACCTAGAGTAGCAATAGTCATATCAGATAAAATAGACTTTAAAATAAAGAATGTTACAAGAGACAAGGAAGGACACTACATAATGATCAAGGGATCAATCCAAGCAGAAGATATAACAATTATAAATGTATATGAACCCAACATAGGAGCACCTCAATACATAAGGCATTTGCTAACAGCTATAAAAGAGGAATTTGACAGTAACACAATAATAGTGGGGGGCTTTAACACCTCAACACCAATGGACAGACCATTCAAACAGAAAATTAATAAGGAAACACAAACTTTAAGTGACACAATAGACCAGAGAGATTTAATTGATATTTATAGGACATTCCACCCAAAAACAACAGATTACACCCTCTTCTAAAGTGCGTGCGGAACATTCTCCAGGATAGATCACATCCTGGGTCACAAATCAAGCCTCAGTAAATTTAAGAATATTGAAATCATATCAAGCCTCTTTTCTGACCACAACGCTATGAGATTAGAAATGAACTAAAGGGAAAAAAATGTGAAAAACACAAACACATGGAGGCTAAACAATACGTTACTAAATAGCCAAGAGATCACTGAAGAAATCAAACAGGAAATCAAAAAATACATAGAGAAAAATGACAATGAAAACACGACGATCCAAAATGTATTGGATGTAGCAAAACAGTTCTAAGAGGGAAGTTTATAGCTATACAAGTCTACCTCAAGAAAAAAGAAAAATCTCAAATAAACACTGTAACCTTACACCTAAAGGAACTAGAGAAAGAAGAACAAACAAAACCTAAAGTTAGCAGAAGGAAAGAAATCATAAAGATCAGAGCAGAAATAAATGAAATAGAAAGAAGGAAAACAATAGCAAAGATCAATAAAACTAAAAGCTGGTTCTTTGAGAAGATAAACAAAATTGATAAACCATTCGCCAGACTCATCAAGAAAAAGAGGGAGAAGACTCAAATCATTAAAATTTGAAATGAAAAAGGACAAGTTACAACAGACACCGGAGAAATACAAAGCATCCTATGAGACTATTACAAGCAACTCTATGCCAATAAAACGGACAACCTGGAAGAAATGGACAAATTCTTAGAAAGGTATAACCTTCCAAGACTGAACCAGGAAGAAATAGAAAATATGAACAGACCAATCACAAGTAATGAAATTGAAACTGTGATTAAATATCTTGCAAGACACAAAAGTCCAGGACCAGATGGCTTCACAGGTGAATTCTACCAAACATGTAGAGAAGAGCTAACACCCATCCTTCTCAAACTCTTCCAAAAAATTGCAGAGGAAGGAACACTCCCAAACTCATTCCATGAGGCCACCATCACCCTGATACCAAAACCAGACAAAGATACTACAAAAAAAGAAAATTACAGACCAATATCACTGATGAATATAGATGCAAAAACCCTCAATAAAATACTAGCAGACAGAATCCAACAGCACATTAAAATGATCATACACCATGATCAAGTGGGATTTATCCCAGGGATGCAAGGATTCTTTAAAACACGAAAATCAATCAACGGAGTACACCATATTAACAAATTGAAGAAGAAATACCATATGATCATCTCAATAGATGCAGAAAAAGCTTTTGACAAAATTCAACACTCATTTATGATAAAATATCTCCAGCAAGTGAGCATACAAGGAACCTACCTCAACATAGTAAAGGCCATATATGACAAACCCACAGCAAACATCATTCTCAATGGTGAAAAACTGAAAGCATTTCCTCTAAGATCAGGAACTAGACAAGGATGTCCACTCTCACCACTATTATTCAACATAGTTTTGGAAGTCCTAGCCATGGTAATCAGTGAAGAAAAAGAAATACAGAATGGAAAAGAAGAAGTAAAACTGTCACTGTTTGCAGATGACATGATACTCTACATAGAGAATCCTAAAGATGCCACCAGAAAACTACTAGACCTAATTAATGAATTTGGAAAAGTTGCAGGATACAAAATCAATGCACAGAAATCCGTTGAATTCCTCTACACAAATGATGAAAAATGTGAAAGAGAAATTAAGGAAACACTGCCATTTGCCGTTGCAACAAAAAGAATAAAATACCTAGGAATAAACCTACCTAAGTAGACAAAAGACCTGTATGCAGAAAATTATAAGACACTGATGAAAGAAATTAAAGATGATACAAACAGATAGAGAGATGTACCATGTTCTTGGTTAGGAAGAATCAATATTGTGAAAATGACTATACTACCAAAGTAATCTACAGATTCAATGCAATCCCTTTCAAATTAACAATGGCGTTTTTTATAGAACTAGAACAAAAAAATCTTAAAATTTGTTTAGAGACACAAAAGACCCCAGATAGCCAAAGCAGCCTTTAGGGAAAAAAATGGAGCTGGAGCAATCAGGCTCCCTGACTTCAGACTATACTACAAAGCTACAGTAATCAAGACAATATGATACCGGCACAAAACCAGAAATATAGATCAGTGGAATGGGATGGAAAGCACAGACATAAACCCACGCACCTATGGTCAACTAATCTATGACAAAGGAGGCAAGGATATACAGTGGAGAAAAGGCAGTCTCTTCAATAAGTGGTGCTGGGGAAATTGGACAGCTACATGTAAAAGAATGAAATTAGAGCACTCCCTAACACCATACGCAACAATAAACTCAAAATGGATTAGAGACCTAAACATAAGACTGGGCACTATGTAACTCTTAGAGGAAAACGTAGGAAGAACACTCTTTGACGTAAATCACAGCAAGATCTTTTTTGATCCACCTCCTAGAGTAATGAAAATAAAAACAAAAATAAACAAGTGGGACCTAATGAAACTTCAAAGCTTTTGCACAAGAAAGGAAACTATAAACAAGACAAAAAGACAACCCTCAGAATGGGAAAAAATATTTGCAAACGAATCAATGGACAAAGGAGTAATCTCCAAAATATATAAACAGCTCATGCAGCTCAACATTAAAAAAACAAACAACCCAATCCAAAAATGGGCAGAAGACCTAAATAGACATTTCTCCAAAGAAAGTATACAAATGGCCAAGATGCACATGAAAAGCTGTTCATCATCACTAATTATTAGAGAAATGCAAATCAAAACTACAATGAGGTATCATGTCACACCAGTTAGAATGGGCATTATCAGAAAATCTACAAACAACAAATGCTGGAGAGAGTGTGGAGAAAAGGGAACCCTCTTTCACTGTTGCTGGTAATGTAAATTGATACAGCCACTATGGAGAACAGTATGGAGGTTCCTTAAAAAACTAAAAATAGAATTACCATATGACCCAGCAATCCCACTACTGGGCATATACCCAGAGAAAACCATAATTCAAAATGATACATGCATCCCAATGTTCATTGCAACACCATTTACAATAGCCAGGTCGTGGAAGCAACCTAAATGCCCACCAACAGACAAAATCCTCCCTTTTCTTCAGAGGGATTGAGTAGGAGCTAGCTAACGTTAAGATCTTTTAGTGTGACAAAAAATGTATCTAATACAAAATTTATGAATCTCTTTGGTCTCATTTTTTATTTTTTAATTTATTTCTTTTATTTATTTATTTTTTGGCTGCGTTGGGTCTTGGTTGCTGCGTGCGGGCCCTCTCTAGTTGTGACGAGTGGGGGCTGCTCTTAGTTGTGGTGCACGGGCTTCTCATTGCGTGGCCTCTCCCATTGCAGAGCACGAGTTCTAGGCACGCAGGCTTTAGTAGTTGTGGCACTCAGGCTCAGTAGTTGCGGCTTGCGGGCTCCAGAGCGCAGGCTCAGTAGTTGTGGCACACGGGCTTAGTTGCTCCACAGCATGTGGGATCTTCCCGGACCAGGGATTGAACCCGTGTCCCGTGCATTGGCAGGCATATTCCCAACCACTGCGCCACCAGGGAAGCCGGCTTCTCTTTGGTATCATTTTGCTTCATATTTCTCCTGTAAAATTTACTTCAAATTAAATTAAAATTTTAAATCACAGGGTTTTTGTTTGTGTTTGTAAAACAAAAATTGAATTGCAGGATTGTCTGAACTTTGAATGTAGATATGGAGTACTTTTGTAAGTTAAATCATATAATTGCTGGCTCATGACATTTTGCTATGATAACAAAACTGATATCAACCATCTAATTGGTGGAGGCATTTGTGCAGAGTTAAGACTTACATGCTAACATGATGCATCCATATTGGTTTTCTGTTCTCTAGGTCAGAATTTTTCCGGTGACTACCATGAGTATTTTGGACTACAAGTAGATGAAGACGCTTTGACCTATATCATGTTGGCAAATCATTTGGTTCACACGCTGTATCCAGATTCTATAACAATAGCTGAGGTAAAGGTATAATGATCTCTACCCTCTGACCCCCTTTAAAATAGAACATTTTATCAGTATACAATATTTGAATGATCTCTATGTTGTCAGTAATTGCATAAGTGCAATTATACCCTGACTATAGTGCAGCTACCTTGTGTGGGTGGCACATTATTCAGAATTCACTGTTTTCCTATTATCAGATAATGTACCCTAATTACTTGTCATTATTCCATTGTTAAAAAAGAAACTGCCAGTGGTTAGAAAGTAAAATACCCTAATCAGTGGACAGGTCCTTTTGCCATGTGACCTTCAGCACAGAAAAGAATTGAATATTAATATGCGTCTGGCTATTTAAGTTTTTTTTTCCTTTCTGGTTTAATCATTAGAGATGGCATGGATCACTGCCTGCGAGCTTCTCTGAAACCTCTCTTGTTCTGATGCAATTACCTTTCTTGTTTACGTTATTGCTCTGAAATTGCCAAATGTTCACTAGTTATTCATGATTACTGAAGGTTCATGATTAACTGTCCCAAAGCTGCACAGTAATGATATAATTCGGTATATGCATAATTGACAATTCCCCTCTTGGTGATAAATTTGATAAATTAAGAAGTTTGTTAAATGCTTATGCTAATTTATATTTAGTAGTAAAGTCCCTCTGGTTTTGTGAGTCCTCTAACTAGGAATTATTATTAAAATTGAACTTAGTGTGTTAAAACTGTTCTATACAAAGTGTAGTGATTGGCATATAAAAGTAGTAAGGCTATTGAAAGAGTCAGAGTTAAGGTGTATTTTCACATTTTTGGCATTTTGTTCATTGGAATGATATGCAGTAGTGACAGTCTCCTTCCTGTAGTGTTTATTGTTTGTATAGCCTTTTTTCTATACATCATTTCTCAAAACTCCAAATCTCAAACTAGGTGATATGATTTCCTGGTTTATCTCTGGATCGAGAACAGAGACCTTTTGCCTCCTAAATATCTTCTAGGAATAGAGCAATAGATCCTAAATTCCTGGAGTAAATTTTCATATAAAATTTAAAAACCCCACAATTACAATGCCATTTTGATACTCTGTATTGTTTCACAATCTCTACCTACCTATATTTGGTCATAACTTATAAGTCTTTTTAGTACTTATGCTAACACTTTCTGTGCTGAATATTTTTTAATGTAAATTAGTACTTTTAAACTTTTATTTTGTCTTTATATATTTTAATATTATCTGTTAAACATCAAAAAAATTAATTAGTTTTGTCAATTATATTTATGGCAATTTGAAGCCGAGACATTATATATAACAAATTACTACAAACAATTAATGACATCACAAATCAGAAGTGGGTACTGAAGAAAAAGAAGTAATTATTTAATACATGAAACTTAAAATTGTTACATTGATCTTTCCATTCATTTCAAGTAAAATAGTTTCATCATCTAGGGAGCTCTTGTATGATTATCAGTGTTTCTACCAAGGAAACTTGGAGACTTTAGCCTACTTTATATTACTTGGTTTTAGATATTTTTAAAACAAGAAGTATCTTCAATTTATTCCACTTAAATTGAAAACTACTTCAATTTCAATACATCACTTTTCTGTCTAGTGAGAGTCTTCAGAATGTGGAATTGATCCTCATGAACTTTTTTTTTTAAGAAAGGAATGTGGTGTAATGAATAAGTAATGCAATGTTATAATAAAGTCCTGTAGTAGAAATTTGAATTTATTTATAATAATAGTTATTAAAATTGAAGCCTTTTTTCTGTATATCTACTATTATACATGGTTATATTTGCTGTATTAATTAAAAATATTTTTTTGATAACTGAGGCTTTTTACCCCTCTGGAATAGTCATGAGTCATCTTTAGATATTAAAGAATTAAAACTATTTTAACTTCATTTGAAACATACATGATCATTTTAATATCCTATGTCAGTAAGCATCAACTCCTTTATATTTAAAGCATATTTATTTTAGTGACCATTATGTTTACTTTTTTTTTTCTTTTAAGATTTTAAAAGAATAGTCATTAGCTCTGTACTTCCAGAAGAGAACTAGAAATATCTCATATGCATTAATGGGGCAGCCTTCTAGTAGTCAGATTTAGGAGTTAAGACCAATTGATGTCCAAATATTTTTCTTAGCAGATTCTATTTCCTTTCAAACTATTTGCTAAAACTACCTGTAGACCGAATATAGACTGTACCTTAATGTTTTCTTGAGAAAAATTATCTTGATCTTTAATGTCATCTTATCACCAGTCTTAGGAAAACTCTGGGTCTTACAAAAATTCTTTTGGGAAGGCATTGTGTCCGTAATTCCAGTGCCTAACACAGGTGCCTGAGATTAATACATATTCAGCCAGTGTTTATAAGGAATTGAACTGAATACCTATCATATCTGTGAAAATGTGATATATTTTGATAAATATAATTCTTTTAAAATGGTTTATTTTCTGTTAAACATTCATCCTTTTTCACTTTTTTTAATTCATCTTTTTTTCACTTTTATAAACTATAAGGAAGTATGTAGAAATAAGATATTATTGATGAATACTTTCTTATGGATGTATCCCACCATGTACTATATTTAACTGTAGCTCTCTTCCATTAGAAAACAATTAATACATATTTTGGAAGTCCAGAGAGGTCATATGTTTCTTTTTTTCCAGCTTTTCTGTGGGACAAGTTTGAGGATGAGGTGTTGTGGAAGAAGAAGCAGTTAAGTCTCAGAGAGCTCAGAGTATGTGATAGTCTTTCATAGGAAGTAAGGAAAATGATCCAAAGAAGAATTTGGGCAATGACACACACAGAAAAGCTTGTGACAAGTACAGGGAAGAGTAAATGTTTCAAAGTGGATGAGGTATTGAATATTTGAAATGAAATAGTAAAAATAACGATGGAAAGATAGAGGTCTCTTCCTTGCACTTTCTGTGTACTTCAGCTAACAATTATGACAGCCACGCACGTTGTCATTTCGTGATAAGTGTATGTGTGTGCATGTTCATTTAGGTCCTAGTTCATGAATCCAGCAAGTCAAGTATTATGTCTTATGTATCTTGAAATCCTTGGCAGCACCTTCATGCATTCACTCAGCAGGGAGTTACTGAGTTCCTGCCTTATGCCAGCGACTCTTCTACTATTCTAGATTCCTGGCATATGTCAGTGGACAATGGCAACAGCAACAGCAACAAAAGTCCTGCTCCATGGATCTTAAATTTTAACAGTGAATGAGGAAGCCGATAATCAAATAGTGAACTATATTGTCAACACTTAAAGTATAATTGTTGAATTATATCTTAAATTGAAGAATTTGAGTTTTTTATTGTTGGCTATTGAAAGCTATTGGCAAGCAGTGATAGGAGCAGACTCTTCAGCAGCAATTAGGGTAAAGAGAAACTGGAGATGGGGAACTTTGTTTGGAAATATAGTGGTTGAAGCAAACAGTAATGTAGGTTAAATAAGATAGTGTCTGTAGAAATGGAGCAAAGGAAAATAATTTATTGGAAAGATATTGTGGAGTTAGAATTACTAGTACTTGTCCCATATTTTACCACAGTTGTTATAGTAATGTATTTTGTTGCATCTGGGTCCTTGTACCATTATTTTTTTACTTATCTGTTTGATTGTATATTTATTTGATTACTGACAATCTAGTGGTGTCATGACAGTAGGAAGATCCTGTCAAAAGGCCAGATGTCTGAGTCCTGGCTCTACCATGGAGAAACATGTCTTTAGCGATCCCTTCACCTCAATAAGCCTCAATTTCTGTATCTTCTAAATGAAGAGAATCCACTAGATAACTTCAAAGACCATTTCCAAGTGTAACTGACTATAGTGAAAGCCATCTTGCTGCTTCGCTCTTAGTGTGCTAACTCTACTTTCCATTTCATCAGAAGCTAAGTTCTCACAAAATACACTATATGTCCATGCTGTATACAAAGAGAACAAGAATAACAGATCTATGGCACATGTATTTTTATGTTTGATGAAAGCAGTAGTTAATAAATATAGTACTCAAAAATTAGTATAAGAAGCTATGTTTCAACAATAGCACTTTTACTATTTTGTGTTCTCTATGTACTACTAAGGAAAAGAGATCAAATTTGTCCTGAAATGAAAAGCATTACACAAAATCTTATTGGGAAATGAGATACATTATCACAATTTTATCTACTTTTACAGTTATGCTACCAAAGTACTCCAAGAGTATTCACCCCTATTTATTGTTTGTATTTATTGGCCTGGATTTTACTGTCAGAAGAATATATAGTAAAAGTTTAAGCAATATGAACTGATAATTCTGATGCTCTTTATTTTAGGATGTATCAGGAATGCCAGCTCTGTGTTTTCCAATTTCCCTGGGAGGGGGTGGCTTTGACTATCGATTAGCCATGGCAGTTCCAGATAAATGGATCCAGGTAAGGTTTCATGTAAAAAAAAATTTTCCTGCGGATACTATGTATTATGTTGGTTTATTTATTATTTCTTTGATTTATTTCTTGGTTGTGATCAGTAGTTACAGATATAATTGAAGTATTCTCTCATTAGTGTGTTGCTTCTTGTGCTTTTTATAAGGTGCCTCTCAAAATTCTAAAAGTTCTAATTTAAAGTATTCACACTTGCATTATACAGGCACAGAGAAAATATGATTGATATAATGTTAGCTGTGTAAATGGAATTTTGCCTTATCAATGCAATTATATGAAAGTTTGGTGTTCTATATTTAAAACACATTAAACTTCATCAATGCATCCATTTCTGCCTGCAAATCATCAATTAATATAGAAGTCACTCCTTAATTCCCAGTACTTGCTTCATAGTATGGTTTTTTTCTCAACAGATTTGGATTTATCCATTCCTTTATTTAACATTTAAAAGTCCTTACCATGTGTTAGGCACTAGGAATGAATAATTATACATGACACCTTGCATATGATTTCTAATACAATTTTATTAAATTTAATGACCGTTCAAGTAGTTTGGATTATATTTTGTTTCATTTTATGTTTGTCTAAAAGACTAAAGTTGTTACATAGATTTGATGTAGAACATTTCTGAGTGGCTAAGTCTTTAATTATATACGCTGAATATGTATAAGGAGTCAAATACGTATCAAATAATCATTGCTTTCTGTTAAGCCCTTTAGTACAGACATGAACAGGTGCCATGAGATCACAACGGTAGAAGAGCTTAACTTTGTACAGAAAAAACATAAAGCCTACTCTGAAGGAAATAGTTATTGTAATCATCTCTTAATTGCCTTTTCTGTATCCCTAGGCAATTTGGGCAGTGCACAGCTGTGACATTAAAACTCTACCAGCACAACTTCCGCTTCTCCATCTATAATGATTTCATAAACATTGTCAGGTCGAAAAGCAAGGGTTTTACAGAGGCGATTAGACTTAGAAATCAAAGGAACAAACAAATGTGTGTTCCAACTTTAATACCTGGGAAAGTTGCTTTGTATTTGTTACCTTAAAAAAATGCTGTGGTCTTCAAGTTTCTTACCTTAGTTGAAGGTTCTTTATCCACCCACCATCTTTTATTATTTCTAATCTTCCACACAGACTTTTTTCTCCTCACAAGTGCCAAATCTTACTTTTTTTTACTGAAAAGCCTTCATCAGTCTTTGGGCAAATTTCAGGATATTTTAAGGTGTACATCAACCTAGAATTATTTTCCAGTCAGTCATGGCTCACAGTAGGATATTTCCTTCTCTGAGCAATCATGTCAGGTTTTAAAAAAAATTTAACTTACTAAACATTTCAGTACCTTGTATGCTCAAGATACTATACTATGCAGTACGTCATATAAATAGAAAAAAATGTATTGTCCTCTGTTTAGGATATGGCCATCTTGTCTTTGTAGTTTGTAAAGCCTCTGAAGACAGATATCATCTTCTGTTTTATGTAATTACTTAACATCTTTTTTCATCACCAAAGTGAGAGCCTTTGGTAATAAGATGAGATAGTTAAAATAATATTTTTTTTAAAAACTCAGTGATTTTCCAGTCCTTTTATAATTTGTGCATTTAAAAAAAATCCCATAAATGATTATCATCCCTTCAAATGTCAATAAAACACATGAGTATTGATAGAAATGACAACTACTCAGAATGTACGTGTCACGCATTTTATCTACACATAGAGTATGCATTAGATTAGAATGCTAGATTTCATTCATGTTTTTGTTGTTCAGAAACAAATTATTTACCATTTTCTACTTGTAGAGTTCAAAATCAGTAGTTTGGGATATCATATTAGTTTAGTCATTTACTGAACAAATATTTGCCTATCTAAAGTATGCCAAATTTGCTGTTTCTTCTTTCATTTTATTTGATCATTTTTATTATCTAATAACTGACGTGTTCATGTAAAGGTAATATAGGTATTTAATTGAATTCATTCATTTATTAATTCTACCAAATAGTTATTGAGCATCTGGTATTTTTCATTATATATAGTTTTTTTAATTACACTTTTTATATTAAGATAATTGTAGATTTCCATGCAGTTGTAAGAAATAATACAGTATGATCTGGTGAATTCTTAAACAGTATTCCCCAATGGTAACATCTTGCAAAGCTATAGTACAATATCACAACCAGGATAGTGATATGGACATAGTCAAGATGTAGAACACTTCCACTACCACAAGTTTCCCAAATGTTGCCTTTATAACCACACGCACTTCCCTCTTCCCACAGTTACTCCTT